>NC_048604.1:120061543-120664043 GCF_003668045.3 Cricetulus griseus | reverse complement strand
TTACAAGGAGATTTCAATTCCATTTTGGGGTTGAAAGATGACTCAGACCCTGGGTGAGCCTGTGAATAGCACCACCTGGTCACATGTGGGGCTCTGAGTTTGGAGAGAAGCCATTGGTGTATTCCACCTGAAGTCTCTAGGGTTTTGTATCCAAAAGCAAGTCTTCATACCAAGAATACAGTTTATTAAGAAAAGGAAAGTGCTCCTGAGAATAGAAGTAGACTAGTGAGCAGAGGGAAAAGCAGACATTCTAAGGCACTGGGCGGCAAACTGCATGACTGTAGGCCATGTCCATCATAGCCATCTTTCCCATATTTGTAGAGCTTGGATTTTTCTTGAGCATTATCCATTTGTTGTTGAATGCAGCCCAGGTAAAGAAGTATTTCCATTTTTTCTCTGTCAACTGGCTTCTTTCACATGTTAGACTTCTGTGAAAGTTTGGATTGATTTATTTTATTATGTTATGTTATGTTTTATTATGTTATGTTATGTGTATGAGTGTTTTGCCTGAATGTATGTATGTGCACCAGGTGCATGCCTGGGAACTGCAGAGGTACAAGTATATGTTGGGTCCTCTGGAACTGGAGTTATATATGCTGGGAATAAACTCTGGTCCACTGCAAGAGCAACAATCTTAACTGCTGAACCAACCCTCCAGCCCTTCATATGCTAATCTTGATGTTGTTATTTTTCAATCTCTTCACTTGCTACAGTCTTATAGCACCTCCCATATAGCATGGACTGATAAATAACATTTTGGGGGTGCAGAAAGGAGGTCACTGTATAAGTATATTATGGTGAATATAATCAATTTGCTCCAATTCTAGTTTAGATAAAATTTTATTGTGAAATCATCTTAAAAATGATGTGTGGGGCTGATACAATTTTTAAAGTATGCAATATAGCTAGATTTGATTATTGATATCTGGAATTTAGATCTACACTCACTTTCTCAACATTAAATCTTGACAGTCTCCTGGAAGGCTTGTCTGGAGGGAACACACAGTAACTCCAGTTTCTGGGGGAACTGCTGCCTTCTTCTAGCCTTTATGGAACAAGTCACACAAGTGGTGTGCAGACATACATGCACACAAAACATCCATACAATTAAAATCCTCCCGCACTTACCACTGGCATTGAATTACAAGAGCAGGTAGCAAACGAAAAATTTCTTTTAAATCAATGGCTGCTCTGAAAATAAATTCTCATGGAATTTAGTATGTATTAGAGAATCATACAAAACAATAGGAACTGAATTATAAAACAATGAGAGGCAATTTTTATACATTATTTTATTTTTCCTACCAGGGTAGCTATGAAACTTATTACAAATTAAAGATCCAGACAAGAATAAGAATTTATGCTTTTTGACTAGTGCTGGGATATTTAAAACATCTGGTCCTGAGTGACCGCTTAAGCTACTGCAGGTAATATGGAGAGAAGAGAAACCTCACACCAGCACCCAAGGCTAACACCCAGCATTCAGACAAAGAAAAACAAAAATAAAATACAACAGTACATGCAAGTATTTTAGTAAATGAATGAAAGGTATTTTCTCTTTGAAGTAGATAGGCAGGTGTTCGGAATGATGTACAAGCACGATTTTATGAAGTGAGGCTTCATGTGAGGCAAAGAAGAGGGGCCAAGAGTGGTCCTGGAAATGCTGCCTCTTTGAAGAAAGAAAGGCAACAAGGTTGTAGAAAGATTTTCACTTGAAATAGACTGATTGCTTCAGTAACCAGAAAAGTGCAGTTTCATTTTTTAAAACCCAAATCAACGAGATATTGCAAGGACCTTTTTTTTTTTCTTTCGTGGTGCTAGGAATTGAACCCATGGCCTTGAGCATGTGAAGCACTAAGCCATTTTCTAAGTGCATAATTCCTTTGCTCTTTCTCTTCAAGAAATGTGAAATGGTTTTGAAGCATCAATAAGGTGTCTATGAGCAGCTTTAGCTCAAGAAAGTCCAGAAATGGGCAGGAGCAGGAAACTAATCCAGGAAACAAAAACTAGCAAGAGTCCTTGTGTGTTCCCTCCAGACATGTCTTCCAGCAGATTGTCAAGATTTATGTTGAGAAGGTGGGTGTAGTTCTAAAGTCCAGATATCAATAGCTAAATCTAGCTATATTGCATATTTTATAAATTATATCAGCTCCACACTGAACAGAATGTATCCTTTTAACTTGTAAGAATTGCCAGCTTAAGATCAAGAACTATGGGAGAGCTAAAGGAGACCATTACAATCTTGTTCTATAACTGAAAAATTTTGCAGTCTGGTTTGTATTCTCATTATAAGGACTTTTTTTTCATTTATAAATCAATAGTGCTCCACTTCTTAATCATTTGGAGATCAATATGAAATAACGAAAGCAACTGTTAAAAGGACGATTTAGCAATAAATTTTCATCTAAACTAGAATTGGAGCAAATTGATTATATTCAAGTCTCAGCAGTCTTCCCCACTATGTTTATCACATTAAACCATCACTATTGTATTTAACACTACATAGGATGACAGAACAAGGTAACAAATATCTCTCACTGCTTTTATGAAAGCCAAAGGGGGAGGGTTTAGCAGTAAATAGCTGCTCGAGAAACTTATTGCTGTAAATTGCAGAAGGGATAAATTATTTTGGAGAAGATTAACTCTGTCAATAATTCATTCTGCCACTATAGGCAGCAGTAAAGGTTCTGTGAAGCCAGTTAATAGCATTGAAATTCATTGACAGTAACAAAACAGAAACATATAGCTTTATATTCTTCTATTGTGAGAAAAATGGTAAATAAAACTATATAACTATATGGTTTGTTAACCACAAGAAGGCTAAGAATGTATGAATAATTTTATATGTTGTCTGTTTGCATATACCTTGGTCTTGAGAAGCACAACTGTATTTATGTATTCACTTTCATGACATGCATCATAATTATAAACTAAAAGTGAGTTTATGTAATGGATGGATTACTGTCAATCTCATATTATTTCTATTGCAAAATTCCATGAGAACACAAAAATGTGATCTTAAGATGCCGTCTATTCAATGGATCTTTGTTGCTTGGTACTGTATCCAATATACTGAAAACATACTACCATACTCATTAAATACAGAGGAACCAAAGAAATTAGTCACTGTTTAGATCAAATATTGAAATTAGAATATTATATGAATACTCTTCAGAAAACATTATCCATTTAGCTAAATGATAGTCACCATGAGTCCCGTTTCTTAGGTGTGATGTTTTCTGCAATTAGCTTCTCTAGACTCACTGTAGTCAAATGGTAAAGATTCCATTATCACTCAAGATGCAAAATTATGCTGACCTTGCAGATGACACAGAACAGCAGCACAGCCATTGTTCTAAACTAAGAACTTGGAAAGTTTTCTCCTTGATTCTGAAGTTATTGGTAGGAACAAAGGACTTAACTCACCTAGGTATATTAAAAACTCCCACCACTATCCTCATCTGCCTCACCTACCTTAAAGCAATGCTGAGATAAGTCAATGTCTACCTGTATTGTTATATGTAGGAAATTATGATAAATGGAGAAAGGCTGATGAGTGTACATTAAAAAACCAGTTATTGTAGTAGGCTACTAAGGCTTAACCATGATCTGAACTTCAGTAGCTCAGGGCCTCTCAAGAGACAGAACTATTACCCACACCTGTATCCTAACATATACCCATATGAATTATTGTGGATATGTGTATGTGTGTTAGACTACCATCTTAACATACATTAATACATATCTGACATTTACTCCTCAGCTTGTGATGGTTTAGCTCCAGTTTCATTTCTGAATCCCTTTGTAAATTGTAGAGCATGCTAATTTGGCTGTTTATCTGTCTAACAATCCATCCATTTATCTGTCTGCCTAGAAAGAGTTGCCATGAAAATCATTCTTTGAGATTATGGATGCTGAGAAATTCCACCCCAACAATCTAGTAAACCATGAAAAGTGGTGGAATATCTTCCAGACTTCTGGTCCAAAGCCCAAAGAACCATAAGCCCCAATTTCCAAGGACTAGAGAAGATAGATATCTCAAATGAAGAAGACAGTACAAATTGGCCCTTAATTTGCATTTTTGTATTTATGGCATCAAGGATTAAATGATGCACACTCCAATTGGCAAGAGCAATATTTTTTTTCCCAGTCTACTGACTCCATGTTAATTTTTCCAGAAACACCATCATACATACATAGTATTTTATAAGGTATCCCTGTGCAACCATTAGTTCATGATAGCTGACACATAAAATTATGTATTATAGAAACTCTTGGGGGAAACTATATTAAATATGCTCCTGAATCTTCCTTCAAAGGGATGGAAAGGCTGATGCATTTATTCAGTGAATCTGGTCCCCTATTTTTTGAGGGCTGTCCTGAAGGGTATTAACTTTCTTCAATGTCTAGTTGCATCTGTGTGCACTTAATAAAGCCTCTGCTTTCCATAGAAATCTCTCAAGCAGAAAAACAAGGACCATACACATGAGTGATTTTAGAGGACTGTGAGATATGTCAAAAGAGTATGAGGCTGGGAAATGATAGCCTCTAATCAACTCCTTTACTATATCTGGTTTTATGTCTACACAAAACTCTTCTTTGTACACTCATAAGTGACTATAGCTTGTGTTAGTGGAATTTTTAACATTATTTGTTCATTTTACATTTAAAACAGTTGACATTTAGTGTTAAGAATTCCCATTCTCCAGGCAATAAGCAATAGAGTCAGTTCTGACTCTCAGACCTCTGACTTCAATCTCCAACTATTTTGCCAAACTTTGTATCAGCTCAGAAAGATAAGTTGGTTGGATTGTAAGTGAACAATGATACTAATCAATACATATTTTATCAACCTCACAATTTACTTCAAAGGCAGTTTCTGCCTCTTAGAGCAAAGGCAAAGAACAGTGGCCTATATTTAAGATGCCCATCTGAAGAGTCAACTAAAAAAGGTATTTCTCCAGTTGAAGATAATTCTTCTACATAGAGCTCATTCAAGTGGTTTGTTCAGTGAGTTGTACTGAAACCACTCAAGCTTTATAACATTCAATACATGCATTAGAGGATGGGAACCTGATCTAAAGAATAGAGCACTAGACAACCTGTTCAAAGAAATCCTAGCAGATGGTTATGTTCTCTGGGACCAAATATATACTTACAATGTCCTATTTGCAGCTAACTGGAAACTTCACAAGGTGAGTACTGAGAACTATATTGGGTTTAGTTGCATCTACATTGTATCTCGAGGATGCTGAAGGTGTTAGTCTATTTTAATGTGTATGCTCTATGTATAGCATTTGCCCAAAACAAATGCAGTCATATTTTAGAAAGCTTGCAGGTATCATATGCCATATACATAACATTTATACAAAGATTATAACAATTTTTGATAAATGCCAAACACTGCTAAAAGTTTTTAGCAATGGAATAAACTATTTTGATTCTTCTATATGATAAATAAGGATATGAATTTGATAATTCTTTTAGAAAGTCTGTTTAGCTGTACAAGCCCTCTTTTTTTTAACCTAAAAAGACTTTAATGGTTACACAGAGATATTTAAATCTTTCACAAAGATATCTTTGTTAAATTGTCTTATTATTCTTTTGTTTGTTTTCTTGCTGTTTGAGTCAAGGTTTCACTGTGTAGCCCTGACTCTCCTGGAACTCACTTTTTAGAGCAAGCTGGACTCTAACTCACTGAGATACACCTGTCTTTGCCTCCTGAGTGCTGGCATAGGAAGATAGAAAACAGGAATCTTGAGCATTTGGGAAGTTGATTAATTCTCTGACGTTAGGTACTGTTACTGTTACTCTCTCTTCCTTCTTGCACAACAAGCAGGTTCGGGGCGGAGATGTCAAATTAATGAAAAAGTTGGATGTCAGTCTATTGTATTGTGAAATATTATTTTAAGGTGTGTTACATTTGTTTATGTTGTGGAACATTTGTTTTAATGATGCAAAGATGTGTTGCATTCTTTTAAGTTGCATTTTTAACTCTGTGAAGCTGTGATACTTTTCCTGTCTAAATACCTGATTGGACTAACGAAGAGCTAAATGGCCAAGAGAAAGCAGGAGAAGGGATAGGCAGGGATGGCAACCAGAGAATAAATAGGAGGAATAATCAGGGAGGAGAAGATCAAGGAGAGAAAGAAGGAGGGCCAGCCACCCAGCTACACAAAAAGCCACAGAGTAAGAAGTAACCAAAGTTATATAAGACACAATATAGACAGAGTTTAAGAAAAGCTTGTTAAAAATAAGACAAGCTAAGGTCAGGCATTCATAAGAATAAGTCTCTCTCTCTCTCTCTCTCTCTCTCTCTCTCTCTCTGTGTGTGTGTGTGTGTGTGTGTGTGTGTGTGTGTGTGTGTGTGTGTGTGTGTGTGTGTGATTCATTTGGGATCTGAGTAGTGGACCCCCAAAAGAGCAATAGAGTAAAAAATAATTTTTATTTTGGATTTCTTGTTTTTCATGAAAACATTACCAAATTATGTACTGAAAATGTAATATTTTTCTTTCCAGTAAGAATGTAAAGGAACACATAGGCAGTCAGTCAGTAGAGTACTCTGTGTATATATTTACAGATCAGTTCTGATTAAAATGAATTAAGACATAAGTATTCATATTCAATATCAATAGATAAGAAAGCAAATGACACACATGGAGAAGTAGATTATCATTCATTGGGTTAGAGGATATTTCACCTTCTATTTTTTCTGTAAAAAGTTATGGCTCTTACTTCTTTACCCCTGTTGATTTTGATATTTAGTACTAAACTTATCCTCTATCCATTCTCCTATAATATTGTCTTCCTCAGAATAGCATTCCAGGTTTTGGATACTGCTTAGTTTTCAAGAGTATAGGTTAAATCTCCAGCTTCAGAAATCCAAACCAAACCAACAAAAACACAAACCTCAAGAAGAAAGAATAAATTTCTTTTTGTTTTGGCTTTCTTTAGTCTGTTGGAACATTTTATTGAAATGTATCATGCATACGAAAAGTACTCAGATGAGAATACGTATGTCAACAAATTGTATTTTTATTAGTGCTTTGAGAGTTTCATACTCCTATATCACATTCTGTTTTCTCAAGGCTCAAGGATCATTTCAGAAGAGGTATAGGGAGGTAGTAGATGAGGGAATAGATGACTACAAAGAAACAGTGTTTTCTGGATATGATATGGTACTTGCACATATAGAGAATGTGACACATGTACAAGATCTGTGCAAGGTCAAGCCAAACCAAACACTAAGCAGAAGGGAGGTAGAAGTCCCAACCTCTAGCAGAGGTGGTATTTGCAACTAATTGCTGCTGGGAGAAGGAAAGTCAGTTATCTGTAAGGATGTGGCTTCTGGCTGGTCTCTAGTGCTTAACAAGTCATTTGAAACTGAGCATATCTGTATATTCAAGACGTAATATAAAATATATGTATATTACCACAACTCTAAAAGCTTCCAAAGGATAGAATTGTCCTATCTGGTTACTAGCCTCCCTACAAGGAGATGTTGTTTTAACATCTAACCATAAATTTTTGAAATTTATATGAGTAACACAGTATATACTGCTTTTTGTGCTTAATTCCTTTTATCCAGCATTTGTTAAAACCATATTTACTTTATACACATTAAAATCATTCATTCTTTTTGCTGACTAATCCCTTATAGTTTAAATACACTATGGTTAATTTTATCATTTGCTGTTGAAAGACATTTGGGTAGTTTCTTATTTGGGTGGATATTAGAAATTATATGTCATTTTTACCTATGTCTTTTGGTTAATATATGTAGGTATTTATTTTGGGCATAGACTTGGAAACAGAATTGCTGGGTCATAAGATACACATATGCTCTTATTTACCAGACACTGTATAAAAGAGTCTTGACAAATTATTGTATTAATTTAAACTCATACTGTAGTAACTAGGTTTTTTTTAAACCTCCATTCTTGTTCAGAGATCAGAATTTCTAAATTATCAGTCCAAATGGATTTTGTGTGTGGGTAAGGCTAAAATGTATCATCAAAGGGACAAACTTCTATTTTTCTAACAGATTTTAAGCCAGAGAACTAGAGGAACTAGCTACCTGAAATCCAGTTATATAGCGAAAACTCATATAACTCAATTAGGAAAGAGGATCTTTGCCAAAGAGAAGAGTCAAGTATCTAACAAGCTTGGACTGAAAAGGGAATTCAAATAAAAACCTTAAATGTGTACTCTGGTCCAGTCACATACCTATTATTAGGCATGCAGAAAGGGAAGGATCTTTGGCCTTAAACTTTTTTCTGGCATTTGGTAGCTGTATAGAAAAGTAAAATTGCAAAGTGAGATCAAGTAATTCTTTCTCCTTAGGTAAAAAGCAACAAAGTCCTTTGTTGCATTTCAGCATCCCAAAGGCTTCTTGGTATTCATTGTTAGTATTCAGGCATCTGTATTGGCCTGTCTTTGGGGTCTTGACAGGATACACCCTCAGCTGCAGCCACTAAGAGCATGGCCCTTGCATATTCACTATGTTTCCTTTGAAAAGGGCCCTGCCCACCTCCAATCCCTCTCTCCCTCCCCCTCTCTCCCTCTCCCTCTCTCCCTCTCTCTGTCTGCTCCTCTCTTTCTCCCTTTCTCTCCCTCTCCCTCCCCCATCTTCTCTCCTTTCTCCTGATGCTCCTGTCTCCAGAGGCTGGTCTCCGGCCTTCCCTTTCCCCTTTTTATGATCCCTTCACCCCCCAAAAATTGTCTGCTTGAACCCTGTGGCATGGTGTCTTTATCTCTTGCACAGCTTTTCTTAAATAACAACATGCATGACAACAGATGTCACACATTGTTGTCATTTTTCATCTTTGGGTTCACTATAGGAAACATCAGTCCTGAACAGAAACAGCCATTAGTGACTACAGCTACAAGATATTTTCCTCAATTGTGTATATAGTAAAAATGGAACCAAAGTCTCAGTGGAAGCCAAAACCACCACACACTCACTATTAAAATATCTCACTTTCTAAACTGATTTTATATGAGCTTTGCAGGCATATTTATAACAGAGAAAAGCCTGCCTTCAACTTAGATTTTTCTCTTGCTTTACTCACTATTTCACTATGCATTCTCTCACTTGTTCATTCAAAAAGTGCTTTTTCAGCACTAGCAATGTGCTAAGTGTGGTGCAAAGCACCAAAGGTAAAACAGTATGTCACAGATTTGACCCCTGCATCCCTGGAATTTAGAATTGGTTAGGGGCTTGTGTTGGAATAGGAACTATAAATCATATACTGATAAAAATACAAAAATCCACCCCACATCCCAGTGTACAATATGGTCTGACTACACTGAGTGCTCAAACTAAAGATAATGGTGTGGATTGGAAGGTTTCTCTGTGAGTGTATACACAGTGCCCGACAATGAATTTGTTAAGAAAAAACTGATCCAGCTGTGAGTAAGCTCCCCTTGTAATAATGATATTTATAGATAAGGACATGGTCCAATTAGTGTCCTGAAATTAGCACATGTTGCTCCTGGGACAGCGCCATCTAATCACCTCTGTTTATGTCTTTATTTGTAATGTGGCAACATTACCTCCTATAATTTATATTACATGGTTATTTTAGTCATCAACCAATGTAGCTAAACTGAAAACAGTTTAACATGCTTATTGGGCACTATGTAAGACAACATTGCTATTAGTATAAATAATACTCAATATAAAGTCAAAAGCTAACAAGCACTCCCCTGATTTATAGCCCATTTTCCAATGTAAAAATGGACTTTTCATTAATTGTTTTTACACATTTTCACTACTAGCTGTCATGAGTATTGTGCAAAATAGACATTTGACCAAAAGATTGAGTCTCCTGCTTCTGTAACTATAGAAGTTTAAGTTTAAATAAATTAAATCATCTACCAGGTGCCTCATAGTAAAAAAGAATGACAGCTGTAAGCAACTAGAAATATTAAAGAAATAACATCATCACTTAAAGTGTATTTGCATTTCAATAAGAAAAATGTTCTAAAACTAGGTAACATTTTGGGCTAAAGTTGGTTTTGAATACCCCTACTGAATGCTATGTATGTGTGTATGGTGCATTTATAGCCTGAAAAAAACAATAGCATAAAGGGAGACAAAAGCATTTTCTAACCCATACTTACCAATGTAGTGCTTCTACTACTTGAATCCCATCCTAAGGGTACAAACCTACTGTGTCTCTTTCCTCTTGCATCTCTTGTTATGTATTCTTGATTGTGACAATAGATTGTTCTGTTTGCACATTGTAATTTGGACCATGAGCATTTCCATGCCATGTCTGTGGAAGACTCTACTTACTATTTTCAGGCCACTGAAATTAAGGTATTATCCACAGGACAATACCCATCTGACTTCCTTTTTAACTCACACGGACCATATATTACTAAATAGCAATGAAAAAATTGAACAAATAATTCAATCTTCCATCAGGAAAATAAAGTCTGTGATCTGAAAACTGTGGTAATAGGATACTAAAGCCATGAACTCAAGTCTAAGAAAGGGTTGTGGCTTGAATGTTAAATATCTGCCATAGATTCAAGTCTTTGAACACCTGTTCTTCAGTTGGTGGCACTGTTCTTGGAGTTCATGGAATCTTTAAGAGATAGTCTTGCTGGAGGAAGTATATAACTAGGAATGGCTTTGGGATTTTATAACCTGCTCCCACATCCTGTTCTCTCTCTCTCTCTCTCTCTCTCTCTCTCTCTCTCTCTCTCTCTCTCTCTCTCTCTCTCTCTGCTTCCAGACTACCTATATAATGTGATGAACTTGCCTCACACAGCCTTACCTTCCCCACCATTACTATGATTCTGGAACTGTAAATCAAATTACTCCCTTTCTCCAAGGTATGCTACTACCACAAGCGAAATGAATATAAGACGGAAAGAGGTCTTCTGGCATTAAGTATAAATGCACATTCCACAAATCTAACTGGCTATTCTCTCCAAAATGTTTACATAGTTCCAGATTGTAAAACCACCAATGACATGTTTAATGACTTCAATAAACAGAATAGTAGATACTGATGTGCATAACACATTACCTTTTGAAAAGATTTAAGGATTCCTGCCATGTTTCCCTTTCTATTTGGGAGAACTGATGGAAGCCAATGTGTTTTATATTTTGAGTAAGAAAGTAGTGGAAACTTATTTAAAAGGGAAAGAATACAAATTCCAGAGGTATCTGTAATATTCATTCATGTTTCTTCGGGAAAAGTAGAGGTTTATCGACAGAGAAAATGAAAATAAAACTAATAGTTGCTGTGTTTATCTGTTCCAAAATTTTTGTTTGATACTGATTTGCATATCAGAATTTATAGCTCAGGAAATTTTGCCTTCTTTAAAGCATTTTGTACTTGACTTTCAAATTTAGAGAATATTTAGAAAAATTGAAGTTAATCATTTTAATATTTTTGTCTTCTAATTAAAGTATTGAAAACTAAATCATAGACCATGAGGTTTTATTGACAAATGCTTCATTTTGCAGCTCTAAGAAGATAAATTTTATAACCAAAACATCATTTGTACACTTTATAAAATTAATTGTTTCCTAATGACATCTAATACCTGATCTGTAGAAATTTGAAATACACGTTCCAAATATTTATGAAGTATGAAGTTTTTTTTAAGCTACAACAGCTGTTACACCCTCTTTTTCTGACATTGATTTGTTTTTTGAAGGGACAATTATTGTTAGGATGTTCTACTTTCTGAAAAGGGGAACTATAGGGGATATTGAAGGAAAAGGAGTCACAGGGAAAGAGTATCAGAAATGGTGAATAGATCAAAGTCATTGAACAAATGCATAAAAATGCAATAATGGAAATTGTACTGGCTGGTTTTGTGTGTCAACTTGACCCAAGCTAGAGTCATCAGAGAGGAAGGAGCCTCAGTTGAGAAAATACCGCGATGAGAACCAGCTGTAAGGCATTTTCTCAGTTAGTGATCAGTGCAGGAGGGCCAGTCCCATGGTGGGTCGTGCCATCCCTGGGCTGGTGGCTCTGGGTTCTGCACGGAATCAGGCTGAGCAAGCCATGAGGAGCAAGCCAGTAAGCAGCACCCCTTCATGGCTTCTGTATCGGCTCTTGTCTCCAGGTTCTTACCCTGAGTTTCTCCAATGAAGGACTATGATCTGGAAGTGTAAGCCAAACAAACCCTTTCCTCTCCAACTTGTTTTTGGTAATGGTGTTTTGTTGTGCAATAGAAACCCTAAGACAAAACCTCTGTGTAATTAATATAAGCTAAAAAAAATTTTTAAAAGAATGACCTTTGTTTTCCTCATGGTGCTTAAATTTGGTCTGCTATTTCCTAATAAATAGAAGTAAGATCTATAGGCCTGATTTTTCAAGTTTGCCATTTTGTTGTGACTTTACCACGGTAGGTGTTTATGTGCTTTCTACTGAATCACTTAAGGAGGTACATAGGTGTAATTCTAACATTTATGTTTCCTTTTATTCTAAAGATAATTGTTAGTGCTGGAAGCACTAATTTCACATTGGTACACACAGAAGAAAACAGGTATCAATGACTCAGATCATTATTTAAATGATGATCAAATTATTTTTACCTTAACCAAATTAAATAGTGGATATTAGCCATATCATGGATTAATGGGTGCCATATACTGGCTATTATTTGGAAAAAAGTACAGTCTTTTGCAATTTTAAAATTAAAATATAATTATATCCAGGGCTGGATAGGTGGCTTAGAAGTCAAGAACTCTTGTTACCCATTCAAAGGACATGGATTCAATGTCCAGAATCAACATATTGGTTCACAATAATCTGTATAATTCCAGGGGATTCAATGCACTGGAGATTTCATGCTAGAAACCACAGATGAGTGAAGACCAGGAGGGTTTCTCTTTCTGGGTCAGGGTTATGTCACTCAATATAATCTATTCTATTTTCCTCCATTTACTTGGGAAATAGAATAGGTTCTTATGAGAAGTATTACTCAATTCAAATCAAATGTAATTGTTAGTGAGGGCTAATTTGAAACAAAGCTTTCATGGACTGTCCAATGTTGTGAAAGTATTCATCAAGGTGACGATGACTGTTCCCTCTCTATTGTTATGAAGGGATTCATTAAAGGTGACTATGGCTGCCTGGTTTACTATTTACATACTAATCTTATACAAAATCTTTCTGTGGCGTGCTTATGTTTTTGATTTTTGAAGTTAAGGATTCATGAAAAAAATCCCCCCTAAATTTCCTGCCCTTGACTGCTAAAGCTACTTAATAAAGGCACAAGGAAAAGATTTGCATTTATTATTGTTGTCATTTTATTGAAAAATGTCTTGATCAACAAATATGTTTGCTATGCCAACAAGCCAGAATTAAGAAGAAATATTGTTCTTCCCTTGACTCATAGTCCAGTTTATCCAGGCCCTCTAAATTAGTTTCTGATTTCCCTGGTTTACACATAAACTCTCCATCCTATTTCAGTTGCATATCTGCATTCTATACATATCTCATAATTTTGAAAGACTAGCCCACTGCTTCTTTTAATCCTAGACAACCCCATGTCTCTCTCCCAGGAACACACCCACACACACACAAACAACCTGTTTCAGCTATTTGATGCCCCTTATAGCATAGCAATTAGCTAAAAAAAAGAAAAGCTGCAAAAATGAAATCAAAACAATGTAAAGGCAATACATTGAGGAAATACGAATCTTGACACAGAAAAGGCTTGTTTTCAGAGAAAGAGAGAGAGAGACAGAGAGAGACAGAGAGACAGAGAGAGACAGAGAGAGAGACAGGCAGACAGAGAGAGAGAGAGAGAGAGAGAGAGAGAGAGAGAGAGAACACTGCAGACCCACCAAAGGCCCAAGAGAACCCTCAGAGATTACATTAATTCTGTTTTTCTTTCAATAATGAAGAAATAAATCTCATTTCCTCAATGTCTGAGTCATTTTCTCAGATTTTCAGTTCCTCATATCAGTTCTCATGAACTCTTTTTCTTCTATAAAATTTCCTTACATATTCATCATACTATCTTTGATTTGTCTGACTGATGGCAAGCATTTTTGTTGCTTCGAACAAGACAGACTGGAAATGTAGAAATAACAGATTCTCTCTCTCTCTCTCTCTCTCTCTCTCTCTCTCTCTCTCTCTCTCTCTCTGTGTGTGTGTGTGTGTGTGTGTGTGTGTGTGTCTGTCTGTCTTTCCTTGAGAAAGAGTCTTATCTATTTTGAACTGAATTTCCCAGTAAAAAATCAAGATTTGTGTTAATGATTCTACATGGCTGATTAATTAGAAAGTCTAGCTGGTTGGAGAAAATTGAAATGTTGCAGATAGAGAGCAAAATCATCTTGACTTTTGTGATAGCTAGTTTTTTTATATTAACTTGACATAGGTTAGAGTCATTTAACAAGAGCGAACATTGGTTGAGAAAATGTCATCATCAGATTGCCATGTAGGAAAGACTGTGGGTTAGTGACTTGATGGAAACTAACTTGACTGTGTGGTGCTACTTCTGGGTAAGTGGTTCTGAAGCAATACTCCTTTCTGGCCTCTATATAAGTTCCTGCCTTGAATGCTCCAAATGACAGAATAGAAGCTGTAAGATAAATAAAGCCTGTCATCTCCAAGTTGATATTGGTTGTGGAGTTTTGGCACAGCAATAGAAATTCTAAGGCTATTGTTAGCTCCTTTGAGCACTTCTCTGCCTTTGTGAACACTCTTAGAAGTACCATGTGGAAATTCTTGGTGTGTACTAAACAGATCATTAGCTTTTACCAACTCCCACACTGGAATGTCTTCATCAGAGACCTCCTTGTTTGGCCATGAGCCCCACCACCTGAAACCTCCACCAATGGATTTGGAAAGCAACTTGATTTATGAATTTATGACTTTCTCTAATTTGCTACTATAAAAACTTCAAGAAACTGTTACCATAACAAAACATTCCAGGTAGCATGAATACTTATTCCTGGGTCATGGTCACTCACATTTGCCTCAAGGATAAACTCTTTCTTGATTTCTTGGATGGGAGAACTTGATTTTTGGCATTACTATATAGATGAGGCTGGTTTTGATTTTGTAATCCTCCTGCCTCAGCCTCCTGAATGTAGGCATCATACACATGTGCCACTACCCATCTTGTTTATGCCAACAGAGACAACATGATTCCACTAGTGCCTAGCAATGCTACCACAGTAGGTCTTGGGGAATTCAGCAGAGCTGAAGCATGAAATGAGGACCTTATTAGAGCATTTGACAAGATGATAGAGGTCCTTAAAAATGAAATGAATAAATCCCACAAAGAAACCCATGAAAACACAAACAAATGGAAGAAAGGAGTGAACAAACCAGTTCAAAACCTGAAACTACAAATAGAAACAATAAATAAAACCCAAACTGAGGGGAATCTGGAAATGAAAATTGTAGGCTCTCAAACAAGAACCTTAGAGGAAAGCATCACTGACAGAAAACAATAGATGGAAGAGAGAATGTCAGGCACTGAAGTCATGAAAGAAGAAATGGATCCACTGTCAATGAAAATACTAAATGTACAAAACACTGGACAGAAAATATTCAGGATTTCCAGGAACACTAAGAAAAGAACAAATCTAAGAAGGGGAAGAGAAGAAGGACAAGAAACTAGGGTCAAAGATACAGAAGCCTTTTCAACAAAATCATAGAAAAATTTCCCTGATGAAAATTGCAAATCTATGAACATGAACAACAATATAAACAAAATGAAAGATGCAGAAATTGCCTTTGATAAATTACAACATCCACTCATGATACAAAGTCCTGGAGATGTCAGGAATACAGCAATCCCTATCAACATAAAAAAGGCAGTTTGCAGCAAGCCTATAGTCAACATCAACTCGAATGGAGAAAAACTCAAAGCAGTTCCACTAAAATCATGAACAAGATTTTCTTTGCTATCCATACCTATTAAATGCAGTACTTGAAATCTTATCTAGAGCAATAAGACAAGTGAAGGAGATAAAGTGGATTCAAATTAGAAAGAAAGAAGTCAAAGTAGCAGTATTTGAAGATGATATGATAGTATACAAACATGATCATAAAAATTCCACCAGGAAATTCCTACACTTGATAAACACACATTTTTAGCAAAGTAGCTGAATACAAAATTAATTCACAAAACTCAGTAGCCCTCCTACATGCAAATGCAAAATGGACTGAGAAAGAAACCAGGGAAACAACACCTTTCACAATAGCCACAAATAATAAAATAATATCTCAGGGAATCCCTAGCCAAGCTAGTGAAAGACTTGCATCATAATAACATTAAGATATTGAAGAAACATTTTGAAGAAGATATCAGAAGATGGAAAGAACTCCCATCTCATGCCCATGGATCAGTAGGATTAATATAGTAAAAATTGCCATCTTACTAAAAACAATCTACAGATTCAGTGCAATCCCCATCAAAATCCCAACACATTTCTGCACAGACATTGAAAGGACAATTTTCAGTTTCATCTGGAAACACACACACACACACACACACACACACACACACACACACACACACACACACACACACCAGAATAGCTAAAATAAAACTGGTGGAGGTCTCACCATCCCTTATTTCAAGTTGTACTGTAAAACTAGAGTAATAAAAACAGCAAGGCATTGTCACAAAAATAGTCACATTGGTCAATGAAACTTTAAAAATGAAGACTCATACATAAATACACACACATATGAACACCTCATTTTTGATAAAGAAGTCAGAAATACACACTGGAAAAAAGACAGCATCTTCAGCAAATAATGCTGCTCATATTGGATGTCTACATTTAGAAATATTTCCTTACTTATCACCCTGCAAAAAACACAACTACAAATGTATCAAAGACATAAAACCAGATAACACTGAACCTGATAGAAGAGAAGCTGTAGAATATTCTTAAAGTCATTGGTATTGTATAGGAGACAATTTTTTTAACAGAACAGTTAGTGGAGGCAGCAAGGTCAACAATAATAAATGGGACCTCGTGAAATTGAAAAGCTTTATAAGGTAAAGGACACAGTCATTCAAAGTAGCAGCCTACAGAATAAGGAAATATTTTACCAGCTAATATCCAAACTATATATAGAACTGAAAAACCTAGATATCAACAAACAGGTGACCCAATTAAAAATGGGTATAGATTTAAACAAAATTCTCAACAGAGAAAACTCAAATGGCTGAGAAACACTTAAACATATATTCAACATCCTTAATACAAATCTAAACTACTTTAAGATTTCATTTTAAACCTGTTAGAATGCCTAAGATCAGTAAAACAAATGACAACTCATGCTGACAAGGATACAACTCATCCATTTTTGGTGGGAGAATAAACTTGCAAGACCACTATGGCCATATATTACAGTATCTCTGCTACAGGCAGGTACTTTGTATGCTAGTACAAGAGAAATTTAAACACCAACCCAGCTCCGAACTCTTCGATCTACAATAGTGTCCTGGCTGCAAGATAAGCTAGTACAATAGTGGCACAATGCTTGTAGGAGTTATCAAGCAATATCTGATTTGCCTTAAGTCCCACTCCAAGAGATAGAACCCACAACTGAACCTTGTTTGGGTGACTAAGAACCTAAGACCCAGGGACTTAGGACAAAACCAAATACTACTGAAGGAACACAGCCATAAAATAACTCCTAATGATATTCTGTTAGATTAATTGATTAGTGCCTTACTCAGATATCATCAGAGAAGCTTGTTGCTGTTTCAGACAGAAACAAATGTAGAAAACCATTTCCAAACAATATGCAGAGTGAGAGAACTTGGAAATAATAAGAAAGAGCCTTAAATAGAGTGTCTCTTTCAAATCCACAGGTTTAAGGAAACAAGGCCTTCTAAACACAAGACCAATGCACATATTCACATATGCACATATGAACTCACAGTGACTGAGGCAATGTCCACAGGGCCTTTGCAGGTCTGCACTAGATGGGGTCTTACAACTGAAAGAAGTGAACACATGCCCCCATCCCTAACCTAGAAGCCATCTCCAATTAATAACCTGTTGCAAATAAAAATTTAGTTTTCTCCAAAGTCTCACTTGTGAAACAAAGTACTCTTAAGGGTAAGTTGCATGCCTAGCAGTAGAAAACAAACAGAAAATGAACTAAATCACATCTTTGGACATTCCTTTTCCCATAATGTCATGTCAGGGTTTTTTCTCTCTTTTTAAAAAATTTTATATTCATTCTTATTTTACATATTGTTAAAATATCTATCTATCTATCTATCTATCTATTAATCTATCTATCTATCTATCTATCTATCTATCTATCTATCTATCTATCTATCATCTATCTCTTTACCCCATAGGACTGTTGCATAGAAATTATAGCTTCTGGTTTTGTGTTTTATGGGATTCCAGAGTATGCTAATGAGTGGATCTCTGCATCTATATCTGTTTCTTATGCCTTTTTTTGCTTCATTTCCCTCTGTTCATTTTGTACTAGTCTGATATATTTTTTCTGTTTTATCTTATTATATTATACTATATTATAAACCTCTAGAAGTCTGTTTCTTTTGTAATGACAGAGAGAAAGAGGGTGGGGGGTGGATAGCAGGGGAAATGGAGAGGGACTGGCAGGAATAGAGGGAAAGGAAATCATAATCAGTATAGTATACAAAAAATCTATTTCAATAACAGAAAAAATACATCTTAAAATAAAAAAGAAACATGTAACATTTTTGTTTGAACCAAATAAGATCCATATGTGAAGTCTATTTCAGGCCCTCTATTTTTAACATTATTTATTGATGAAACAATTTCCAGTAATTGTATGGAAAATAATAATATTATTATTGTCACTGTAAAATGCATAATAATATAATGGAAAGTAACAGTCATAATGGCACAGAGATTCAAGCTTTCAATAAAAGAGACAAAGTACAAACAGAACTAAAATGATTTAGTAAAAATTCTATAAAATCAAATTTGAATTGTATGATCTCACTATGTATTTTCTTTTAAATACTGGGTTAAACTACATGAAAAAAGCTGATAGGCTACAAAGAGAAGAATTTCATGTATCTAAAAGCCATATTATTTGTGTGATTTTGCCCCCAAAGTAGAAGAAATGTCTAGTCTTGAAGCAATGTGTGCCTAATTGTAGTCTCTAAATATCAGTTACCATGAAAAGAAGAAAAGGTTCTTTGATCCAGTGGCTATTTCCTGTAAGGACAGGAAATAAGAAACAGAAATGTGGAATAGATCGTAAAATCATAAATCAAAATACATTGATAGAGACAATTGACATGGGCCCAAGCGACATAGGAGTCTATTGAAGATTTAGGTGATTTTTTTCTACACCAATTGTCAAGAGCATTTACTGTTTCCATTTTCAGAACTATGAGAGCTTGGAAGATTCATTTGACTGGAACCAGGCAATCAATAGTACCTTTTGTTGACAGTTTTCTCTCTCTTACTTTCCAGGGGCGCTACCCTTCTCTCGAGGATTGATGAGTGACATGTCATTGATGAACCTTCTTTCAGAACATTGAACACTTAACTCCAGAAAAGGTCAATGAATCACAGAAGGTCATGATTTACATTTCTGGTCAACTAATATGTCTCTATAAATATGAGCCCTGTTATCTTTAGAGTTATCTATAAAAAGAGAGGAAGGCCCTTTGCTTTGTAGAAAATAGAACAAAACTGGATGGAGACCATTTTCACTAATGACAGCCAAATGCCTCAGGACACGTGGAAGTCATTTGTGGTTTCAGTGATTACTGGAAGAAGAGTTTAGCAGATCCTTTTAAGATAGCACCATTCCAAGGAGTCCTTCAAAGGGAATTGAATAATTCCCTTGGCCTCTGGTAAATCTGAAGTCAACTAAAAATAGAGATAAAGAATCTTAGAAATGCATACAGGTGCTTCCATCAACTGGATTCTTGAAGCCTTTTAATCCCCATGAACCTAAAGAAACAAGCAAACAAACAAACATAAAAACATGAGGAATAAACACTGCATTTCTTTCATGATGCTTTTGAGAGCTCCTAAATGTTAAGAAACAGGGAAAGTTATCTGAAATCTTCATATATTATGCCAGCTCTGGCTTTGTTCATTGGACAAGAAGAACATTCTTTGTACACGGGAGCAAATAAGCAATGGAGGCTTTTTGAAGTCTAAGTTGTTCTAAGTCTATGTTTTCTAAGTTGAAAAACGCCCTGCTAGGAGGTGAGGCTACAACTATCCTAACTTGGGAATAAACCTGTTTCTTTGCAGAACCATAAACTAGAAACACTTTTTGGTCATTTCAGCCCTTCCAATTTCTGATTTTCCTTTTTATTTCTCATATAGACATCTTTCTTCTAATTCTACACTTCATGTATTGATCCAGTATTTTTTCTATTATTTCTGCCACTGTCTAAAAGTCTTTAAAATTGATTTGGCCTAAATTCTTCTGTCCAAACCCTTTTCCACTCTCATGTTTCATTTTCTTCATGAAAACTATATCTGATCATGTCAAATTGTTTTCATGAAAACTATATCTGATCTGTCCAAATGTCAATAGATAAAATTCAAGTATTCTAATTTGCCATTAAAAAGCTTTCTCTTAATTTTAATGTGTGGCTTTCTTTCCTCTGGCCATCTTTATCTCTTGTCTTTGGATCCTTCTCGTCCAATTTTAACAAGACTCCCGATATATCAGTCTACATGGAGTCAAGACTCTTCACATTTGTTCACCCTCAATTTCGGATCAAGTTCTTGACCCCTGCCTTTGATACCCAATTCCTCAGCTTGCCATCAGCAACTTCATGACCCCTCTTTATAATTGGCAATCCACAGATCTCCCTCATTTTTCTAAATGTCTACAAATCCATTGCTACCATTGCTATATTTGAAGTTGAGCCAAATCTCTGTTCCCTGCTATGATAGTCTTCATATTTGTCATAACAACACTAAATACAGTCTTCTCATTCTAACAATGAGAACAACTTCCTACACAGGACAAAATCCACACTTTAAAATATACCTTAGATATTCATACCTTTAGATGAACCCAGAGAGCACACAATTATGCTTTAAGGAAGCAGGATGTCTATTGCCTATTAGGATTCTGTTAGAGAAACTGTCCAGCCACAGCTGACCCATACCTAAAGCATCTTCAGTAGGAAATAGAGCCACCCATTGCCTCCTCTGTATTATATGTAACAAATAAAATTGCTGTGTTAAGCAAATAACAGTAGAAAAAGTGGGTACAAAACCAAACCCCGAGTCCTCAAAAATGAGGCACAGACAGCTGATAAACACTAAGAAATGTTCAACATCCTTAACCATCAGAGAAATACATGACTACATAGATTTCATCATATACCAGTCAGAATAGCCAAAATCAATTAAGAAAGAAAGAGCTATAGGGGAGGAGAAGGAGAGGGAGAAGGAGAGAGAGAGGAAGATAAGAGACACACACAAATACACACAGACACACAGACACACAGACACACAGACACACACACACAGACACACACACACACACAGAGAGAGAGAGAGAGAGAGAGAGAGAGAGAGAGAGAGAGAGAGAGAGAGTGTGCTGGTGAGGTTGTGTAGTGCAGGGAACTATTCATTCATTGTTGGTTGGAATTCAAACATGAACTTATATAGCCAATGTGGAAATCAGTGTGGCAGGTCATCAGGAAGATGGAAATTGATATACCTCAAAATCTAGCTATACCAGTTCTACCATAGAGAAACTTGGTCAACCATGTTTATTGCTGTTCTGTTCATAATAGCCAGAAATTAGAAACAACCTAGATGTCTACCAACAGGTGAATGGATAAATAAAATGTGGTGTATTTACACAATGGGATATTGCTTAGTCATTAAGAAATGAAATCATGAAAATTTTAGGTAAATTGATGAAACTAGAAAAATATCATTCTGATTGAGGCAACTCAGACCCAACAAGACAAATATTGTATGTATTCACTTTAATGTGGATATTAGCTGTTAAGTCAATGATAAGTAAATATAATCCATAGACCTACAGCAGTAAGGTATAAAGTGACTAGTAGAGAAGAATAGGTTTACCCCTAGGAAGAGGGAATAGAATACATAGTTATGGATGGACAGGAGGGATGAGGGCAAGAATGGGAGCATCAAATGGAGAGTGGGAGGGAAGAACGAAATAAAAGAAGAAATATGGGGAAGGACAGCTAAAATTAATGAACATTTGAGAGGTAGTATAGAAAGGTAATCATCAGTATCTCTCAGCTATAGTCCCTGAAACCTACAACGGTGACATGAGTGCAAAATATATTGGTACAACAGTGGCACAAATGTTATAGAAGAAACTAGAAACTTTCTGATTAGATTTAAGATGAGATGAAACCTGTGCCATACACTGCTCATGTGGTGAAGAACCTGGAACTAGATAGGCCTAGGAGAATACCAAATATTAATCTGCTAAAGAAACATAGCAATAACATGACTCCTAATGTCAAACTACTATACCCATAGATCAGTGCCTCACTCAGCCCTCACCTGTGAAGCTTCTTGCAGTAGAGGGTAACTAACACAGTAATCTTTGGAGAAGTCAGCCTAAAAGGAAAGTCTTTATAAAAGCTCTCCCCTCAATCTCAAGAATCTATGAAAAAGAGAGGCCAAAAACATTTTAAGAGGTGATGCCCGACTCCAAGTAAACAGTATCTTCCATACACAATATGACTGATGCACATATGAACCCACAGAGACTGTTGACAGCATGCATAAGGCCTTCAGAAGCTCAAGCCAGGAGGACCCAGCTTTGAGATGGGGAAGTGAGCATGGGCTCACACCCTCAACTAACAAACTATATGCCTTTGCTACCTGCTGGCAAAAAAGCCAGTTTTCTCTGAAAGAATCTCATTGTGTACTTTACCCACATTTTAGAGCAAGTCTAGGAGTAGTTGGTCAAAATAAAACCAACTCAATGGTAATTTTGTAGACTGTCTCATGTTGCTTTGTTTGTGTATTTTTGTCTATTGGTCTTTTGATTTCCATTTTTATAAGTGTTTTTGTATTCTTGTTTCTTATTTTTGTTTCTGTTTGTTAGTGTATTTTCAAAGAGAAAAAGTTAGATGGGTAGGGAGGTGTTGAGGAATCTCAGGAGGGGAAAACATGATCAGAATATATTGTATACAAAAGGTTTTTTTTTCCACAAAAACTTGTTCAGCTATACAACATGATTAATTTTGTAAGCCTGAAGCATCTGGCAGGATTTCTGTTCTTAGTCACACACTCTGAGATTAATGGATTCAAGAAAACATCAATAAATGACCATTTAACATTTACTCTCTAGAAACCTTTTACTTAGGAAGCTCAAGTTTAATTCCTGTGTAGACATACTACTCTCCTGTTCATGAGTTGCTTCATATCCAGGAATAAGAACTTGCTGAAAATCTAGTGTAGACTTTGTTTCCAAAGGATGACATGTAGCAAAAAAAAGTGTTTTGGTAGATTTCCAAGTTCCTACAGCAGCAGTAATAAGGCAGCTATGTCCACAGATGATGCTGAAAGCAGAATAATATAGTAATTTGAGTTCTCTTCATTGTACACTAAAAACTGATTTCCCCTCTTCTGACCATAATAACAAATCTCAATATTTTTTTAGCTGAGTTACATGTAGTAACATAATTACATGTAGTTTCTTGGGCTAATTACAAACACCCTTTGTTTCTAAAAAAGCACTCTGTTCTACCCATCCCTTTTGAGGGCTATTAAGAAGTACAGAAAACAATCTTGGAATGATAGCAGGCTTGTACTTCCTACCTGAAGTGAAAAGAGAAGTGCATACTACTAGGAACTCTCAGTGATAGGGAATCCATGGCCGATGGTCAAGGTTTGCAATCCAAGGTTAAGTTATATCTATATTCAATGGAGTTAAAAACAATTTTAGCTTTGTTTTGGTTTGGTTTGGATTGTTTTTTTTTTTTTTGCTAATGATAATTCCTCTCCTTCAAGGTAAAAATAGATTAAATTAAAATAGTTTACAATGGTTAATTTGTCTTTGAAATTCTTTTTTAAAGATTTACTCATTTATTATATATACAGTGTTCTGTCTACATGTTTGCCTACACACCAGAAGAGGGCATCAGATCTCATTATAGATTGTTGTGAGCCACCATGTGGTTACTGAGAATTGAACTCAGGACCTCTGGAAGAGCAGTCAATGCTCTTAACCTCTGAGGCATCTCTCCAGTCCTCTAAAATTCTTTTAGTATAAAGTTTTCTGTGGGCTTACTGAGAATGGCAAAATTTTACAAAGGATCTTGGTTTTTAAATGTAGTATCAAAATGAAAGGAGAGATTTTTGGGTAGGAACATTGAACAGCAACATTGTATCCTCCTGGGATCCTTGACAGTCAACAAGCATACCAATATGATGGCTCCTAACCAAAAGTATCTTTGTTACTATTTTGTAATAAAACTAATAGATCAGAAATGTTGCAAGTCAAAAAGATCTTAAAAGTATTTAATATGGTGGCACGGGCCTTTAATCCCAGCACTCAGGGGACAGAGGTAGGTGGATCTCTGTGAGTTGGAGGCCAGCCTGGTCTCCAGATAGAGTGCCAGGATAGGCTCCAAAGCTACACAGAGAAACCCTGTCTCGAAAAACAGTACTTTGTAGACTAGAAGCTGAGGCATGAGAAAAATAAACTACTTCCTCAAATACACTTCATGTTTAACAATTCTTGGCAATCCTTTTATAGCATGGAGTTACATACTGCTCGATATGTACCTCAATAATTACTTTTCCAGAGAAATATTGGAACACTAAAAACTATTATTTGCCATTATTGTGATTCCAGGCTATTAACAACTTTTCACTTTTCAAAATTCAGACAGGCTAGACATCACCAAATGAGAAAAGTATCAATGTCCATATTCATATATGATACAGTATCTGTAACCTAAACAACACAAAGAGTTCCTGTCATTCAATGATTGAAAAGATGACAATACCTTTAAAAACAAGCAAAAGGTTTGGACTCACATATTATAAAAGGTCATGCAAGAAATATCAATATGTGCCAGTGAAATGGCTCAGTGGGTAAAGGCAACTGTAAGCAAACCTGAGGACTGGATTTCAGTTCCTGGAACTGACATGGTAGAAGGAGAAAACTGACTTCGCTAAGTCTTCTTCTTTCAATACAAACAATCAATAAAATGCAACAGAAATATCTTAATACCAATAACGTATTTTAATATGGTAGAAGTTGTCAATCTTTAGGGAAATGCAAATTAAAATTAAAAACATGATACCATGCTCAATAAAATGAAAGCTCCCCCAAAGAACAGATAATACAAGTGGTGGTAAGGGTATAAAATGAATGGGATTTTTATACATTGTTGGTGTTAGGATAAAACGATTGAACTACTTTGGAAACAACTTGTTGCATTCTTCTAAATTTAAAACTATAGCTACTACGTGGACCAACAACACTCCTCCTAGATATTTGCCCCAAATAAATGAAAACATATAAGAAAACCTTATGTAAAAATGTTCTCTAGGTATGGCCAAAGCCTCTGATTTCATATGTATGGGTATTTTTATATGTATGTATGTCTGTGTAACACTTGTGCACCTGGAGCTCATGGAGGCCAGCAGATGGCATTGGATTCACTGGGCCTGGAATTTCAGACAGTTGTAAGCTACCACATAATGCCATGAAGTGAACCAGGATCCTCTGGTTTAAGAACAGATACCTAGACCAATGGAGCACAATTAAGAGGCCACAAACCAATCTACACAAGTGTGGTTAATTTATTTTCAACAAGCTTATGTTAGAAAAACTCAGCATTTATATGCAGACAAGTAAATATAGACCCTTATCTCATACCATATATGAAAGTCAACACAAAATATGTTTAAAATTACATATATGACAAACAAGCATAAAATATCAGAAAAATAGGATAAAAGTTACATAATATTAGTTTGAACAATGATTGTATTGGATGTGCCCCTCAAAAATCAGGTAACAGAGTGATGTGATTAGATGAACAGAATCACATCAAATGGAAATGTACTGTGACAGAAGTAAGCAAAAATGTATGGATACACTCATAGGGTGGGAAGAAATACTGCAGACTACACATCTGAGCAGAGACTACCATCCCATCTATTGCACATACATATACAAACTCAGCTTGATAGATGGAAAACAGAGTCAATAGAGAGACAGAGGACTTGGATGGAAGTTCCCAAGAAAAGAAGTAAAAACCAGGCTTAGTGGCACAGGCCTCTAATCCCAGCTACTAAGGAGGTTGAGATAGGAAGATGGGAAGGTAAGTTCAGGGCCTGCTATGCACTAATTACAGTGAGTTCAAAGGCAGCTCGGTCAACTTAGGGAATCCTTTTCAAAATACAAAAAGGAGAAAGAGTACTAAGGATAGAGATCTGGGAAAGAAGAGTTACTAAGCATGCATCAAGTACAACCCTAAGTACTGGGAAATTTAAAATAGACATAACATACCCAGCAGGTAGGTGTGTGTGTGTGTGTGTGTGTGTGTGTGTGTGTGTGTGTGTGTGTGTGTGTGTGTGATTCATTATTAAATAAAGAAATTCAAATTAATTTATAGTGTAGCTGGGCACAGTGGCCCACACCTGTAATCCCAGTACTTAGCAAGCTGAGGCAGAAGGACATCAAATTTGAAATAAGCCTAAGCCACACAAGAAGATCCTATCCTGTCTCAAGAAACAAATGCAAGCAGAAACCCCCCTGCCACCAACACCCCACCCAAAAAAACTGAAAAAAAGGTAGGTAACAGTTCAAACTTTTTATGATGTTGCAGCGGTTTGAATGAGAATGGCCCACATTAGGCTTATATGTCCCAAATTGGTGCCGTTGCTTGGAAAAGATTAAGCAGTATGACCTTGATGGAAGAGGTATGTCACAAGGAGTGGGCACTGACGTTTGAAAAGACTAAGGCCATTCCTGCTGTGCTTTTTGCCTGCCTCCTATATGTAGGTCAATATGGGAGCTTTCAGCTGTTTCAGCCTGCATACCTGCTGCTTGCTGTCACTCTGCCCCACAATGATGGACTCTTAGACCTCTGAAACCACAAGCCCAATTAAAAGCTTTCTTTGATAAGTTGTCTTGGTCATGGTGTTTTCTCACTGCAACAGAAAAGTAGCACACATGTCTAATAACAAAAAGATGTAAGTGTTGATAAGGATGTGAAGGAAGGGGAAATTTTGCGTACTTTGGTGGGACTATAAATTAATAAAACCCTGACAGAAAACAGTATAAGAATAATCAAAAAGTTAAAATAGAAATTCCATATGATAGATCAATTTCACTAATAGGTAGATATCCAATGGAACTGAAATCCGTATGTCAAAGTGGTATGTGCACATACAGATTTCCTACAAGAGGATTTCTAACAGTCAAGATATAAAATCAACCTAAGTGTCCATCACCACAAAAGTGGACAGAGAATCATGGCATGTGTGTATGATAATATTATTCTGTCATTTGAAAAAAAGAGGGAAATTCTGTTGCAGGAAAATGGATGGAACTCGAAGAAACCATTCTGAGAGAGGTAACCCAATCACAAAAAGACAAACATGATATGTACTCACTCATATGTGGAACTGCTTTAAGATACATAGTAGTGACCGTGCTTTATCAGAGCTGTTTTTAATGATGTTGCTCAGAATGGTTTCCTTCCAGATGATGATTGCAAAGCTAATTTAAAAAACAATGGTGCCTTGCTGCTATTGATGCATAACATACTGCCATTATTGGTATATATATATATATATATATATATATATATATATATATATATAATTTGAATTTTTGGAAACTTTAGCTGTGCTGTCAACTTTGGAAAAAAGTATCCCAGTTTACCGTGTTCAGTTAGCATTGTACAAAAATTAACAGCCATATTGTTCTAGAAATGTTGAACTTAATTTTTTTTCCATTTGTACAGGGGATATTGCACTGTATTAAATATGTAAGGTCTTTAAAAAAAGAAGAGATTTTGAGAGCCCATCCCATTTGAAGGGATGCTGTCTTGACCTGGACACATAGGGAAGGGCCTTGGCCTGCCCCAGGATGATGTGGTAGACTTTGGGGAGCCCCTTTTGAGGGCCTTACCCTGCCTGGGGAGTGGAGGGGGGATGGCTAGGGGCAGGTGGGATGTTGGTCGGGAGGGGAGGGGGAGGGAGAAGGGATTGACATCTGAAGCAAGCTTGTTCCTAATTTGAATTTATAAAATAAAAAAATAAAAACCAAAACAAAAAAAGAGAGAGAAATTCTATCATTTACAACAGCATGGATAAATCTGAAAGATGCAATAGTCACCAAAGTGAGCCAGGCACAGACAAGCAGGGCATGTAATCTCACTGCTATAAGGTGAGAATAGTTAAATTCATAGACATATATAGTAGAATGATAGTTGTCTTAGTGAGGATTACTATAGCTGTGATGAAACTCCATGACCAAAGAAACTTGAGAGGACAGCGTTTCTTTGGCTTACACTCCCATATCATAATCTATCATGGAAGGAAGTCAGGACAGGCACTCAATCAGGACAGGATACAGGAGCAGGAGCTGATGCAAAGGATGTGGAAGGGAGCTGCTTACTGGCTTGCTTCCCATGGCTTGCTCATCCTGCTGTCTTATAGAATCAGAACCACCAGAAAAGGTGGGATGTAGGCATCACTCACAATGGACTGGGCCCTTCCCTATCAACCACTAAGTGAGAACATGTCCTACAGCTGGATCTAAAAGAGGCATATTTTCATATATTTTGGAGATCAGCCCTCTGTCAGATGTGGGGTTGGTGAATATCTTTTCCCAATTTGCAGGCTGCCGTTTTGTCTTGCTGACTGTGTCCTTTGCCTTACAGAAGCTTCTCAGTTTCAGGAGGTCCCATTTATTAATTGTTGATCTCTGTGTCTGTGCTACTGGTATTATGTTCAGGAAGAGGTCTCCTCTACCAATTAATTCAAGGGTATTTCCCATTTTCTCTTCTAATAGGTTCAATGTGGCTGGATTTATGTTGAGGTCTTTTATCCATTTTGACTTAAGTTTTGTGCAGGGTGAAAGGCTTGGGTCTATCTGTAGTCTTCTACATGTTTGCATCCAGTTATGCGAGCACCATTTGTTGAAGATTTTCCAGCGTATATATTTGGATTGTTTGTCAAAAATCAGGTGTTGAGGTTTCCTCCTTTCCTATGGCTCTAGTTTGTGTCAAGTTGACATAAAACTAGACAGCAGAGTAGTTATCATGTGATATCTGTTATTATTAGTATATGGGGAGTGTTGGTTCAAGAGTATAATATTTCTATTAAAGAGGAAAATAATCTTGAGATATATTATACAGCATGATGATAGTAGTTAAGAAAGATACTGTAGCATGAAAATCACTAAGAGAATAGATTTCAATTCTCACTATGGGAAACCCCACTAAGAATATGAGGCATACTATGTGAATTCCTTCCAGTGAATTCCACATAATTCCACGATGTATGTGAATTTCAAAGTATCATGCTGTATATCATAAGTAAAATTGTGTCACTTTAAAAGTCAATTTAAGGTTTAAAAGATCATCTATTTATCTTAATCATATCCATTCTAGAAACAACCCATCTGCATTCAATACAATGGATGGTATTTTATATAGAATAGTAGAATATCAAGATATTAACAGGAGGGAATGTTATTCAGCAATAAAATAATTGACTGTTGGCTTATAATTAATACGGACAGATCACATGAAAATTGTGCAAATAAACACAGGTAGAAGGGAGTACATATCATGCTATCCCATTTTTCTACAACAGTTTAATATATGGTGAAAGGAATTAGATAATGCCAACCTATTCAGCGAACTTTCTTAATCAATATTGCATCTACATTTGGGCCTTAATTATGCAGCCATGTCCCATCGCTCAGATACAGTGAATTTGCTTGTTCGCCTTTGAAGACAGGGACTCACTCTGTAGTCTGTGTTGGCTCTGAAGACCAGAATGGCTGCAGAATCACCACAATCCACTGGAATTGCAAGCATGAGCTATGACATCTGACTTAGCATGCCTGCTTTTACACACCACTATACACTCATTGCCCTCATTATTTAGAAATTGTTTTAACTGCAGGTAGCAGAAAAGTTGACTAAAATGGCTTCAGGCACAAATATACTTTTATTCAAAGAAAAAGCCCTGAAGTGAGTGGTCTTGGAGTTGGTCTAGCATTTTAACGATGTCCCTAGGATTCAAGTTCTTCTTCCTTTTTGTTGTTATCAGCATGATCCCCTCCATCATAAAGCAGCTGCTGCTTCTGGAGTGGAGCATCTTGCCACTCAAAGCAGGCTTTAGCAAGCAGGGAGGAGAATAAGCTTTTGAGATGGCAACCAACAGCATACACAAGTCTTAATTCTAATGCTCCATTGGGAGAAAATATAAACCTTGTCACACTATCATATCATAGGTAAGAAGAAATATAAAAATCACCCTATCTGTAGCTATGCCAAGAAACATTTGACTATGAGTATAGTGAGATTATTATTCACATGTTTTAAGTCATAAAGTCTCCTTCCTAAAATTTGAATACAAATCCCAGCTTACAGTGTTTCTTTTCCCTCTATTTCACCCCCCCCCATTTTCCTCACTTTTTGTTTTGTTTTAAATTCTTGGATGAACTCGTGTATCTTCTGAATATGCTGAAAATGATTTTTCTTCATTCAATCTAAACATTCCTGTAGATGTTTGGGATCCCAATGGCATTTCACTTACAAAGTAACTTTGGAAAAAATGAAAATTCCTTATACTTTTGAAAACATTGTCTGAAATATTTGTACTACAGAGTGATGGATCTATCTCTGAACAGTATCCTTGAAGGAGCAAATGAGGAGGAGATGTGAGAAAAGAAGATGCCCATGGCTGAGAAATATCAAATGGTTAGAACATGCAGAAGCAGTGGAAAGGACTTATGAATGAGAATAATATACAGTCATCAGCCAAGGAACAAAAAGTAAGCAAAGAGATGGTTTTATATTAACTCTTCACTGTTGGTAGTGAGCCCATTTGGAATTTCCAGATGATGAGATTTTGTTCTGAAGAAGCATTATTTGGCATTAAAGGAACATTTTCTCACCAATAACCATATAATGCAATAAACCCTGTAGTCAGACTTCACAGAGAATGAACTCCATGATGCTATCTGCCATCTTTCCTCAGAGACCTCTCCACCATAGCTTGGGATTCTAGTGCAGTGGGTGAGTCATACAGGAACTTGGCTTTCCTTGGCAGCTGAGATTGATTGTGAGGATAAAATTAGATATGGCATAAAACATTTGATACATTGCCAGTCATAGAGCTGGGACTCAGTAAGTGGTAGTTATTACTCTAAATAGAGGAATATAACAGTAGATAGCTTGAGTGGCATGGCACAGCTGCAGATAATGAGGCTCTGATACCTCCAATAGCTTTTTCAAGGTCTTTCACGTAATTTATACCTGACTTCTCAACTATGCTATTCGCACTGCACCAGCAGCTTGCATTATCTATCAGTATTTCACTCTGGGAAAGACACTTCTCAGACTCCTTTTGATAGGGACAATTTGGGGACTATTTCTCCCCAAATACAGATATAAATAAGTAACCTGCAAAATGCTTGAATTTAAAAGAATTTTTAAAATGTGAAATCTATGGACAAGAAATAATAAGTACATTTCTTAAAGACTGTCATCTAACCATAGGATCATAGATGATTTGTTGCACAAAAAATAAAAGACCCAAGACAGAAATTTGGGTTCAAGCTTCAAGCTGAAGATGAAAGAAGCAAAGCAGCCAAACCAGTATTATTGCCTCTACCCAGCTAAAATGGCAATACTGTATCCACAAATCATCATCCTTTTATTCTTTTCTCCGCCCAGCCATATCACTCCTGTCTCTACCTCCCTAGTTCTGGGATTAAAGGCATGACCTCAGTTACTCTTCATTCTTGCGTAGGCCAGAGTGGCCTTGATCTTAGAGAGATCCATCTGCCTATCTCCCCCTACCCAAGTCCTGGGATTAAAGGTGTGTAACACCACTGCCTAGATTCTATAGATAACAAGTATTGCTGCTTTGCTATTTTTTCTCTAATGGGTTTAATAAATCATAAACAATATATCACCACAATTATTAAACGTTGGAGGTGACCTAGTTTGAGCTCCTTCATTGATAAAACAATAATTGAACATAAAGAACTTTCCAGATTTAGCAAATCACAGTAGCATTAAAATCTACACCCATTGAGTCCCTACTTAGTTCAGGTTCATGAAGTAATATTGTACACAGAAAATGTCAGTTATACCACACACTAAATAGATATGAAATCCAAAATCATTAGCGGGTACTGGGACTCATTGTGTAGCCTTGGCTGGCCCACAACAAACTATGTATACAGACTATCCTCAAGCCCATAGAAATCTGTCTTCCTCTGCCTTTGCTTCAGGAGTGTAGAGATTAAAGCCATGTGCCTCCATGCCCAGCTGAGATACTTTGATAAATCGAAAGGATCATTATAAACATTATTTTAATTTAAAATGTTTTCCTTTGTTACAACACAGCAGAACCAAACCAGATTAAACAAAACGATGAATAGTAATTAAAATAATTAAGAAAAGAAAGTTCTGTTGCAACTATACATAGAATTCTAGTTTACTTAAGTTGTGGTTTGTACCTTTAGTTTACACAAATTTTATAATGGATATCATCATAAATAAATAGGACAATGTATAAATATATGTAGACAGCTTTTGATTTATTCCTTAGCAATAGTAGTCTTGATTAGTTTGATAGGTATTCTTTTTGTTGATTCATTTACATGTATAAAATTTTGATATTTGAATCAAAAGTTTAGCTATCTGAGCAATTTTCTATTTTTCTTCATTAGCAATTGATCAGTACAAACACATATATTTTATTCTTTGTAACTGACACATGTATGAATATCTTATAATCGATGGGATCATAACTGTATACTTTTTTAATGTGTATGGGTGTTTTGCCTGTATTCATGTATATCCAGTGTGTGTGTGTGTGTGTGTGTGTGTGTGTGTGTGTGTGTGTGTGTGTGTGTGTGTGTGTAAACGAGTGCCCCATGTCCATGGAGGGTAGAAGGAGCTGATTGATCACCTGAAAGTGAATTTACAGACTGTTGTAAGCTACCATATGGTTGTTGGAAACAGAATTCATATTCTCTAGTGCTCTTAACCACTGAACCAACTCCCCAGCCCCCATTATTTTTGGAGCAGATTCTTCTATGTAGCTCCAGCTGGTCTAAAATTCACAGTCCTCCTTCTTTATACTCCTGGGTGGTATACTTACATCTATTATTATCTTCCTATGATCATTTGGGTGATTTATATTTTTATAATTATTATGAAATAAATGTTGTACCTAACCTTATTTATAAGCCTCTTTGTGCATTTATGAGGTGTTTCATTTCTCTCTGGTAAATACTGCTAGAGAATTAGTCTGCACAGTTAGAATTGCTCCAAGCACTTAGAGATAAAGGAAACACTTTTTGTAATTTTTGAGATTATAATTTAATAGTATTATTTCTCCCTTCCTTTTCCTCCTTCCAAATCATCACATATACACCTCTCTGATGATATATTATTTATGATTCAGAAAGCAAAGTCAGACACAAGCCATGGAAGCCAGGAACACACCTTTAATTCCAGCAGCCAGAAGCTAGGAAGTGGTGTTACAAACCTTTAATCCTAGGACTCTGGATTAAGAGGTAGACAGATGTCTGTGAGTTCAAGGCCATCCAGTTCTACACAAGATAGAATCAGTCTAAAAGAATTATAGTTCACACTAGAGAGGTATAAAAGACAGGAGCAAGGAGTCATTAGGAGGCATTCAGTCTCCAGCCATGCTGAAGAGAGGTTACAATCAGGCTTGGTGAGAGCTCATGGAGATAGTATCAGCCCATTCGATCTGAGGGAGAGTTCAGAAGCTAGTGGCCAGCTACTTTGCTGTTTTGAATTTCAGATTAGTTTGAACCCCAATATCTGTCTCTGAGTCCTTTCATTCATCGCATTACACACCTCCTCGCTCTTCTTAAAATTCATGTTCTCTTTTTTCACTAATTGTTATATCATGCATATACCTATATATACATACATATTCCTAAATATAACCTATTCAGTTCATGTAATGCTACCTGTGTTTATGTTTTCAGGGCTGACCTTCTGGCATTGGATAACCAATTAACACGCTCTTTCTTGGTGAAAGCTCCCTCTCCTGTTCCCAGCTTTCCTAGATGTTTGTGTTACCTATAGGGGTGAGGTTTCATGGGCTTTTCTCCATTCAGTTGGATGTGTGCATTGGTGTCATCCTTATTCCGAAAAAGCTCTTTAATAATAGGGCATGACTGGTTTGGTTAATGAACAAAGGGGAACCAGTCTAGAACCGAAAACTTAACCACATTATGGAAATCTCAGATTTATGCATTCCAGATATGCTGTCATCCTCAAATATTCTTTGGGTCCCCACCCCTGGTTACATTTTGAACTATTTACAAAGACAGCAGACTTAAAGTCTCACTACTTGGGCAGAAGGAAGTTAAACAGCAAAGATGACAGAATTATTTCCTTTTTGCAGTATCATAAAAGTTTATTTAGCAAAACCTTTCATATGAAAATGTACATGACCCAATTCTAAACCAAAATGAAATAGGCCCTTTGGGGAGTGATGTGGACTCTTCTGCTGAACAGCCATTGTTTAGAGTCTTTCCATGCTTCTAACATGATGATGCTGTTTCCTCATATGACCACCATTCACAGGTTATTCTGCTACCCCTACTTGTCATCTCCACACACTCATCAGTCACAAGACTCATAAAGGAATCAAAGCTCCATAGGGTTCCTTGTATGCATCTGCCACCATTTAAATTCAATGGTAACTTCTTGACCATAAATTTCTCCAATCAAGGAGGGTTGGCTTTGCTCAATGGTGACTCCTTAGCAGACTCAGCATGAAGGGACAGAATCGTAAGCAAACCAGTTTTGTACTTTTTAAATAGTTGTTACTCATAGTCATCTTGTTCACTTGGCAGAATTATGCTTTTCCTGAAAAAAGCCCAGGGGACTTAATGTCAGACATTAGTTGAGGCATTGATGGTGGTTGTGACCCTACACTGACACCTTGAGTTGATGCAGTCTTTGATATGGGGATGGACCTAATGACTGATTGTGAATCAGAGTTGTCTTTTGTTATGGAATGAAACCTAATTGGAGGTCAAACATTAGCACAAACTTTCATAGCAAATTTTCAATATGATTAAAAACTGTTTCTACAGTTTCTAACAGGCTGGATTAGCACACTACTTACCCACCAGTCATACTGAAGGCAGTGCTCCTTTAGCTAAATTCTTCTTTGGGGAACTTAGTATTTCCTGAGCAATATATTTCCTGAACAAGTATATTCATAAATCCTTTAAAGAATAAATTTTACTACTTCAGGTTTCTCCTGCATCAATAAGAGAAAGCATGTAAGTGTGGTTAGACACTGTTAAATTGTCATAACACATGATTTGGTCAATTTATACAACTCCCATTAGTAGATAAGAAAACGAACTCTTCAAAAATGTGCTAACTCTTGACATTATTCATTCTGAGTTCTTACTTGCTGGGCACATATTACTATCTTGCTCTTCTGTTCCTTCCTAGTTTCTTGTTAACAATGTCACAGTATATAATATCTGCATTTTTCCTTCATATGTTACAGGTAGCATGATACATTTTCAAAATTTTCTATTTTCTTATGAGAAAACCATTCTTGTTTTTCATTTTTAAGTCCGTTTTTCTCCTGAGAATTAAACAAATGTATACTTTAGGTTTTACATATTTTCTGGGGTTTATCTGATTTTTAGTCCACCTTGAATTTATTTTAACATATGTAAATATGAAGAATTAATTGGCACAGTTAGCATAATTATAGAATTATGTTACACAGGAGAAAGCATTCAAGAAACAACAGCTCAATTGCTAAAAGATTAAAAACAAGGAAAAAGGTAAAACCTTCTCATTTCTCTAAGTCAGAGGGTTTCTATTCATTTATTAGGAAAATAAATGTGTCACGTTGTCTGAGGATTTGCATGTTTGTAAGGTTCTCTAATCTCCATTTCTAGAGATTAATGGTAATTAGTTTTTTAGCATATTTAAAAATTTAATTTTGTCTTCTCTGATTTTCATTGAGTCATCAGTTTCTCTTTGCTCCTTATTTCCTCAGACACAACCTTTTTATTTCAATTGAAATCTTAATATATGTAAATACATATTTATTTACTATTGCATACATGTTACTTTAGTTTTATTAATACACATAAAAGTAAAAAAATAAATTGTTTCTGATGACAGCTATCTATAACAATATGATAACATGGTTTCACCATTGTCTGCTTTTAATCTGTGTTCAAAACAAACACACACACACACACACACACACACACACACACACACACAGAGAAATATATATATATATATATATATATATATATATATATATATGGAGAGAGAGAGAGACAGAGAGAGAGAGAGAGTTGAGATTCTTTTGAGTTTCAATTTTCAATGCAGACTATGATTAAATCCCATGGCATGATACATCAGCAAATATTTAAACAGAAACAATATCTTTTGCTGCTTGGGAAAATGAAAAATAAACCTCAAGAAAGAAAGATATTAACCTTAAGAAATGGTAAAGAAAGATCATATTTATTTACACAAAAAAGATATTGGTGAACTGTGTATTTTTATAACTACAAAACTCTCTACTCTCTGAAAAAATGCACTAATAAGCATACATGATGGAATATATATATATATATATATATATATATATATATATCACATGTGTTACAAAGAAATAATGTCAGGATGGGTTGGCTTGTAGCTCTGTCACAGAGCACATGCTCTCTCTCTCTCTCTCTCTCTCTCTCTCTCTCTCTCTCTCTGTGTCTGTGTGTCTGTGTGTCTGTGTGTCTGTGTGTCTGTGTATGTATGTGTAAAAAAACCCATAAGTTGTGGTGGTGGCACATGCCTTTAAATCCCAGCACTCAGTTGGGGGGCAGAGACAGACAAATCTCTGTGAGTTCTAGGCCAGCTTGGTCTACAGAGTAAGTTCCAGGACAGCCAGAGATACACAGAGAAACCCTGTCTTAAAAAAAAATTCTAAGAGGTAGCCAGGCCATGCCATTTTGTATAGCACCTTCAATTTGTTTGAACTGTGACAATGATCAAAACCATAGTAAGTTGTTCCCAGGAACCGAATAACGTATTTTTCTGGATTAATGTCCTCCCAATCTTCACAGAGGTTTCAAAGATAGCTTGACAATATGCACATACTGTGGGCTATCCTTCAACCATTTTGCATATAACATCCACCTACCTCTCAATTCTGTAAGAAGGGACTGTGCCACAGTGAACTCTCCTGAACTCTCCTCAGTGCTCTTGCCATACTTCTGTGTCTGCCTATGGTATTACTACAATAACTCTTCTTGTAAACCTCTTACACAAAAGTACATTCTGTTTCAGTGTCCCCCTTGTAACATAAGCCTGAAACCTCTCAATTAGTTGGATGCTTAGCACCAATCACAGTCACATTAAGAATATGTAAAATGAAATGCTGTGTAATTACAAAAGGTAATGGGATAAAAGCTGGAAACAGATATCTTTTTATTTAAATTTATATAATTTATTTTATATACCAATCCCAGTGCCCTCTCTCTCCCCTCCTCCCACTCTCCCCACCATCTCACCATCCCACCCACTATCCACTCTTTAGAGAGGGTGACACTTCCCATGGGGAATCATGAAAGTCTGTCACATCATTTGGGGACAGGACCTAACCCCTTCCCTGCGTTTCTAGGCTAAGAAAGTATCCCTCTATAGGGAATGGGCTCCAAAAAGTCAGTTCATGCACTCGCGATAAATACTGGGTCCACTGCCAGTGGCCCCATAGACTGCCTAAGACCCCCAATTGACAACCACATTCAGGGGGACTAGTTCAGTTTCATGCAGGTTCCCCAGCTGTCAGTGTGGAGTAAGTATGGCAGTTTCTCGGAAAATTGGGTATCAATCTACCTGAAGACCCAGTTATACCACTCTTAGGCATATACACAAAGGATACTACTCACTCATACCACAAGGGCATCTATTCTACTATGTTCATAGTAGCATTACCTGCTACAGCCAGAAACTGGAAGCAACCTAGATGCCTCTCAACTGAAGAATGTATAAAGAAAATGTGGTACATATAATAGTGGAGCACTACCCAGAAGAAAAAAAAAATGACATCTTGAAGTTTGCAAGCAAAAGGACGGAAATTTGCAGGCAAAAGGAAGAGACCATACTGAGTGAGGTAACCCAGACACAGAAAGACAAACATGGTATATACTCACTCATATATGGATAGTAGACATAGAGAAAAGGATTACTAGGATTACTAGCCTATAATCCACACAACCAGAGAAGCTAGGAAACAAGGAAGATCTTAAGAGAGACATACATGCTTCCCCAGAGAAGGTGAAAGGGACAAGATATCCTGAGTAAATTGGGACCCTGGGAGAGAGGAGAGTGAAGAGGGGAGAAGGGGAGGGCAAGGAGAACATGAGGGATCAGGAAGGTCAAGTTGGGAGAAGGACAGAGAAGAAGAGCAAGGAAAGAGATACCTTAATAGAAGCCATTATGAGTTTAATGAGAAACCTGGCAGTAGGGAAATTCCCAAGAGTCAAGAAGGATGATTTCAACTAAGAATCTAAGCAATAGTGGAGAGGCTACCTTAAATGTCCTTCCCCAATAATGAGATTGATGACTACCTAAAATGCCATCATAGAGCCTTCATCCAGTAGCTGATGGAAGCAGAAGCAGTGATTCACAGCTAAGCACTGAGCCAAAATTCTGGAGTCCAGTTGAAGAGAGGGAGGAGTGATGAGCAAAGGGGTCAAGACCATGCTGGGCAAACCCACAGAAACAGCTGACCTGAGCCAGTGGGAGCTCAGTGACTCCATATAGATAGTTTTAAAATTAGTCAAAAACATATATGAAAAAATATGAAAGTGTACCATGGAAATAAGGAAACATGAAAAGAATCCCATAATTTAAAAAAGCCTTCTAGATAGATGAGGGTGTTTAGATTGAAAAAATAGTACTTAGTGTTTTTGCATGTCACTGTCCTGAGTGTGGGAATGGGAAAGAAAGCTTGTGATGCATGTTAAACAATTTTAATCCTAATAAACTGACAGAAATTCTTCAGACTTTTCCAAAGCAGTACAAATAAGAATGTTTATATAACATTTATATATGAGGGAGAACAAACATAGATGAGAGATAAATAAAATTATTATATATCTATTCAACAGTATTCTGTGAAGCAAAGAAGATACATAGACAGAGAACGTCCCAATATACAATTTATATAACCAGGTTGCTTATATATAAGCCAGCTATTAAGGATAGTTATGACTGTAAGTTAAGATTAAAGTTTTTCACTCTCTAATCATATATACTCTATTAAATTGTCATTCCCACCAGAAATGTGCACCATTTTCTTTATTACAATTTTCTCCAATGATCTCAGTCAGCAAGGTGCTTTAGAAGCATGACTCCCATGACCACAAGAACCTTCTAACTCACCAAAACTGTCCCAATAAACTTTTTCAGAACATTTGAAACTGAGAGAAAGCTCACAGAAATCCAGAAATTACTTCAGAAATAAATGTCTGACTCTTAATGAACGCTGAGTTTTGTGTGTTTTAATTGATTCTATCCTTGGTCCTTCTACCAGTGATTGCCTTAGAAATACTAGCCCACATTCATTCTGTCAGTAAAGAAGACATAGAGTGAATTGCATTTGCAAATTGTCCTTAGTCTAACAAAAAGTTCATTGGAAGAGTCACTTAAAAGATGTGGTAGTTTTAGGGTAATTGGGCCCCATAATCTCATAGGAAGTGGCATTATTAGGGAGTGTTGTCTTGTTGGAGTGGGTATGGCTTTATTGTAGGAAATGTGATACTATGTGGACAGGCTTTCAGAGTTCCTATGTCCAGGATACTGATCAGTGTTTCAGTAGACTTCCTGTCCCCTGCAAGCCAAGATGTAGCCAGGACCACTTCTTCCATGCTCTCTGCCATGATGATAATGTACTTAACCTCTAAAACTGTAAGTGAACCATACCAAATGAGATGTTTTCTTTGTAAGAGTTGTCGTGGTCATGGTGTCTCTTCACAGCAGCATAAACCCAAACTATGTCAGAGGCTTGTTTTAATATTGCCTTACTGAAACTAGAAGATAATTTGTGGAAAATATTTACAGATATATACACCTCCCCATTCTCTGGTGAATGATAATAACTGGATCAATCAACAAAGCAAAACCATGGGAGGAAAGTTGGGAAGTGATATGTCTTTGGAAATATGGGCTGCAAAAATATCTAAAAATCTTCAAAATCCCCATGTACCAGGATTCTGCACATGATTAGGAAAGACTGAACAAAGCTATGTTTGACCTTGAACTACCGCACAAGCAAATGTGAAGTGAATGTTAAGGTGGAGTTTTAATATCCTGGTTCTCTTAAGATGAGCATTCCTGATCTTCTTAGAACCTGTGTGGGAAGGGTGGAATTCTTTTTGGCTTTGGATGCTAGGGAAATATCGCTTTAATAATGATCTGACCATTGTGTTAGTGAAATAAACTTCAATAGTCACACATGATGAAACAATATAGATGTTACAAAATGACTTCATATAATACCTCAATAAATAACCAAAAGGAAAATCTTGAAGAAGGGAAAATATTATTTCTAGATTCTATATTCATCAATTAAAACGTTCATTTAGGATTTATTTATCTTATTTTATCCATATGAGTGTTTTGCCTACATGAGTATATGTGCAACATGTTTGTTCCTGAACATATCAGAAATCTAGAAATGGAGTTACAAATGGTTATGAGGAACCATGTAGGTGCTGGGAACTGAACCTGCTCTCTGAAGAATAACAAGTGTTCTTAACTGCTGAGTGATCTCTCCAGCTCCTAAAATGTCAAACATTCATCAATAAAATTGAACTATGCAATTAAGAGCAAGAACAAACTCAAAGGAAGGAGGAAATATAAGCAAATACAGGAAAAGAAAAGCAGTAAGTAAAATTGACAGATAAAATTTACTTCTTTGGAAAGATGGACAAAATTAATTATCCTTAGCTAGACTGATTAAGAAATAAAAGACATGAATTATGAAAATTTGGAATAAAAGTAGCTATGTTGTGACTGGTAACAGAAATGAAAAGGATCATAATAGACATTAACAAACCAAATATCTTGGGTGAGATGAACACATATCTAGAAATACACAAAATATTATAATGGTTAAAAGATTTGTTATCAGTAAGTTCATAGCTGAGATCCTTGTAACAAAAGAAATATTAATAAAATAAATGCATGGAATTTTATTTGGTATAAATTATAAATGATATAAGGGGTCTTTAGAAATAAATTATCAAACAGGGCATGGTAAAAGAAGCCTATAATCCTAGCACTTAGGGTTCCAAAATGTCAGGGAGAAAATTTTGAGGCCAGTCTTAGTGTTATAGCAAGACTTTCTCAAAAAACAAAACAAAACAATAACAAAACCGAAATAATTCCAATGAGCAATAAAGATGCAAAGAAACAGGGAAATCTTGTTTTGAGAAAGTGAGGATGCTGCAGAAGTCTGATTGGAAGACAAAAGGTATATTCTAATTTTAACAAATGTGGGAATTGAGCAAGGTTTCTTTTCTATATCTGGGTATCGTCAAAGACAAGGCCATTTCTTTCTCTTTAGTACTGGGAGAGCATTTTTTGCAATGACAATTTCATAACTGATTCTGGCGACATGAAGCTAGATATTATGTTATGCTTCAAGGGAATAGTATCAAACTAAATTCAATACCATATCATACAACATTATATAGAGTTATGTGGAATTTATCTCAGAAATGCAAAATTGGCTATAAAAATGCCTAGGGAATCTCAGTGAATGAAGAAAAATCCAACATATGTAAATAATTTAAAAAGACACTTCACAAACAAAGAATGTAAGGAAAATTAATAAATGGTATCTGTAAAAAGAAAAACCCTCAGAATTAACATAATACTTTAAAAACCCAAAGCAAAGGAAAGCAACAACAAAATTGCTAGCAGAGCTAATAAATAAATTCAGTACTATTTCAGGATGCAAGATCAATTCATGGAAACCAGTTGTATTTCTACAAACTAACAATGAACAACCAGAAAGTAAAAATAAGACAACAATCCAATTCCTATGAACAACAAGAAATATAAACCACTTTAAAAACAATGGGGTTTGGAGAGATGACTCAGTAGTTGCTATTCTCAAGTACTCAACAATACTTGCTGTTTTACAAAGGACAAGGGTTCAGTTTTCAGCACTACATGTCATATCATGATCACCCAAAACTCAAGTTCCAGGGGTGCCAATGCCTTCTTCTGCAGGTACCGTGTAGGCCTATGGTGCACATACACTGATGCAAGCAAAGCACACACACATAAAATAATAATAATAACTATAATAGCATTGTAAAAAATTGTAAAGGAATAATTTTACCTGGGACATGCAAGATTTTTGTGCTGACAACTGTGAATCATTGTCAACAGATATTTTCAAGTGGCCTGAGTCAATGAAAAGCCATCTTGTTGATCATGGACTAAGACAGTATCATTAAGATGGCAGTAGTATTCAAAATGATGCGAAGATAACATGCCTTCAAACTCAAAATTCCGATTGCTTTCTTGTAGTGCAGAAAATAGACAAATTCATTCTGATCTTTATATTGAAATGTAAGACACCCAGCCAAAACATTATTTTTAAAACATGCACAAAAGCCTCACACTTCTCAATTTTAAAATTTACGACATAGCTCAGTACTCAAATCAGTGGCACACTGAAATAAGGACAGAAAAGTGGCACAAAGATTGATGGAGGGACTAAATTGAGAATAGAATTGTCTGAAATAAACTGAAAACTAAATTATTTTTGTCAATGTTTCAATGTTATTTAATGAGGAAATACCAATGGTTTCAATAAATGAATGTGGGAAAAGTGAATATCTACATGCAAAGGAATGAGCTTAGATCCCAGTCAACATAATATGTAAGTGTTAACTCAAAATGGATGGAAACTGAACAGGTCATTCAGTGGGACATCGCTTGTCTAGGGAGATCACTTGCCATAAGAGGTCCTAAATTCAATCCACAGTACTCACACCCATACACACATGACAGAAATATCAAATGTCCACTCATAAGAACTAAAAACCCCACAGCTACTAAAATGAAACAACTGCAAATCTTCTGAAGTTGTACTAGTCAATGATTTCTTAAATATTACATCAAAAGGACAGAAATCAAAGGAAATAGAAGAAATTCAACTTCATCAAAATAAAAATAAATTTTATGCATCAAAGATACTATTAAGAAAGTGGAGAAATTGCTCACAAAAGGTATAGAAATACCTGCAAGCTGTACATTTGATACAGATTAGTATGCACATAAAAAGCTCACAGAAGTCAACAATAGAAAAACCAGCCCAACACCAAATGACAACAAAAGACTTGAATAAATGTTCTCCTAAGAAGTTTTAAAAATACCCAACAGAGATATGAAAAGTGGTGCAATGTCACTCGTTGTCTAGAAGTGGTAAATTACAACTACTGGGTCAACTAAGTCCATACCACCCTTAGCATGCCTAGTCTCAGAAGATAAACAGGGTCAGATCTGGTTAGTACTTGGATGGGAGATAGAATGGAACTTAAAAAGCATTACAATCAACGTAAGATAATTATGTAGTGCTAAGATGTAGATGTAGTGCTAACAACAATAAAGTGTAAACAAGTGTTGTAATGACTTGGAGAACAGACTCCTTTGGATCAGTGATGTAATAATGCAAACATAGACTCTCCATATGACTCAGTAATTATATTCTTGTACTGTATTAGTTTCCTTATTCTGTCACAACAAGTTATAGCACCAACTGATTGGCTTAAACAACAGAAATATATTTTTGCAGTTTTGAAGCCTGGACTTTTGACATCCATGTGCCCAACATGATTGGTTTTCCCTTTCTTTCCTTGACTTGGAGGTGGTCACTTTTTCATATTTTCTCTGGTGCAGTTTTCATTGTGCATCCAGGTCTGGTATCTCTTACTACATATAAGAGCAACACTTGGGCTAGAGTAGGGCCTATCCCTAAAACCTTAATTTCTTCATTTGAACTCCTACTTTCACATCCAGAAACATTCTGAGTATGTTGGTGGTTAGGACCTTAAGTTTTTAATTTGTTGAGACAGTTTCACTTCCTAAAATATGACATAACATGATATAATGTCTCATCCATTCTCCCTGTGACTTGCTTTTTTGGTTTTTCAAGACAGGGTTTCCCTGTGTATTGCCCTGGCTGTTCTAGGACTAGCTCTGTAGACCAGGCTCGCCTGGAACTCACAGAGATCCACTTGCCTCTGCCTCCCAAGTACTAGAATTAAAGGCATTCACCACTATCATCTGGCATTCTTTCCCTTTCTTATCTCTAGAGAATAGTCATTGTGAAATACTTAAAACGTTCCCCCTATGGAAATGAACTTGAACTCTGAAGATCACATAACTGAAGGACTATGTCTTATTATGTTCTGTGTATGAATAATTGTGACAAGTTTATCAAGAAAACACCCACCTGTGAATATAATATTCAGTTAATGACCAAAGCAAAGCATGTAACTATCATTAGTGGCAAAGAGGATAGATACCACATTCCTGTCATGTTTTTGTTTTGTTTTGTTTTTTGTTTGTTTGTTTGTTTGTTTGTTTGTTTGTTTTGTCCTTGGAATTTGCTGCAAACATGAGTCCTCCTGAATTTGATCAAGAAAGAATTCAGAATGAACAGGACAACAATCAATACCTTACACAGTCAAGGTGTTAATGATGGATCACTGTTTTAAGGTATTCACATCTTTCTTGGCTGTTAGGATTTTTTCCAATTTCTTATTCTAGCCTCACTGATTGCCACCAGCTAGAAGGCTGTTCTTTGACTTGCAATTCTTAGTCTTTCCTCTCTTGGCACCATGAACCATCTTTAGTGTATCTTCTTTCCACTAATCACAAACATTCTGAAGCCCTCCCCAAGTGTTGCTATTAATTTTAAGAATACCACATGTTAAATTCTAATCTCTTATGGCAATTTAAAAGAAGATAACTGCATGGAAACTCATAGGGCACACAAACCAGAAGCGAGGGGAAGTCAGATGGGCAAGTCCTGAGTTTTTTTTACAAAAGAAGATATTTGGTTGCCTAGATTGAACCAGATGAGGTCACTGCATGAACAGCTTGTGTTCATTAGGTAAAGCATGGGGCACCTAGGCACATAACAGGCTGCTGACCTTTAAAAACATTGGCTGGCTGTTTCCCCATTCTGCAGGTTTTGTTTTTGTTTATTGTTTTTTTTTTTTTTTGGTTTACAAGATGTTTGCTGTGTGGTAATAAATGTGTTTCTGCTTGACTAGACTCCCTGCTGTGTCTGATTATCTCCAGGATCTTGGGAGGCTGGGAAATGGGCAAGAAGCACACTTACCCTTCCTTGCACCCAGCTCAGACTTCCATGGTTGGACTAAGACCCTGCAGAAACTTAAGCAGAGCCCAACAGAAAAATCTATAAGCAAATCCTTCTCTATTCAATATACAGATACTAGAGTCAAGACTTAGAGAGTGTATGAAGATATTAAACAGGATTTCCCAGGATGGCATTATCTGGCTGGGATCTTCTATGCTGATATCTCTTAGGAATTCATGGCTAGAAAATTAACCTGTCACTCCATTGTGTTCCAATCAAGGTTTCAGGGACAGACTGCATCTAACTAAAATTCTAACAGAAGAGCACAAAGAATGTGCAAACACATTTGTTGCCATAAAGCTCCTCCCAAAGTAGAGTGGCTATGTGATTTACTGTCTGAACAGACACTTACAAGATTGAAAATGGGAAGTTCTGATAATTAATCTATGGTAAGAGATGCAAACCGTGACTCTCCAGGACAAAACAGGACATATGGTCACTTTACCTATAACTCAGACAACTCATCTCCATGGTCCAGTGCATCTTCCATCCTGTATCAAGGTCTCAGAGAAACCAAACTAGTAATTCACCTTATTTATGAGGAGCATGAACTTCACACTAAAGGAGAAAGATAGTTCTGACTATAGATGAGTCTACTCCAGTGGAGCAAGCAGGAGTAGCACAACATAATAAATTTATTGATAACAACAATAGTATGTTCCTCAAGCCTGGAATATTACCCTCTTTGGATGGGAATTCTAGCTCTTATTTTTAAAGTTAATCATTTTCTACCTACTCAGATTGGACACAAAGCAACTGACCAAACCCAAAATTCCATTCTTATTTTCCTGAACTGATACCCTAGTTACTTGGACTGTAGTATTTTACATTTCTTCTCAGCCACATCTGCCTCAGCCATGTCTGGGTGTATAGGTACAGGCCTTAATTTCCATTTATTAAGTAATAAAAATTAAATTACCTTTGACAATGAAACAGATGCAAATCTGTAAGCTTCCCAACTTTGTTATATACAGATCACAGTCTCACACTGTACTGAATTAAACATGATTATATTAAAGCTAGGTACAATTTATAGCTAAAATAAAGTACACTATTAAATAAGATCAAAGAGTTTGTGTGGCAATTCAGGACAGAGTAGTTACTGCCAGATTTATTGCAACTTGGGCTGGTCATCAATAAAGCAGATAAATGGCAACTGGATAAAGCATTGAACTGTGATTGGAGGAAGTAAAGTGTCAGGTCCTGGGACATGCAGGTGAAAATGACACTCTTCATCAGAAATTACTTGCGATGCAGTGAGCAACCTGCAAGCATACGCTTGCTTACAAGCACACCAAGTAAGTAGTAAATGTCATGCCAAATTCAATTTAGCAAACAGCGCATGTAAGCCTTTCTGAGAGCACATCATAATAATAGAAGAGGGATTCTTGCCCAAGTACAACCAAGAATATTAAGAACACAAAAGAATGTGCTGATACAGTAAGATAGTCTACAAATTTGCTCTAAAGAAAGAAAAATGGAAATTGTTTCCTTGGTCAAAAACATTAAAGTTAGAAAAGAAAATACAGGGAGTTTGAACAAACATGACTGTTTGTTTTATCCAAGTAAATCATTTTAGGAAGCCAGTTTTGAAACTCAGTGCTTTTATTCCTTTGGTGCCTGACTTTAAAAAATGAATATTGGCAGCATGTTTATAACTCTAAAGAATAAAAAGGAAATAAGACTAAATTCTGTAAGGATATCAATAAAAATGTACAAAGGTCAAATAAATTTAATTTATTGAATGACAAAATTAAACAGACACTATGAGAAATAAAGACGACAAAGTCGCTGTAGAAGACTCTAAATACCTGTGGTCCTCCTACCTACACTGAGAGATGCTAAACCAAAAGTCCTCACCCATGTCTGCTCTCTTCACATGTCTGACCTGCTGTAACCATTCTCCATGTAAATTACAACCAACAAAAATGGATTGGTTCATGTTTCTGAAGACCAGAAAGTTGAAAATCAGGCAGCAGTATTTGCTCTCTGCTTCATACAGGCACTTTCTCAGTGCATTCTTACATGGTGGAAGGTGGTGAATTGGTTCCCTTGAGCCCCTTTTATAGGGCATAAGTCACAGTCAAGAGGCACCTGATCACTTTCCAAAGGCTGCACCTGTAACTAGAGATTATCTAGGAAATCAGATTTTAATACACATACTTTTGGGGGACACAGGCATTCAGACAACACCACCAGCCTTTTAGGATCTTTCTTCATCTCGTGATACCTCTATTGAGGAATGGGCTCAGCCTGTTTTTAATAAAATGCAGCAGTCAAAATTGTGCTCTGGTTGGTTCTCACACAGAAGAATGGCTATTTTCTCAACCTTATGGAAAAATCCAATGATCTCAGGTGGTTTCAGCCAAATCAGGATTGAATTATATGGTAACAAATAGCCCCAAAATCTTGGATGATTCACACATGGAGTCTGTTTCTTTAATGCCTGGTCTTTTGTGGGTCAAATATAACCATCTTCCATGAGATGATGGGCCATCAGGATACTTCCGTCCTACAGCTCTATCATGAATGCACCATTCTGGGCCCACTACTAGAAGGAAGGGTTGAATAGGAAAATTTCACTGATGGTTAAGACCAGATGCTCATTACTTCTCATTGTCTGTTACCAGCAGAAGAGTACATGGCCTCACTATTTTCAAGTAGCTCAGTAGGATACTGGCAAACACTAGAAACATTAACTAAAAGGTTTCTATGCTGAGCAAGCCATGAAGCATGAGGCAGTAAACAGCATTCCCCTACGGTCTCTGCTTCAGTTCCTGCCTCTGCTTTCCTGCCTTGAGTTCCTGGCCCGATTTACCTCAGTAAGAAGTAAAATGGAATAAACCCTTTCTTCTCAAGCAGTTTTTGGTAATGTTATTATTGCAGCAACAGAAGAAAAAAACTAGAGCAGTCTCTGCTTGATTTTTGATATTAAATAAATTTATTAGAAACTCTTTGTTTCCATGAAGACTAGTTTTCTAGCCTTTTGCTTTCCTAGAGGTGCTAGTCCCAGAGAGAGTTGGCACCATGCCCAGGGTCTGCACAAGTTCAAGCCAGATGGGATCCCAGCACTGAGAGTAGGATGTGGACTGAGCTTCCACCCCTCACTAAGAACTTCTCTGCAATTGATACCTTCTGGCAAAGGAAAACTATTGGAGGCTGTATTTCCTCTTCTGCTGAAATGCAGAAACCAAGGGCCCAGCTAGAGAATGTACAAAAACCCACGGAAGGGTTTCAAATGTCATCTTGCTTCATGAGGACATTGTAACATCACATTAGATCTGTACATGGTGGCACACATTGACATTTGGATGGCTGAATCAGGAGGCTTGTAAATTTGTTGCCACCCTAGGCTACTTACAGATCCCTTCTTTCAAAATTACTAGGCTCTTATAGTATCTAGGAAATAATATTCATTATGTGAACATCAAAACCAGAAGTTTTGTGTTTGTTGCTGCTGTTTTTTGTCCATAAAGAAACCACCAGTCTTTAAACTTTAAACCTTTTAGCTAACTCGGTTACTCAAAGTAGAAGAAACTGTACCATGTGTGTTGATGAAGCATCCAGCCCCATCATTCCATGACAAAACTGGAAAGACTGAAGAAGGCAGATCGCAACTCTGAGGCCGACTTGATTTATATTGTAAGGCTTTATCTCAAACCAATGCACAGGGTCAGAGGAGTGCAAAACTTAAAAATAAATCTAGAAAACAAATTCCTTTTTGGTCTCATGTTGCAAAACTCCACTCAATGAGTAACTATAAATTAGAAATCAAAGCAAATAGTTAGTATCTATGTATAGCTTTCTGAATACAAGGCATTTTGAGTTAGCTGTATCTAAATATGTGATATTCTTTCAGAAACTTTTCTGCAAAAATGCATTATGTAGAAACAATCAAGCAGTAAATTTCTTTAAAAACTGGTTGGAAGGCTTAATATAAGGAATAACATTTATTTGATGAAGGCTCAGGGAAACACTTTGAATGCTGGTAACATGAAAAGACTTTTATACACAATGAACTTAGGAAAAAGTGATGTTCATAGTTTTACCTGTGAAACTACACACCTTACCCTCTCAAATATTTAACCTGCCAAATTTAATTGGACTGAAGCAGTTCAAACTATTCAAGCATGGGAGGCAGTAATTGCCTGTAATTCATAAAGAGGATTATGCACATGCTACATTTCCAAAGAAACTACCTGTCTGTGAAGAGCACAGTTATAATGAAATGTTCCACAAATATGCACTTTTGAATAGTCTACTTCCCTGCAGGGATAATGCAAGCATTAAAGCCCCCAGGAAAGTAGCCATGAGAACAATTGCCCATGCTCATCCTAGATTGCAATGCTGAGAATCACAGTCCAGCTCATAATTCATACAGCAAGTATCAAACTTCACTTTTGGAAGCTTCCTATGTCTGTCAGACAATTGAAACCAACAAAGACCATCTGTGCCCTGGTAAAGATGGAACAAGATCTATTTTTTGATCTTCCAAGGTGACCAGTTCTCCAAAGATTTCTAGTTATTGACATTTTCATTTGTGTTTTGATCATAAGAGCTAAATAATTTTATCTGTTCCTGCATCCTGACACAGATTTCTGAATCCTTTGGAAACTCTTGAGTGATGGGAAGGTCATTTGTTTTAATGAGGTGACTTTTGAGAAAGTGAGGGGAGTCACCAAAAGGCCAAGCCCTAGAAGGAACATGGAACTCTAAGTTCTATGTCCCATCCTCCAGGAAGAGAAGAACAGCCGGATGGGATTGAATAATCAATCATATCTCTGTGATAAAGCCTACATAGAAAGCTCACATGTGGAGCAGGGATGGTGCTCTGTGGTAGACTACGAACTTAGCAAGTTTGAGGCCCTGGGTTACATACATATGTGTACACACACACACACACACACACACACACAGAGAGAGAGAGAGAGAGAGAGAGAGAGAGAGAGAGAGAGAGCGCTAACACAGATGCTTCTCTGAGTTCTCTCTCAACCCCTCTAGAAATCTGTCAAGTCCAAGTGATCACAGAGTTACTGGTTCTTTAGCAAATTAGACAAATTGGAATAACCAGGAAACACAGTGCTTTTAGCATGGGGAACAATGGATTAGTTTAGTGAGACTGGATCTGTGGGTTTCGACCTAATTCCTGTCAGAATTGGAATTATAGGCTACCAAGATGGTCTCAGAGAATTGCTTTGGGGGAAAAAAATGTTCACACATTTTGGTGACCTGAAGTGTTTTGAGAGTCTTGAGGAAATCTTGTGGGTTTTCCTCTGTAAACACTTTTCCATTTGCACAGAAGAATATGCCCAGGATCCAAACAATAACACAAGTGGGGAGCATATGGGGTTCATCCATTCCTGAATTCCTCAGGTAAGTTTTTAAATGTTATTTATTTATTTATTTATTTATTTATTTATCTATTTATCTATCTATTTATTTATTTATTTATTTATTTATTTATTTCTCTCTGTGGTTTGGTGAGTGCATGCTGCATCTATGTGAGTATGCATGCCATGGTACATTAATGGAGATCACAGAACAACCCACAGAAGTTGGTTCTTTCCTTAACCATGTGGATTCCAGAGATTTAAGTCAGATCATCAGGCTTGGTGGCCAACATGTCTTTACCTACTGAGCTACCTCACTGGCCTTCATCTACTAAAGTTTAATTGATCTTCTACTATTCACTGGGTACTATTTATAGGTACCTTATGGACTGAAACCTAAAGGTCAAACTAGTACACGCCACAAAACAATGAATCCTTACATTTTAAGCAAATGAAAGTAAATGACTGCTCATCATGTAGCTGGTAGACTGCTTTGTAATGATAAGAATATAAATATTATAAAATAAAAACAAATTAATTCTACATTCCCCAGAGATGGACAATTGAATATTTTGCATGTGGCTGACATAAAGCCATCTGGGAGCATTCATTCATGCTGAGAAACTAATGATGTCACTTCAACACCATGCCAAGACATTTATTTTTCCCACAAATGTACAATGAAGCTTTAAGTAAATGAGCCATGGAAAGGCTACACTTAAGAAATAACAAAAAAATGCCACACATTTAAAGTGCTGTGTAAGACACTGTGAATTTAGGAGGGGACCTTAGGAAAATTCACAATGGCAGTGAACATTGAAGCGTTCACTATGCATCTGCAGCAACTTCATTCTTTGGAAAAGAAAAATATGCTTCCCACAAGTTGCGGCTCTATTATTTCACCATTAACTCCAGAATTTATGGGAGTGTAGGATCATTGCCCAGATTCAACACACAGTTGACACCATTCCAAACCTGAAAGCGATTCTCAGGCCACAGAGGGGACCTTCACTATGAGAGCCTGGAAATTATGTTCAATTAATTTCCTTTTGTTGTCGGTGGACAATGGGTGAAAAAATGTAACAATTAGACCTTTCAAGGACGACCCACCTGGGAAACAGCCTTCCCTAAGAGTCCACATTCATAAAAGGCAGACTTCTGTGGAGTTGCATGCTGCAATTCACCTGGAAGAATGACATATATTCATACTGCAATCTGTCTGCATGCTTTGTGGATTCATGAATTAATTTGGTACACAAATATATAGCTCCCCTGTCATCTCCCAGAAATGACCTTCACCAATTCTGGCTATGGACTGAGTTTCCCATGACTTCTTTTCTCTAAGGTGCATTGCTCTGACATAAGAGCTTAAAGTCTTCGAATAAGGACACCAGAAAGAAACAAGCCCCAACTGCTGTTTGTTCATTTGAGTTTGACTAGAAGCATATATTTAATAAAGAACATGTCAAAAGATAGGCATGCATACCTCTCTGATGGCCTAGTCTAGCAAAGAACAACAGTGATGAAACAAATATCCAGTTGTTTCAGAACTACTGAAAAAGCATCCATCTCCAATGTGACCATAATACGAGGTCTGCAGTGAGTGTGTTTTCCATTCTCTCCCTTTGTCATCTGTCAGGGCCAAGAGATATGGTTCTGCTTCATCTTGGCTTAATGTCAGAGAGTTCAAAACTATCCGTACTCTTCCAAGGTTGAAGTCATAATTTCTAAAGGTCTAAGGTGTGTCTACTGTAGGATGTCTGGTCTTAGGTGAGGATGTCTTATCTAAATAACAAAAGACTTGCTCTGAGGTATGGTTACTCTTGACCCTCAAGGCCAGATAAGGAGAAATTTAGTCTAAGGCATAGTTACCAAATGGTTGGAGAATTAAGGAAGGTCTGTTTCTTCCTTGTATCTTGACAGAGAAGTCTTTTGCCATTTTCTGCTTTTTGGTTGGGGTATTTAAGAATGTTGAAGAATAAACTTGGGGCATCCCATGTTCACTGGATTGCCCTCCTGACTCTATTCTGTCTGTTTCTCTTCCTTAGGGACTTCACCTGCAGTTTCTCAATCCACACTTCCCCTCCCAGGTACAAACCAGCAAGTCAGCTGGATTCAACCGAAGCCCACAAAGATTGCATACAACAGTCATCCTCAAGGGAATAACCACTCTGAATCCAATGAAACTTGTTTACTGAACTAAAGATGTGCTTTATGAGCTGTCCAAATCTTTCTTCTCTAAATTCAAGGCATCTCTAGGTCAAGATTAGCAAGTAGGACATTTGTAAATGTGATGGCCACTGGAACTTCATGTGACAACCATACCTGGATGTCCTCAATAGAGGAGGAGGTAAAAGGAAAGAAATAACTATTGGATGTGATGGCACACACACAAATAATCCTGGAACTGGAGGGATTGAGGCAAGAGGATACCATGATCAAAAGCAACTTTTTGTAGAAAGTGTTTATTTGCCTTACATGTTGCAATCGCAGATCATCACTGAGGTCAGTCAGGGCAGGAACTCAACAGGAGCAGAGACAGGGACAATGGAGGTACATTTTCACTGGTTTGTTCTCCATTGCATGCTTAGCTTGGGTTCTTTTATAACCCAGGACCATGTGGCCAGAGTAAACAGCATCCACAGTGAACTGGGTTCTTCCACACCAATCACTAAGAAAGGCCCCCACAGGTTTGCCTACAGGCCAGTCTGATGGAGGCAATTTCTCAAATGAGGTTCCCACTTCTCAAATGACCTGAGTTTGTTTCAAGATGATTAACAACAATTAACCAGAGTGTATAACTGAGTTCAGATCAGTCTGGGGTACACTTGCAGACCCTGTCTTGAAACAAACAAGAAAACAAACACCAACAAAGGTGAAAAAATCGCAACTGATTTTGGGTTGCCATCACAAAAATCAAAACAAAACAAAATACCCCACTATTTATAAGCATTTTGTACTCAGAAGTTAAGGAATAGGAGTGACATGGAGCAGATCAAATGTTTTGTTTTGGTTCCAAATTGCAGAAGTCAATGATTGTTATCAGGATAAAAGTGAGAAAAGGAAACATTCATTTTTTCTCTTGTTGAAAAGACATGTCAAAAGATGGTCATGCCTGACTCTCCATTTTTCTCATCTGGAATGATCTCTATAACCCTTCTGCCTTTCTGATTTTCCCCTTGTCCACTTCCAAAAGGTAGTAATGGCATAATTGAGAAAAGACATCTATTTTCTTTTCAATTTCTTTTTTCACTATACAGAGATGCTTATCTGTATAAGATTTTGATATAATTTGGATTAACTTCCAGCATATTTAACAATTTCTAGTGAAAGCTAGCAATTTATCTAAGATGAAAGGTAAAATGTTAATATCATTCATGATGAATATTTACCTGCCAAAGGCACAGCAGATCCAACTCTTTGTAGGGAATGGAAGATTTTGGTGCTCTCTTTCTCTTTCTCTCTCTCTCCCTCCCTCCCTCCCTCCATCCCTCCCTTCCTCTTTCTCTCTATCTGTTTGTCTGTCTCAGTATGTGTGTATATAAGTAATACAATCTGCTTGATGTTTATCTATTTCTTTGTGTTCATGGTCCCAACTAAGTCTGGCATTTGGAGATTAAATGATGATTTCTTAGAAAATTATAAGAGGAGCCTCTTGGGTAAAGATAGAAAGCCAAGATGTTGTGACTATGCAATAATACAATGGGTAGGTAGCTCCAGGTTCTTATGCATGTCCAGATCTTCTCACACTGCTTTTTCAAATCTAATAACAGGAATAAAGCTGAGTTCCTAATGTGTATATTGTGACTGTTGATGCACATAACCTAGTCAAGTATGGCCTTGCAAAGGGACAAGTGGGACAGGGATTAGGGATGGAGATGCGTACTCTTCCTCTCAATGACAGTTTCTTCTTCGTTTTCTATGGTTCTTTTTGCTATGTGTGATGGACAGCCAATTGCTAAGCCTCATTTAACAGGAGCTTCTCTTTTTGCCCTTTCAACATCCTCTGTGTTCTGGAGCAACTGAACTTTCCTACTGGGATTTTTTTGGTTTTTCGAGACAGGGTTTCTCTGTAGCTTTGGAGCCTGTCCTGGAACTAGCTCTGTAGACCAGGCTGGCCTCAAACTCATAGAGATCCACCTGTCTCTGCCTCCAGAGTGCTAGGATTAAAGGCATGCGCCACCACTGCATGTCCCCACTGAGATTTTTTTTAACTCATACAATGGACAGAATTTGAAAGTCTTTGATGGAAAGGACAGGAGAAACAGTAACTTCATTTTGCTTCATTTGTTTTCTAAGTCACCGAATCCTGGAGAAAACTACTGGGTAAAAATAACAACATCTTTATTGACTGCCTTGAAACTACACATTTCAGACAACTCAGTAAAAATAGCCTGGCTTTCCCTTTAGAACAGATTCATTCACTATTTCCAGAATCATGCAAAGCCCCAGCCCATAGCAGAGACTGTACATTTTCACTATTCTCTAATGTTCTTCCTTTGAGTGTTGACCTCACCCCCATCTGTGCTGCTTAGGACTCTGTCCATGGAATGGAAGATTTCAAAGACTTTTATTAGCTTGTTTTTGTTAGTTGGCTAAATAAGGGTTGAAAATAAGCAGTATCTTGCCTTCTCCCTCACTAATTCAGTGCATCTTTTTTATTTGGCTGAACACTGGATATACTCTTTACTAGCCCTGTGACCTCTGGCAACATAGTTTGCCTATTTAGATGAAAATAATCAAAATAACAATCTACACTTCACCATTTCTATAAAGATTAAGTGACTGATAACTTGAGCATATTTGAAATGCTTACTGGCATGTAGTAAGCTCCCAATATTGGCTTCCTAGTAAGTTTTCTTCTTCTATAGAAGAATACTAGAGATTGAATCATTTCCAAGGAAAATGCATGTATTTAGGTTCCCACTTCTATAGAATGATAAGTCTAAGAATATACTGCAAGCTCATTTTCCGGTGAGGACCTCATGTTGTTATAAATCATAGCAGAAAGGACATAGCATGAAAAAAGACAGACAAGGAACCTGAAATTCTTGGGGAGGTAATTCATGCAGACTCATGAGAGTGAGAACTCAATTACCCAAATGCCACTAATCACTGGAAACAAACATATCAATGTGTTACTGTTACTTACTATTATAAATTAATTTGTTTTAGTTTCTACCTTTTAAGGTGAATATAGGCTTTCCATAAACAAGGACATTTTTACTGACATAAACTATGTACTTCTGCAATTAAGGCTCAGGGATCATTGTAGATGAAAGCGTAAGGTGGGGCGCTCACAAGCCTCCAGCCTTGCACCAAAACAACTACAGGCAACTAAGGAATGCTGAAAGCAGGAGAAATAGTCTTCCCCATGGAAAAGCATACCAATTGGTTATCCAATAGCAAATAGCAAATAGTCTTGAACATACATAAATAACAATAGCATTATATAGACTGAGAAGTTTGTATTTAGGAACATACAAACACACACATATACATGGAACAGCATATATTAAGCATTAAGGAAAAAAGGCAATGAGTATGAAAACAGCGCAAGGAGAAAAGTAAAGGGGGAAATGATGTAATGATATTATAATCTCAAATAATAAAAAATACTTTTGAAAATGTGTAGACTATGAACTAGTAGTTTATTTGTGTTTAACGTTTTTATAGGATAAGGAAGATATAGCAGGAGTCTTTGAAAGCCAGATCCTAAGACATGAGGCCTGTGGTACTTGTATTTGAAGAAAAAAAAAAGAAAGAAAGAAAATGATGATGGTAGATGATTTTTTAATTTTACATATAAAAAGTTTAGTTTTATTGCCAGGTTCTTAGGATTCTATGAGGTAAGAAAGAAAGATATGTATGTTATTAGTGCAGAGTTATGTGTATCTATATATGTGTAAGTGTGTACAGTGTGCAAAGTAAATATTAACCATAAAAGCATAAATAGATATTATGTCTCTAGTTGTTTTCACAAGAACTCCATGAGATCCTTAGTTATAAAGGATCTCAAACATAAAGTGTCTAATACAAGCCTGAAATCCAGTGCCCTGTATGTATACATATACTGCAAAAAGGTGACAAAGCAGTACAAGACAGACATGGCTCTTACTCTCCCCAAACTTTCTGAGCCAAAATTTGAGAAAGTAACTCAAAATATTTAACAATTAAAAAGGGAGCTGATGTCTATAGTAGTCATTCAAGCTGCCTATCAGTTTCCTACTTTATCCCCCCTAAAATATCAAAGAACAAAAGTGAGAAATGTAACCACACACACACACACACACACACACACACACACACACACACACACACACACACACACTTCAACACCACTTCAACACTGAGCATGGGGACTTTAGAATTTCCAGATAACTATAGGCTAAAAAATCATCAAATGCCAATGCAGTTGCTCTTGGTGTTATTTTAACCCCACCTTCCAGCCAAAACTGTGTACAAGACAAAAGAGGAAGCTACAGTTCATCTAAAACCATTCCCAGAAGGTTAAGTTCACCTTAAGTCTAGATATTATACAAAAACACCATAATAGAGCAGAGCATGGTTCATAGGAAAGGGATTTGAAAATGCCAGCAGTGGCTTAAGGGGCAATGTTAGAAACTTGTAGTTTCCTAAAAAAAAAAAAAAGTCAATAAAGAAGAAAGGAACTCCACTAGGCAATTAGATGCAGAAAGAGAAAATAAATAAAAGAAAAAATGGTGGGTCCTACCAGACAAGGACAACCATAAAAGCAGAGGACACACAGCCTTTTCCAAGTCCCCAAACAAGCAAATGTGCTGAACATGTCTGGACTTTGTTATTATATCAAGAGAATGAGCAGGACTAAACTAAGAACCTTCCAAAACACCCCAATGCCATAAAAAGATGAAAAAGAGGAAAGGCTATTTAAAATATAAAAGGATTCCATGGAAGTAGGAAACAAAATTTCATACACATGAAGAAAATTATATAATATGAAAAGGTTTCTAGGAAAAGAATGAAGAAAAATCTATAAAAATGGAATATATGAAGATTCAAATAGAATCCTCCTCAGCCGAAACTCCAAAAACTAAGAAAGGAAATGGTCAAACTAAGAGAGATATAAAGTAAATATTTATTTTAGTTAATGTTAGGACACTGTGTTAGTTTTATTAAATTCCAGATACCTTATTAAAGTCTAACTTAATGGGAATGGATCAAATTCTCTAGCCATTAAGCTATCATTTGTATTTAACATGAATTTCCCAAAACAGATGGCAAACTATGCCATCCTTCCAAATAGACTTGGAAAATGTGCACATTCAAACTGCACACAATGGGACTTGACTATTTCCTTTCTTTTGCAGTTATTATTCCTCAGTTCATCATGATGAAGATTCAGTCCAGTATTTGGCAATAGCAAGTGTTGTAATAAAATAAAGACATGAAAAACAATTAACATGGAATCCTCTGAGTTCTGAGTTGGCCTACATTCTAAGGAAAGTCAAGAAGTGTATGAGGCAAAAAGGGGCAGATCATAATACCTTTCTTTCTAAACCACTGTTTCATGCATTTAGATATACCTTGTGTTGAACACCAGTATCTATTTTAATGACTCTTATTTGCATATATATATACATATATATATGTACAAAACTATAGGATGGGTTTCATTATGATATTTACATACATGGACATAACATAATTTGATCATATTCACACTCTGTTACATTCTCTTGTATCCCACCTTTCTACTTCTGATCCCTTTCCTTGTTCCAATACCACCTGAACTAGGAACTTTTCAATTGTTGTGATAAAACACCATGACCAATGCAACTTATAAAAGAAAGCATTTGGGGCTTACAGTGCAATAACTTGAGAGACCTGGATGACAGATCAAAAGCTAGGCTGCAGAAACATCTCAGTATTTTTTATTTCTTTTTAAAACTTTTTCAAAATTTAAATTAGAAACAATCTTATTTTACAAATTAATCCCAGTTCCCTCTCCCTCCCATTCTCCCATGCCCCTCACTGAAACCCCACCCCATATCTCACTCCCCATCCACTCCCCAGGAAGAGTGAGGCCTTCCATGGGGCATCATCAAAGTCTTCCTGAGCCCTCATGTTCTCCTCTCCCCCTCCTCTTCTCCACTCCTCTTTCTCCTACCTTACTCCCCCTCTCCCTTCCACCTCCCACCTCACCCATGCTCCCAATTTATTTAGGAGCTCTTGTCCATTTCACCTTCTCTGGGGGAATATGTATGTTTCTCTTAGGGTCCTCCTTGTATCTTAGCTTCTCTGGAGGTATGGATTGTAGGCTGGTACTCCTTGCTCTATGCCTAATATCCATATATGAGTGAGCACATACCATGTTTCTCTTTCTGTGACTGGGTTACCTCACTTAGGATGGTTTCTTCTAGTTCCATTCATTTGCATGTGGATTTCAAGATTCCATTGTGTCCCCCCCTCCATGAGCAGTACTCCATTGTGTAAATGCACCACATTTTCTTTATCAGTTCTTCAGTTGAAGGGCATCTAGGCTGCTTCCAGGTTCTGGCTATTAAAAATATTGCTACTGTGAACATAGTTGAACAGATTTCCTTGTTGTATGAATTGCATCTTTTGGGTAAATGCCTAAGAGTGGAATTGCTGTATCTTGAGGTAGACTGATTCCCATTTTCCCAAGAAATTCCCAAAGTGGTCATACAAGTTTGCACTCCCACTAGCAGTGGAAGATTGTTGCCCTCTCCAGCATAGACTGTCATTGTTGTTTTTGATTTTAGCCATTCTGACATGTGTGAGATGGTATCTCAGAGTTGTTTTGAGTTGCATTTCCCTGATGGCTAAGGAAGTTGAGTAATTTCTTAATCTTTCAGCCATTTCAGATTCCTCTATTTAGAAATCTCCATTTAATTCTATACTCCACATTTTAATTGTATTATTTGCTGTTTTGGTGACTAGCATCTTGAGTTCTTTGTATGTTTTGAAAATCAGCCCTCTATCAGATGTGGGATTGGTGAAGATGTTTCCCCATTCTCTGAGCTGCTGTTTTGTCTTGCTGACTGTGTCCTTTGCCTTACAGAAGCTTCTCAGTTTCAGGAGGTCCCAATTATTAATTGTCGATCTCAGTGTCTGTGCCACTGGAGTTGTCTTCAGAAAGTGGTCTTCTGTACCAATTTGTTCTAGGGTAGCTCCCACTTTCTGTTCTAGGACGTTTAGTATGGCTGGATTTATGTTGAGGTCTGATTTATTTGGGCATAAGTTTTATGCATGGTGATAGATATGGATCTATCTGCAGTCTTCTACACACCAGCATCCAGTTATCAGCACCATTTGTTGAAGATGCTTTCCTTTTTCTGTTGTATACCTTTAGCTTATTTATCAAAAATCAGGTGTTCGTAGGTGTTTGGATCAATATCAGGATTTTCAATTCTATTCCATTGGTCCACCTGCTTGTATTTGTGCCAATACCAAGCTGTTTTCATTACTATAACTCTATAGTAGAACTTGAAGTCCAGAATGGTGATGCCTCCAGAAGTTCCTTTATTGCACAGTGTTATTTTGGCTATCCTGGGCTTTCTGTTTTTCCACATAAAGTTGGGTATTGTTCTTTAAATGTCTGTGAATAATTGTGCTGGGATTTTGATGGGGATTGCATTAAATATGTAGATTGCTTTTGGTAAGATTGTCATTTTTACTATGTTGACACTACCTATCCAATAGCATGGGAGATCTTTCAATTTTCTGGTATCTTCTTTAATTTCTTTCTCTAAAGACTCAAAACAAACTGTCATACAGGTTTTTCACTCATTTAGGTTGAATTACACCAAGATATTTTATGTTGTTCAAGGTTACTGTAAGGAGTGATGTGTTCTCTGATTTGTTTTTTCAGCACATTTATCATCTATATATAGTAGGGCTACTGATTTTTTTATTAATTTTGCATCCTGCTACTTTTCTGAAGTTGTTTATCAGCTGTAGGAGTTCCCTGGTAGAATTTTTCCAGTCACTCATGTAAACTATCATATCATATGCAAATAGTGAAAGTTTGACTTCTTCCTTTCCAATTTGTATCCCCTTGATCTCCATTTGTTGTCTTATTGCTCTAACTAGAACTTCAAATACAATGTTGAAGAGATTTGGGGAGAGTGGACAACCTTGTCTTATACCTGATTTTAGAGGAATCACATTGAGTTTCTCTCCATTTAGTTTGATGCTGGCTGTTGGGTTGCTGTAGATTGCCTTTATAATGTTTAGGTATGTTCCTGTCATTTCTGATCTCTCCAAGGCCTTTATCATGTAGGGTTCTGGATTTTATCAAAGATTTTTACAGCATCTAGTGAGATGATCATGTGATTTTACTTTTTCAGTTTTTTATATGTTTACATTGATGGATTGCCATATGTTGAACCATCCCTGCATCCCTGGAATGAAGCCCACTTGATCATGGTGGATGATTTCTCTGATGTGTTCTTAGAATTGATTTGCCAGTATTTTATTGACTATTTTTGCATCAATATTCATGAAGGATATTGGTCTGTAGTTCTCTTTCTTAGTTGTGTCTTTGTGTGGTTTGAGTACCAAGGTAATTGAAACCTTGCAAAAAGGTTTTGGCAATGACCCTTCTTCTATTGTATAGAATACTTTGAGGAGTACTGGCATTATCTCTTCTTTGAATTTCTGGTAGAATTCTGTTCTGAAATCACCTGGCCCTGGGCTTTTTTTGGTTGGGAGACTTCTGATGACTGCTTCTATTTCATTAGGGGTTATAGGTCTATTTAAGTTGCTTATCTTGTCTTGATTTCATTATTGTAGGTGATATCTAAACAGAAAATTGTCTATTTCCCATAAATTTTTCAATTTTGTGGAGTACAGGTTTTCAAAGTATGATGATTCTCTGGATTTCCCCAGTGTCTGTTGTTATGTCTCCCTTTTCATTTCTGATTTTGTTATTTTGCATGTTCTGTCTCTGCCTTTCAGTTAGTTTGGATAAAGTTTTGTCTATCTTGTTGATTTTCTCGAAGAACCAACTCTTTGTTTTATTGATTCTCTGTGTTGTTTTCTTCTTTTCAACTTTATTGATTTCAGCCTTCTATTTTATTATTTCTCGGCATCTACGTCTCCTGAGTGATTTTCCTTCTTTGTGTTTGAGGGCTTTCAGTCGCGCTGTTAATTCTCTACTGTGACTATTCTCCAGTTTCTTCATGTGGGCACTTAGTGCTATGAACTTTCCTCTTCACACTGCTTTCAATGTGTCCCATAAATTTCTGTATGTTGTGTCATAATTCTCATTGAATTCTAGGAAGTCTTTAATTTCTTTATTTCTTACTTGACCCAGGAGTGATGCAATTGAGCATTGTTCAATTTCGTTAAGTTTTTAGGGTTTCTGAAATCTGTGTTATTGTTTAATTCTAACTTTAACGTGTGGTGATCCAATAAGATACAGAGAGTTATTTCATTTTTTTTAATCTGTTGAGGTTTACCTTGTTGCCTAATATGTGGTCAGTTTTAGAGAAGGTTCCATGTGGTGCTGAGAAGAAAATATTTTCTTTTGTGTTTAGATGGAATGTTCTATATATGTCTGTTAAATTTAATTGGGTCATAACTTCTGCTAGTTCCTTTGTTTCTTTGTTAACTTTCTGTCTGGTAGTCCTGTCCAATTTTGAGAGTGGGGTGTTGAAGTTTCCCACTATACCTGTGTGAGGATTTATGTGTGATTTGAGATTTAGTAATGTTTCTTTCACATATGTTGGTGCCTTAGTGTTAGGGGCATAGATGTTCATAATTGAGACTTCATCCTGATGGATTTTTTCCTGTGATGAATATAAAATGACTTTCTTCATCTCTTTTGATTGACATTAGTTTGAAGTCTAATTTCTTAGATATTAGAATACCTATACCAGCTTGTTTCTTAGGACCATTTGATTGGAAAATCTTTCCCCAACCCTTTACTCTGAGGGAATATCCATCTTTGACATTGTGATGTGTTTCTTGTATGCAGCAGAAGGATGGATTCTGTCTTTGTATCCATTCTGTTAGCCTGTGTCTTTTTATAAGTGAGTTAAGGCCATTACTATTGAGGGATACTAATGACCATTGATTGTTGATTCTTATTTCTTCTTTATTTGTTTATGGTTGTGGTATCGTGTATGGATTTCCCTCCTTTTTTGTTTTGGCTTTTAGTAATGTGGGATCATCTATTGTCTATGTTTTTGTGGGTGTAATTAACTTCCTTGAGTTGGAGTTTTCCTTCGAGTACTTTCTGTATGGCTGGATTTGTGGATATGTATTGTTTAAATCTAGGTTTGTCATGGAATATCTTGTTTCCTTCAACAATTGTGATTGATAGCTTTGCTGGGTATAGTGGTCTGGAATGGCTACTCCATGGTCTCTTAGTGTTTGTAGAACATCTATCCAGGACCTTCTGGCTTTTAGAGTTTCCATTGAGAATTTAGATGTAATTCTGATATGTCTGCCTTTATACTTGGCCTTTTTCCTTTGTTGCCCTTAATTTCCTTCTTTATTCTGTATGTTTGCTGTCTTGATTATAAAGTGGCAAAGGGACTTTTTTCCTTTGGTCTAGTCTATTTGGTGTTCTGTAAGATTCTTGTGCTTTCATAGGCAAGTCCTTCTTAGGTTGGAAAAGTTTTATTCTATGATTTTGTTGAATATGTTTTCTGCACCGTTGATCTGGGCTTCTTCACCTTCTTCTATATCTATTATTCGTAGGTTTGGTCTTTACACAGTGTCCCATATTTCCTGGATGTTTTGTGTTAAGGATTTGTTGGAGTTAATATTTTCTTTGGTAGATGAATCTATTTCCTCTAGTTTATCTTCAGCACCTGAGACTATCTCTTCCGTCTCTTGTATTCTGTTGGTTATGCTTGCCTGTAGTTCCTGATCATTTACCCACATTTTCTATTTCCAGCATTATCTCAGTTTGTGTTTGTTTATTGTCTCTATTTGTGTTTTCAGGTCTTGAACTGTTTGAATTATTTTCTTCATCTGTTTGATTGTTTTTTTTTTTTTTTTTGCTTTCCTTAATAGATTTTTTTTGCTATCTAGCATTTTTTTGGTTTGTCTTTTCCTCCATCTCTTCCAGTTTGTTGTTTGTTTTTTCTTCCATTTCCTTAAGGGATTTTCTCATTCCCTTTTGAGAGTCTTATCATCTTCATAAAGTTGTTTTTAATGTCATTCTCTTCTGCTTCATCTGCGTTGGGATGTTCAGGTCTTGCTGGTGTAGAATCCTTGACTCTGGTGGTGTCATATTAATCTTTCTGTTGTTGAATGTGTTCTTATACTGTCATTTTTTCATTGCTTCTTCCAGTGAGTACAGGTGGGTTCTCTCCCTCTCCTCTTCCTATGTGTGTTGGTTCAAGACTCTTTGTTTGTGCTGGTCCAAGATTTGGATGATGGGAGATGCTGGATGTCTGGGTCTGCCTCCAGGTCTCTCTGGGGGATTCGGTAGTGGGACAGGTCTGGGGGCTGTGGGTTCAGGGGGCTCAAAGAAGAAAAGCTCACATCTGAGTGTTTACTTGGCAGAATTTCTCTATAGCTTTGGAGGCTGTTCTGGAACTCACTCTATAGACTAAGCTGGCCTCTAACTCACAAAGATCCACCTGCCTCTGCTTCCCAAGTACTAGGATAAAAGGCATGTGCCACCACTGCTCAGCAAGTGTTTACTTCTTAAACCACATGCAAGAGGTAGTTTCACTGTGAATGGCAGGGGTCTTTTGGAACCTGAAAACCCACCCTCAGTGACATACTTCCTTCTGAAAGGCCAAACTTCCTAATCCTTCCCAGACAGCCAACAACTGGGAACCAAGTACTCAAATGCCCAAGAGTTATGGGAGAAACTCTCATGCAAAACAATACACCACACTTCTAATTTTAATTTTACACTTTCCTTATATGCTTCTCTGTTGCTGTGATAAAACCCTAACCAAAGGTGACTTGAAGAGGAAAGGGTTTTATTTGGCTTATACTTTTACAACACTGTCCATCACCCTGGGAAATCAGGGCAGGAACTCAAAGAAGAACTTAGAGGCAGGAATGGAAACAGGCTGTGGTAGAGTCCTGCTTACTGGCTTGTTTAGTCCCCTCTCTTATACAGTTCTAGGCTACCTGTTCACTGCTGGTACCATCCACAGAGACCTAGACCCTCACACATCTATTATTAATCAAAACAAGTGGTTCATAGAATTGGCAACAGTCAGTTTGCTGGGGGCACTTCCTCAAATGATGCTTTCTAGTCTCAGATGACCCTAGCATATGTCAAGTTGACAAAATACTGATCAGCAAAGTCTATTTTATGTATGATCCTGAGAGCTAACTGTGTTTTGTGTGACATTCCCTGGGGAATCCTGACCCAATGTGTATTTGTCATAGTTAGGACACTAGTTACAGGCCAAAAGTAAGGGCTCACTTAGCACATGATACAGTCAGTTTATGTAGGTTACTTGTAAGAATACTGCTAAGAGGTTACCTCCAGATGCATAGATGACTAAAAGGTGATGTGCATTGCTGAAAATCCCATCATAGTATGTATAATACTCACAAAAGCTGTCTCCCTGAACATCCTTGTGAATTTCAGACAACTCAGTTGGTAGACGATCCTCTCCCTTCAGCAATCTTTATTATTTATATAACCTTGGGGAGGGTTCTGGTGAATTCTGTTTCAGCAACTTCCCCCAAGTTTGTAAACTTGACTTATTTCCTAATTCCTAACAAGCTTCTCTCCAGAACAGAATGTTTCAAATCAGAGGAAATTGCTGTACACAAAGGATCATGGGAACGTTATCAATGGCTGCAGCACTAAAGAAAATGTCTCTCCCTCACCCAGAAGCCATTGCATGTACATAAGTTATTAGAGAGGCTGAAGCATCATATTCTAGTCCCCTTCTATGACAATGTTGATTGGTCCAATCCCTTGTAGATCTTTTGCAGATAATCACAGCTACTATGATTTCAAGAGTGCAAAAGCCATGTTATGCCCAGAGGTCCCCATTCCATACTGCCCTGGCCCTTCCACTTTCTTTCACATCCTTTTTGCACCTTCCTCCACACTTATTCTCAGCACTTTGAACAGTTAAATTTTTTGTAGTTACTGAAGGACACTGAAAAAAAGAAACTTCTCAGACCAAAGCTTCCAGAAATTCCAAAATAGAAGTATAAACACATTTAGAAAGTTCTCTGACAGGCACATCACATCTGTTAAAAAATTCTGCCATTCATAACACATTGCATTTTCTGCTACTTTCTAGTTATTTTGTAGGCACTCTTTACATAATCTAAAACATTCCTCAGTTGGACACATTACTATTTCCTCCTGTTTCTTAATAAAACTAATAATTTTCATGAAAACATTCATTACTCAAAACTTATATATTTTTAACATGTATTTATTTACTTACTCATGTATTTATATGTTGTGGTATATTATTTATGATTTACTAAAACTTCCCTGAGGATTCAGAAAGCTAAGCTAGCCTCAAGATATACAGATCAGGCAGTGATGATACACACCTTTAATCCCAGGACTCAGGATTAAGAGGGACACAGTTCTCTGAGTCCAAGACCACCCTGGGCTACCAGAGAGTAAATCACATAACACAACTTTAATTCCAGGACTCATGAGAAGTATTTGAAGCAGGAATATGGTCTCAGAGCTGGCATTCATTCTCCAGGCACATTGAGGATAGGAAGACCTTGAAGTCTCAGGATTTGCCAGCCCTGCTTAGGAGAGGTTACAGACTGAAGTTTGGTGGAACCAGGATTGTCTTTCAGTCTGAGGTAGAGTAAGAGTTAGTGGCTGACTGTTTTGCTTTTTGATCTTCAGCTTGAAGTTTGAACCCCCATATGCATCTCTGTGTCTTTTATTTTTCCTGTTACATTTATATATGTAAGCATGAACACAAAGTGCCATGCCATGCATATGGAGGGCAAAGAACAACTTTGGGGAACTGGTTCTCTCTTTCCACTATGTGGGTTCTGAAAATTCATCTCAGTTCTTCAGGCTTGGCATAGTTCACAATACCTTTATACTTGCTGATTCATTTCATGAGGCTTAGAAATAACTCTCATGTATGAGACATTGAAAAATTCTGTTTATTCTATTTTCCCAATCAGCAGCAATAAAGATATTCTTCCACATGGTTTTAGTTGGCTTTCCATTACTGTAAATAATGCCAAAGGTAATTGTCTCATAAACACAACCCCCCCAACACACAGTTTTGAAGATTTATGCCCATGCTTAGTTGACTATTGTTTTAGTCCTGTGTGGCAGTGAGTCTGTGGTGGAACCAGTGGCTCATACTGCAGCATTCTAGATACAAAGAAAAAGAGTAAGAGAATGGTATAGTCAATTCTCCTTCAATCAAATATATCCTTACTGGCCTGACTTCTTTCCACTAGGTCCCACCTCTTAACATTTTTATTACTTCCCTATAGTGCCCCAGTTAGGGACCAAACATTTAAACACATGGACCTTTGGGGAGTAACACTAAAATACCAACTGTAGCATATATTGTTTTCAATTCATTTGGGAATTTTGCCTTCAATTTTAGACCTTGCTTTTTCTGCATATTGAATAAAAAATTAGCACAATGACTAAAGAGTGAGTGAGTCAAGTCATGCCATTTTTCTGTTCAACCTCTAGTACTGGAGAAATGAATGTGGTGTAACATGCCTGTGTTCCGAGCATCCAGGAGGTTGAGACAGGAGGATTAAGGTTCAAAGCTAACATGACTACATACTATGATGTTATTTGAGTTCCTACTCTGATTTAAGCATGACTCCTTATTTTATCTAGATAAGAGGAAAAGAAAATTCAGAGCTTTCAAGGGCCCTCCCTGATTGTTATTCCTGCCTTAACTCCCATTCTCCTTCATTTATACTGCTTCAGCCACACTAGCAGTCTCCATTATATTCAAATCATGCAACCTTAAGTATGCCTTGGATTATTCCCTTCTGGAATGCCCTTCCAGGAGGCATCTGCTTCAGTGTGTATGAACTCACTGGAGCTGGACATTCTGTTTTGATACAGTTGTAATATGACTATTTGATGTGTGGTCCAGATAAATATTTTGGTACCATTCACTGAGTCCTGTGTCACTTTTGCAGGGAATGGTCACAGAAATAATGTTTCATATTTATGGTTTTGCCAGAGGCGACTGAAATGGCAGGTTGTTGTTGTTGTTGTTGTTGTTGTTGTTGTTGTTGTTTGTGTCTCAAGAGATGGTCTCTGTGTGTAATTTCCAAGTCCTGGATCTCCCTTTGTAGACCAGGCTGGCCTTGATCTCACAGAGATTCACCTGCCTCTATCTCTTGAGAGCTGGGATTAAAGGTGTGCACCACCACCATCCAGTAAAGTGGTAGTTCTAATGTCAGCTCTCAATGTCATGGTCATTATTGTGCCTTGTTGAACATGTTTTGGGAAATTCTTCTAATCTGTGGACTTCCAAGACCTCTGAGGGTTTCTAAAAGCTATTTATTATCCTTTTTGGTAAATTCCTTAATTTAACCAAGCTACACAGGATAGATATTATATGACATTATTGGCATTTATAATGGCTACATAGTAATCCCTCACTTAACCAGTGTTTTATTATTGAATTTTAAGTTAGATTCTCTCTATATATAGAACAGTTGCTTCCATGTTTATACCCATGAATGTTTTGCAAAGATCAGTTTCTGGAAGGAATTTGGAGGAAAGCTACTATTTGCATGTGCCCAAGATCTATTATGCCACAGACTCATTTTACCTTTCTCCTAAAACCATTTTTTGAGAAAAGACTTTTTGCTTATTTGTCTTCTACTCCTTCTCAACACAAGGCACTCAACATATAGCCAAGGTGTCTCAACAATTTGTGAACAGGGGCACAAGGTTAAAGGTCACCTGAAACAGCCCGGATCCAGGCAGGCATGGGTTCCCAGAAATGTTGGTCAACAAGTATGCACAGCCCCTTCCAGTACTATGAAAGGTAGCCAGGAGTAGTGAAACATCCAGAAGTTTTCAAGGTATCAAGTTGATAGAAAAAAACCACAACCCCAAATTTCCACAGAGGTAATCATAGAGTAGACCAGAAAAGAAAGTCCCCCTTGCCACATAATAATCAAAACAATAAACACACATGACAAAGAAAGAATATTAAAAGCTGCATGGAAAAAATCATAAAACATAGCATAAGATACAATCTTATTAGAATTACAACAGACTTCTCAATGGAGACTCTAAAAGCCAGATGTGTCTGGACAGATTTCATACAGACTCTAAGAGACCACAAATGATGGCCACCACAACTTTCAATCACTATAGATGGAGAAAACTAGATATTCCCGGACAAAGTCAAATTTAAACATTATCTATACATAAATCCAGCCATAAAAAGTACTAAAAGGAAACCTCCAACCCAAGGAGGTTAACTATACCTATGAAAACACATGAACTAAATAATCTCACACCAGAAAATTCAAAATAAGGAAAACACACACACACACACACACACACACACACACACACACACACACACACGGCCATCATCAACAAAATAACAGGAATTAACAAACACTCATCATTAATATCTTTCAGCATCAACTGGATTCAATCCCCCAATAAAAAGACACAGACTAACAGAGTTGATGCAAAATCAGCATCCATCTTTCTGCTACGCACAAATAACATACCTCAACATCAAAGACAGACATTACCTCAGAACAGAGGGTTGGAAAAAATTTTCCAAGAAAATGAACCCAAGAAACCAGTTGGTGTAGCTACTCTAATATATAGCAAAACAGATTTGAATTCAAGATTAATTGAAAGCCATGGGGAAGGACACTTTATATTCATCAAAGGAATAATCCACCAAGATGACCTTTTCAATTCTTAACATCTATGCCCCAAATGCAAGGGGATCCACATTAGTAAAAGAAACATTGCTACAGTTTAAATCCATATCAAGCCTCACACATAAATAGCGGGAGACTTCAATGCCACACTCTCACCAGTGGACATGTCTGCCAGACAGAAACTTAACAGAGAAATAGGAGAACTAGCGGATGTTATGAACAAAATGGACTTTACACACCTCTACAGAACATTTTGTACAAACACAAAAGAATATCCCTCCTTCTTAGCACCTCATGGAACCTTCTCTAAAACTGACCACATACTCAGTCACAAAACAAATCTCAACAGATACAAAAAAATTGATTAACCCCTATATCTTATCAGATAACCATGGGTTAAAGTTAGAAGTCAACAAAAACACAAACTACAGAAAGCCTACAAACTCATGGAAATTGAACAATTCTCAACCGAACCACAACTGGGTCAAGGAAGAAATTAGAAATTAAAGACTTCTTAGAATCAGTGAAATCAGGGATACAAGGGTCATACATGAACATAATAAAGGCAATTTACAGCAAGTCTATAGCCAACATCAAATTAAATGGGGGAGAAACTCAAAGCAATTACAATAAAATCGGGAAAAAGCCAAGACCATCCACTCTATCCATATGTATTCAATACAGTACTTGAAGTTCTAACTAGAGCAATATGACAATTAAAGGACATCAGGGGGATATAACCTGGAAAGGAAGAAATCAAAGTACTGCTATTTACAAAACATATGATAGTATACATAAGCAACCACAAAAATTCTACCAGGGAACACCTAAAGCTGAAAAATACCTTCAGAGGGGTGATGGGATACAAGATTAACTAAAAACATAAATCAGTAGCTCTCCTATATACAAATGGCAAATGGCCTGAGAAAGAAATCAGAGAAACAACACCCTTTACAATAAGCCTCAAATAATAGAAAATATTTTGGGGTAACTCTACCCAAGCAAGCAAAAGATTCATATGACAAAAACCTCAAGTCTTTGCTGAAGATATCAGATGATGAAAGATCTCCTATGCTCATAGATTGGCAGTATTAACATAGTAAAAATGGCCAACTTACCAAAAGCAATCTACAGATTCAACCCAATTCCTAATCAAAATCCCAACACAATTCCTTAGAGACCTTGAAATAGCTATACTCAACCTCATATGGCCAAAACAAAAATAAAACTCTATAGCTAAAACATTCGTATAGGACAAAAGTATTTCTGAAGTAATCACCATCCTTGATTTCAAGCTGTACTATAGAGTTATAGTAATAAAAACCACATTGTATTAGCATGAAAACAGACAGGCTGATCCATGGAATTGAAACAGAAATAAATCCACACATGTATGGACAGTTGATTTCTGACAAAGGAGTCAGAAATACAAATTTGAAAAAAGAAATCATCTTCAACTAATGGTTCTGGTCAAACTAGATGTGGGCAAGAAGAATGCAAATAGATCCATAGCTATCACCCTGTGCAAAACTCAAGTCCAAGTGGATCAAAGATCTCACCTTACAACTAGATACACTAGGGGATAACCTTGAAGGTATTGGCACAGGAGATAAATTCCTAAACAGAATACCAATAACACAGGCACTAAGATCATCAATTAATAAACATGACCTTGTGAGACTGAAAACCTTCTGTAAGGCAAAGGACAATGTTAATAGGACAAAACAACAGCCTACAAAATGGGAAAACATTTTCACCAGCTCCACATCTGACAGAGGGCTAATATCCAAATATATAAAGAACTCATGAAACTAGACATCAGCAAACCAAATAATCCAATTAATAAATGGTGTACAGTTTGTGATCTGGGCTGCTGCCCAAAGCCATGTTGATGTCTGTGGGTAGTGATGTTGCTGGGGGTCATACAGAGCTGTGTAGCCTTCAATGCCACATTAGGCCATGGTGTGTCTTGGTTCATGCTGCCACTGAGGTCTGTGTTTAGGTCTGGGGTCCTGATGTAGCCACAGTCTGTGTTAATGTCAGTGGCCCATGTTGCCACCATGGTCTTTGTGGATGTCCATGGTCTGGGATGCCTCTGATGGATTTGTCATAATCTGTGATCCTATTGCAGTTTGGAACCACATTCATGGTCTATGCTATCACCAGAACCATGTGGAACCAATGATCTATGCTTCTATTAAGTGTAAAGATCAATGAAGCTATTTTTATAGTTATATCAATTACTACAAACATACAGTTGAGCAAGAGGAACAAGAAAGGCTTCTGTGACATACCCAGTGCCTCCTGACGCCCCCATCTGCTCTTCTGTATGTTGTAAATATATGTTTCTCTTAGTGGTTGATGAATAAATCTGTTTTGGCTAATGGACAGGCAGAATGTAGCCAGGCAGGAAGTACAGGTGAGGCTAACAGATGAGGAGAATGCTGTGAAGAGGAAGGCAGAGAGGAGTCACCAGAGAGATGCCATGTTGCTATCAAGAAGTTAGGATGCCTGGGCATTCTCTGGTAAGCCTAGACCATGTGGAGATACACAGATTAGTAGGAAAGGGTTAATAATTAAGAGAGAGCTAGCCAATAAGAAGCCTGAGCCATAGCTCAAACAGGTTATAATTAATATAAGCCTCTGTATGTTTATTTGGAACTGAAAGGCTATGTGACTGGGCATAGATCAATATAAATGGTTTAATAATTAAGAGACAGTAAGACAATAAAAAGCCCAAGCCATTGGCCAAACAGTTTATAATTATTATAAGCTTCTGTGTGTTTATTTGTGATGAAATAGCTGTGGGACTGGGCAGGACAGAAAGTTCTCTCCACACTCACCAGCCCCAAATAAAAGTAATATCCTAAATAGAAAGGCATTGAAGAGGACTCTTAAAAAGTGTGATAAAGATGCTGCTGAAGTTGATGGATTGATAGATTCTGCTGGGGATGACAGAGGACACAGTTCTATTTAAGGAGCAGGTCACTGAAAGTTTGGCCATGTTCCAAGAAGCATATAGATAACATAAAATGATTTTTTTATTTTTTTCTATTTATTTTAATTTAAAAAAATTCATGGGGGAGGTCAAAAGGGTGGACATGGAAGGATTGGGAAGTGACTGTGATTGATGTACATCATGTAAAATTCCCAAAGAGTCAACAAAATATATTAAGTTGAAAAAATGGATTACAGGTCTAAACGTAGCATTCTCAACAGGGGAATCTCAAATGGCTGAGAAACATATAAAGAAATATTCAGTATTCTTTACCATTAAGGAAATGCAAATCAAATCAACTCAGATTCCATCTTACACATGTCAGCATGGCTAAGATAAAAACACAAGTGACAACTTGTGCTGCAGAGGATGTGGAGCAAGGAACACACTTCTCAGTTGCTGGTCAGAGTACAAACTTTTACATCCACTTTGCAAATCAATATGAAGGTTTCTCAGAAAATTGGGAATAGATCTACCTAACGACCAAGCTATATCAATCCTGGGCATATACCCAAACAATGTTCAACCATACTCCAAGGACATTTGCTCAACTATGTTCATAACAGCTTTATTTGTAATATCCAGGAACTAGGAATAACCTAGATGTCCTCCAACTGAATAATGGATAAAGAAAATGTGGTACATTTAAACAATTGAGTATTACTCAGCTGTTTTTTAACAACACCATGAAATTTGCAGGCAAATGTATAGAACTAGAAAAATATCATCCTGAGTAAGGTAATCCAGACCCAGAAAAACAAATGTGGTATGTTCTCACTTAGAAGTGGATATTAACTACAAAGGAAAGGATAATTATGCTAAATCCACAGACCCAGAGAAACTAAGTAACAAAGAGGTCTCAAGGGGGAATGCATGGATCTCCTTGGGAAAGGGAAATAGAAGAGATTTCATGGGTGGACTGAGGACAGGCAGGGATGGAAAGAAGAAGAAACAGGTGGGTGTTGGAGAATTAGCTTTAGGAGAGACACCTGGAATTTGGGGACATTTAGGGTCAAGGTAGAAACCTAATACAATAGAAACACTGGAGAATGTATAAGGGTGACCCTAGCAAAAAAAAATTCTAGTAATGGGGGACACAGAGCCTGGACTGGCCATCTTACATAACCATGCCGTGGTCTCGGTGGAGGGACTGGGAAACTAAACCAGCCACAAAACCTTCAATCTACAATTTATACTGTCTACAAGAAGTGCTAGGGTAAAGGTGGCATAGAATTTGTGGAAGTGGCCAACCAATGATGATCCAACTTGAGCCTCATGTCATGAGAGGGAACCCATGCCTGACACTGCCTGGATGGCTAGGATCCAGAGTACAGATAGCCCAGAGACCTAAAATAGAATCACCTAAGTCTGGCAAAAAAAGTCAATGAAATGATTCCTAATGATACTCCTCTATACTCATAGACCAGATGATAGCCTAATCAGCATCAGAGAGGCTTCATCCAGCAACTAATGGGAGCAGATGCAGAGATCCACAACCAAACATTAGGTAGAGCTCATGGAATCCTGCAGAGAGGGATGAAGAAGGATTGTAGGAGCCAGAGGGATCAAGGACACCACAAGAAAATGATCCACAGAATTAACTAACCAGGGCACATAGGGGTTCACAGAGACTGAACCGACAATCACTGAGCCTGCAAGTGTCTGATCTAGGTCCTCTGCATATACTTTACCGTTGTATAGCTTGGTGTTCCTGTGGGAATCCTAACAGTGGGAAATGGGGGATATTGTCTCTGATTCTTTTGCCTACTCACAGCATCTTTTTCTTCCTACTAGATTGCCTAGCTCAGCCTTGATATGAAGGTAGGTGCCTAGTCTTATTGCAAATTGATATTCCATGTCTGATTGATATCCCTTAAAGGCCTGACTTTTTCTTTCTTCTTTTTCCCCACTACTAACGTGTGTATGTATGTGTGTGTATGTATGTATGTATGTATGTATGTATGTATGTATGTATGTATGTGTATATGTCCTTTATAACCAGGCCACAGTTTTCCCTCTGTCCTCTCATCCCAGTCCTTACAAACCACCCCAGCTCTGTTCCCATCTCTTAATCCACTCCTGTTTTTGTTCAGGAAAGGACATGCCTCCCATGGATATCAACAAAACATGGCATATCAAGTTGCAGTAAGACTAAGCACCTCCTTATGTATTAAGACTGGGTAAGGTGACCCAGTATGAGGAATAGTAAAGGAGTCAGAAACATCCCCTGCTCCCACTTTTAGGAGTCCCACAAGAAGACCAAGCTACACAACTGTAACATACATGGTGAGTGCCTAGGTCAGCCCCATGCAGGCTCCCTGGTTTAGTCTCTGTGAACCTTGATGAGCCCAAGTTAGTTGATTCTGTGAGTTTTCTTATGGTGTCCTTGATACCTCTGGCTCCTATAGTCCTTCCATCCCCTCTTCTTCATGATTCCCTGAGATCAGCCTAATGTCTGTCTCTGGGTCTCTGCATCTGTTTCCATCAGTTGCTTGATGAAGCCTCTGATAACAATTGGGCCAGGTTCCAATCTATTTGTATCACAGGACACCATTAGGCATCATTACATTGAGAATGTTTTTCCTCCAGTTGTGCATGGTTCTATCCTAGGTCTCTGGATCATCCAGCCTGTGAGTCCTCATGCTTCAGACAGTATTAGGGGTAGGCTTCCTCTCATGGCATGAGTTTTAGGCTAGAAGAGTCATTGAATGCTTCCTCAATATCCAGGCCACTCTTAAACCAACACATCCCACAGGCAGGACAGATTGTAGTTCTAAGGTTATATGACTGGGTTACTTTCCAACTCCTTCCACTTGAAGCCTTGCCTGGTTACAGGTGATGGCCAGTTCAGGCTACATATCCATTATTGCTAAGAGTATTAGTTGTGGTACTCCTTGTAGATTCCTGGGAGATTCCCTTGTGCCAGTCTTTTACCTGACCCTGAAATGTACCCCTTTTGCAGTTGTATCTTTCAGTACCCCCCACCACTGATCATTCCTGTTCTCATCCGTACCTATCATCAATTTACTCAGGAAGTCTCTTCTATTTCCCCTTACCAGGGAGATCTGGACAGAACCCCCATGAACCGTCCTTGTTATTTGTCTCTATCAGTCTGTGGACTATAACATGGTTATCCTTTATAGCTAACATGCACTTATAAGTTGAGTACATACCATGTTTGTCTTTCTGTTGCTCAGATTATGCCTTCTTTCTCGAATGGTAGCTCCTATAATCTTTTTGACATAGTGATGATGGGGGATGCCCTTCTGTGTATATGTTTGTCTTATTGGTTGTTGAATTAAGCACTGTTTGGCCAATGAGGCAGCAAGTTAGGCAGGACTAGGAGTCAAGGAGGATTCTTGGAAATGTAGTAAAGTCTTGTGATCCAGGCAGGAAGTGACATAGCAGGCAGACTCAGAATATAAGCAGGAACAAGCAGGAAGTCATTCTCTTCTTACTGCTCTCTGCTCTGGAGCCACACAGGAGCCCAACAAGAGAGAATGCATGCCGCTGGCATCCTCAATCAGATAAGACTTTATAAAATATATAGATTAAGAAATCCTAGTCATTGGCCAGCAGCATTGTACCTAATATAAGTCTCTGTATGTTATTTTGGGCAACCACCTTGTGACAAGGCTCGGGTGGCTGGTGGAAAGATTCATCATTACATAGTACCACTAGTGTTTGTTCATCTTCTGGTTCTCTAGTGTAATAAAATGTTTGCAGCTTCATCCTGTAGTCCTCTCCACCAAAAATAGCTATTCTTCCAAAAACCTATGGATCTTTAGTGTTATAAATGATATTTATAACAAAGGTGTGACAGTATACACATTCCTACTGGGATGCCATTGCTTCTTTGAGGAGGAAGAATTTTACAACATTTTAACTTTCATAGTTTCATTTCTTTTCCTTGTTTCCTTCTCTTTTAAGATTAAAATCTTGGTTCCTTTTTGTGGAGATATGTTATTTGTACTCTAAAAAATGAAGCTTGCCTGAAGATCAGAGGGTAGAGCTAGTCACTAGATAACAATAGAGGTCTGGAGGTCTGTGCGGACAGATAGGTAGTGAGATGGTTGGGAAGAGAGAGAGGACTATAGATAGAAAGAGACAGTAACTTGATCTTTTTGGGGCTGGAAAGTTGAAGAGGTAAGGTGGCTTTGGTTTGCTCCTGATCTTTCAGCATTTAACCCTATATCTGACTCCAAGATTTTCTTATTAAGACCTATTGGGACCAGGCGTTGGTGGTGCATGCCTTTAATCCCAGCACTCGGGAGGCAGAGGCAGGCAGATCTCTGTGAGTTTGAGGTCAGCCTGGTCTCCAGAGAGAGTGTCAGGATAGGCTCCAAAGCTACACAGAGAAATTCTGTCTTGAAAAAGCCAAAAAAAAAGACCTATTGGGACTTGTGCTACACACTTTCCCCCTTTTTTCCTAGAGAAAGGGTTTTTTGGGGGGAGATGGTTATTACACTGGACATCAATAATATATATATATTATATATATAATATATATATATATATATATGAACCCTTCAAAAAAGCTCACTTTTTAGAATTTCATAAATGATAACACTATGTTCACATAATTTCTGTACCTCCTTCTCACCTTCATACTCCTCCTATGTCCTTCTCACCCCATTTAATAACCTGTTCTATAATTATTGTTTTCCCGTTAATGTTGCTATGATGCACTTGTTTTAGGGTCAGTCACTCACAACTAAGTACTTCTCCCTGAAGAAAACTGATTATCCCTTCTTCAGCACCCATTAACTGTATATAGCTTTTCATCTGGGTGTGGGATATTCTGAAATTTTCCTCCATCCATATTGTCATGTTGACTGATATAGCTTTTCAGGTATTGTGCAGGCAACCATATTCCTGAACATTCATAGGTTCACTGTTTCCATAATGTACAGAAGACACTAACTCAAGCAGCCTCTGGCTTCTACAACAATTCTGCCTCCTCTTCACAATGTTCTCTAAACCTTAGATGTAGAGATTGTGTTGTAGATGTGCTAAGTGGAACTGGGGGCACCACAGTCTTATTCTCTGTACTTTGACCAGGTGTGTGTTTCCATAATGATCTTAACCTATTGTAAAAAAAAAGTTTTTTTGATGAGGGGTGAGAGGTACACTTACCTGGGTATAAGGATAACTACTTAAAATACAGTTAGGAATCATACTGGTTTGAGTAAGTGGTGGTAATAGGTACTCCTCTAAGATATGTGACCTTGCTAACAAGTAGCTAGTTAGGTTTACAGTCCTAACTATGAATTTCTTCCTATTGCATGGGCCTTCAGTTCAATTAGATAGCTATTGCACCATTAGGGATAACTTTCCAGTCCAGTCACTGTTGTGGTTCAAAGGCTTTACAGGTAGATATGGCTACTAGTTGCTCCTTTCCCTTGACTGTTTGTCTAACATCTTTGAATGCTATGAGAGCTAGTTCTCAGAAAGGAGGCTTCCAGGCCAATACAGCATGATTCCTTCAAGTGTCATGATTAAATGTATGATATCTTCCACATTAGGATCTTTCCTTCAAGTTCTGGAAGGCAACAAAGACTATTTCTATTACTTCTCTTTTCAAATCTTGGTATTCTATATCGGCATTTATTTGGAGAACTATGACTTGTGTGGTGGGTCCTCAGCACATTCAGCCTCAACTATACATATTCATTTGAGAGTGAGTTCATGGAAGTTCAGAGTTTCTCAAGCTGAGTTTGGCAGTTTCCACCTTCACCATCTGTGTTATTTCATATCGTTGGTAAACATATTAGAAGTAAAAGGTGATAGCACAGTGGCTGTGGTGGTTTGAATGAAAATGGCCCTCATAGGCCCATAGGGAGTGGCACTAGTAGGAGGTTGGCCTTGTTGGAAGTAGATGGATCCCTGGGGGGGGTGGGCTTTGAGACCTCAGGAGGTCAAACTAGTTCACTTCCTGCTGCCTGTCAGATCAAGATATAGAACTCTCAATGGCTATCAAAATAAAGAGGATTAGGGTTACATCAGTTTTTCATTTCTGTATTTCTAACTAAACATGTGTATTTTTTTTCTTGTTTTCCCCTTTGGGTTGGGAAGCCCTTAGCAGCTCCCCTTCATGGCGATAGGTCATCCAAGGCCATGGGAGCCAGCATCCTGGCTTGTCCTCTTGCTGGTTGGCTCCCTTCCTTTTTTATTTTTATTTATTTATTTTTTATTTGAATTACAAACAAGATTGAATTACATGACAATCCCAGTTCCCTTCTCCCTCCCTTCCTCCCCTACCACACTTCCAACTAAAATCCTACCTATCATATATCCTTTCTTTTAATCTACACCTGACTCAAACTTTCTGCTTCCTCATGACCTCTGCCTCCTTCCTTTTCTTCCCTTCTCATTCTCGTAGCTTCCTTCCCCCTCTTCCCATGTTCTCAATTTGCTCAGGGGATGGTGACCCTTTCCTCTTCTCCAGGGGACAAAGTTTGTCTCTTTTAGGGTCCTCCTTGTTTAATAGTTTCTCTGGAAGTGTGGATTGTAGGCTGGTAATCAAATTGGAAAGGAAGAAGTCAAAGTCTCACTATTTGCAGATGATATGATAGTCTACATAAGTGACCCGAAAAACTCTACCAGGGAACTCCTACAGCTGATAAACACCTTCAGCAAAGTGGCAGGACACAAGATTAACTCAAAAAAATCTGCAGCCCTACTATATACCAATGACACATTGGTGGAGAAAGAAATCAGAGAAACATCACCCTTTACAATTGCCACAAACAACATAAAATACCTTGGAGTAACACTAACCAAAAAAGGGAAAGACCTGTACTGTAAGAATTTTGAGTCTCTAAAGAAAGAAATTAAAGAAGATACCAGCAAATGGAAAGATCTCCCATGCTCTTGAATAGGTAGGATCAACATAGTAAAAATGGCAATCTTGCCAAAACAATCTACAGATTCAATGCAATCTCCATAAAAATCCCAACACAATTCTTCACTGACCTTGAAAGAACAATTCTCAACTTTATATGGAGAAACAAAAGACCTAGGATAGCCAAAACAACCCAGTACAATAGAGGAACTTCTGGAGGCATCACGATCCCTGACTTCAAGCTCTATTACAGAGCTATAGTCCTGAAAACAGCTTGGTATTGGCACAAAAATAGACAGGTAGACCACTGGAATAGAGTTGAAAACCCTGGTATTAACCCACACACCTATGAACACCTGATTTTTGACAAACAATCCAAATATATATGCTAGAACAAACATGTTTAATTTTTTAAAGAGAGATATATCATTTTTTATTTTGTGTGTATGAATGTTTTGACTGCATGCATGCATGCACACCACATGTGATAAATGTCCAAAGAGGGCAATGGAGCCACTGGAACTATAGACAACTGTGAGGCACCACATGGGTGCTAGGAATCCCACTCACATCCTCTAGCAGAGCAGCTAGTCCTCTTAACTGCTGAGGCATCTCTCTAGCCATACCCTTCCCCTTCACGTTATTGGTGCTTGAATGTTCAAGTCATGGAACTTCATGTGAATAATAAAGTATAATATTCTTATTAGATAAGTGTGAATTATAGTTCATAGATGAAAGACTTGTATTGAATTTAAATATCATGGAGCTTGAATTATATTTTTCTTTTGATTTTCAATAGCATTAAAACTAAAGTCCAATCAAGAAAATGATCAGTATTATTGTCATTGGATGGCAATTGCTGCAAACAATTTTATCACATGGAAGGGTGTTGAAAATTCCACTTTCAGATGTCAAATGACATGTTCTGTGTGTTACTGTAATACGTTTGACTTAAAGATATACCTGCCAAATTTGTGTCACAATCTAACAGTCACATTAATTCTTATGCTATTGTTCAACTAATCACAAATTCATCATACATTTATTGAATCTTACTTTCTGGCTTGCATTCTTCTTCATATTGAAGATATGAGTTAGAAGAAGACACATTTCATAGCCTTATGGCAATTAATTCATAGCAAAGAATTTCCTATATACTATTTTCAATAATAACTTTCAAGGCACAAAGGGCAGGAAAGGGGGAAAATGAGTGACAAGGAGAGTAGTTTTGCTACAACGGACAACAAGGGTTGTATGGAAATAAGATATTTGAGTCAAATTCAGAAAAAAAAAGTACAAGGAAAATGGCCATTTGTGGAAAGTAACTATCCTGGGAGTAGAACAAATTCAAAAGCCCTGAGATAGATCCATATCAGCATTTCAAAGGGCCGAGACACCTAGAATGGAATTAGTGAGGACAGAGAGGTAAGGCCAAAGGAAAGTATTGCATGGTATTACAGGTTAGAATGAATAACAGCTTTAAATCAGATTTTTAGTGAATAGGTGTTTTTTATAATGTTTTGAGTAAAAGAAAAGCTCTCTGAACATTAGTGAGTGCATTGATTGTGCAGATCAGATCACAGAGCTGGGGGTAAAAGCAGAATGACTAGCAGAGGTGTGTTGTGTCTTCAGGGGAGAGATGAAATGGCTTTTGGGAGGAAAACTGGGGGAAAGTTTGTGAGAAATGGATGGTTTCTGAACACATTTTGAGGGTAGGGCAACACATTTCACAGTAGAGGAGAGTCCTAGTAGCCAAAAGAGTTTACAAACGTTAACAGGACCTTTAGAAGTAAAATCAGAGAAAGGAGTGAGCGACAAGAGCAAGTGTTTGATGTTGTTGAAGCTGAATTCTATAGGGAGGGTGATCAGGCAGCACAGTCTAAAGTTCTGACTTTCAAAGGGACCTAATGTACTGAGAGCTTGAAAATATGAACAGTTCATTTTTAAAGCCTGAACATTCTCTGGTGTGTTTCAGCAACTCAAATTTGGCTAGGATCAGTATTTATCTGACATGCATGACAAAATAGTAATTTCTAGTTCAATTATTAAACATTTGAAAAGAAAATACTGGGAATAAAAGGTAGAAATCACACATTTTTTCAAGCAAGAAGTAATCACATTATGACTTATCATCCAGATGAGAAATAGAGCATGGCCAGCACATCCCAAGTGGATCTGTGTCTTCTCCCAAGTGCAAAACCCAATCTCCTTCCAAAAGTGGCTGCTATCTTGATTCCTCACCAATGTTCACATTCCACAAAAATGAAATCTTGTAGCATATGCTGTTCTATGTCTCGACATTTCCCCCTGCATTATATTTATGTGAGCCACTCATCAGTATCGCTGCACACAGCAGAAGTTCATTAATTTTTATCACTGTTTTTCATATATATACTCAATTCATTTATCCACTCAACCGGTGGCTATCTAAGCAGTTTCATATACATGGCCGTCATAAAGTAATGTGGAAGTGAACATACTGGTCCCTGACTTTTGATGTATATAAATATCTATACATTTTTCTGGGTGTTAATCTGGAAGTGTAATTTTGAATCATAGGATAAATGTTAAGGAATGAACAGTCCCAGGTTTCAAAGGTAGTTTGGGTCAAATTAAAGTACTATTGGCAATTGTGAGGTCCAAGTGCTACACATCTTTACAATATCTAGCAATTTCACTCTTAATTTATCCATTCTGGTAGGTATATATCCATATCTCATTTTGAATTTGAATTTTAATAATTAATTATGAACACCTTCATGTATCCCCAGCAATAACCAACATATGTTCATTCATTGTCACAAATCTTCAGATATGCATAGAACATCTTACATTTCAACTTGAACTATTTTCTGATCTCTATTACAATTTATTCTCTGACATAAACCCAAAAGAATTTTCTAAATTTGTTATTACTGCTAAAGTCTGACTTTTTTGCTGTTATGTTAAAGGAACGTACTCTGAATGTTTTTATTCCTTTCACATTCCTTCAGTATTTGTTTTATGGACAACATATGTTACATATGTTTTATGCACTTTTGTAATGTATGAATAAGGGCTTGGGGGCTTGGTGTTCTATATATGCTAAGTTAGAACAATCAGGGAAAAATTTAAAAAAACAGTAAATCTCTAGAATATTTGTACGATATGGTGCTCAAGATTGACATACTGACATACATACAAAAGTAGAAAATATATTGATTGTAATAAACAAAGTTAATTTTTATCTAGCTTAGTAAGGCAGGGAAGAAGAAAGGAAACAATACCACTGCTCCAAAATTAAAGTCAAATACAACTTTTTCCTGAAAAAATAAACAGGTGTGAGGAAAAATATAAGTTCAAAAACAACAAATAAATAGTCATCTAAATGTCGTATATCACACAAAAACTTAATGTACTATTCAAAACGAAAGTATTATGCTCAAATACTTACTTTAGTAAGCACAAGAAAATAAAAAGAAATTCAGTGTGTAGAAAAAACAATTAAACCTCAAAAAATCAGGAAGGAAATGAGAAGAGCAGAAATTATTAATATAGAAACCACAATTGTTACATTTAATAAAAACTGGTTCCTTAGAAAAGTCAGTAAAATGGATGCTAGCATTGTTTATTAGTCGATACAAACTAACTTCAATATTTAAAAATAACACTTAAATGCTAGTGACATAATTTATGCATTTTACTTCTTATAAAATTACTGTTCATTAAGAGACCCTCCAACAGTGCTTTTCCTTAGAGGAACTTACCAATTCAGTATGTTTCAACTGGGAGTTGTGCCCTGTGTATGACCCATGTCCCACAGAAGAGTGCACACATGTGTGCATGTGTGCATGTATGTGCCCGTGCACACGTGTGTTTGTGTGCATGTATTTCATTTGTGTGTGTGTGTGTGTGTGTGTGTGTGTGTGTGTGTGTGTGTGTGTGTGTGTGTAGAAAAGACCATAGAGACAAAACAATTAAAAGAAACTTATAGTATTAATCAGTTAATCTCTATACATACACACAAAAAAGCAGATTTTAAAATGTAAATATGTATCATGTCTAAGAAGAAAAGGGCAATATTTCTGAATTTAGGTTTACAACCCTGGCTGTAGGAGGGTTAGGATTTAATATCCTTTAAATAAGAGCAGATATCCCTGAGAAATGTGAGGAGCCAGCTGATAGGTTTGGAGGCAAGGACATGTTCTCTAAGATGTCAATTGTTTGTTATTTTTTTATGGTCAGAAAGTTAAACAGAGCAAAAATGTAGTAACACTCCTTGACAGTAGTGCTTACTAGAAACCAATTAGACATCAAGTTATTGAGTTATAAGAAATTTGTGTTCAATTTCTCTAACCATTTTGAATTACCTTCCAAATTAGTGTTATCAGGATAAACTCCCAGTAGAGTATTCATCCTCATCAACAAATAGCCTGATGTTTTTCACTAAGCAGATTTGTCTGGCGTGTTATCTTACTGCTTTTCTTTTTTTCATTTCCTTAATTTCTAGCATAGTGGTAGATTTTGCAAAAAAAAAAAAAAAGTACTTTCCATTTGAAATTCCTCTTCTGTTAATTGCTTGCTCACATTCTTTGTCCATTTAGCTATTGAGTTATTTGCATTATTTATTGATTTGTAGGCTGCATTAAACATTCTGGAAGCTAGTACTTTGCTATTTGCATGCACTGCAAATATTTTTCTCATAGTCTATACCAGGTGTCTAATCTTTTCACTCTTCCTAATATGTCCTGCTACATCAAAATTTTTATGTCTATTTACATTGTAATACTGTTTTTCTTGATAAAGCCTTTTCATTTAAAAGTCATAAACATGTATACTCCCTTAGAAATAATTTTTAAAATTTTAGTTCTTTTCACATTTGTTTTCATTCTACTTAGAATTTATAATAATATTATAAAATTTCATCATATTTAGTTATTTTTATATGGGTAACTATAGGAAAATATCTGAGATAGTGGTCCTAAATAAAACAGAGTTCCCACTGCAGATAAAAGGATATTAAATCAAATTTAGGAGGTGGTATATGGAGTGATATACTTTCAGTAAATTGGTGTAATATGGGAAAAATATTGACCTGGATAATGATTTTTTTCTTTCACTGGGCAGGGGATTGTTACTTAATTCTTGGTGAATGTAGTTTTCTAAAAGTAAGCTATTTGTGTGTGTGTGTGTGTGTGTGTGTGTGTGTGTGTGTGTGTGTGTGTATTTCCTAAACAGAGTAATAGTTTATTAATGAGGTGTCTATAGACTAGTGATGTAAGCTCAAGAACAGATGAGCTTAGGCATGCTAAAAGCCCAGCCATTTTTTGCTCTGAGATTGTGTTTGGCAGGTATTCATGCTTCATGAATTTAAGGATAGCGGAAAATGAAAGAGTCATTCCAATTTATGCATCAGCTGTTTTGGCTCTGTGTGGCTATCTCACTTCCTCCATTAAGTTCTGTACTTGTGCCCAAATTAATTGGCCCTTATAACAAATTTGAAGGAAGGGAATTTCTTCCCACAAGTATACTTTTCACTAAAATGCTGAAACACCTGATGGTCTTAACAAAAAAGCAAGAACCATAGAGCCATAGAGAACCTTACCTTTTGCTACTCATTTGTAATGACAACTTTGTTGTAAATTGAATTGCCATCTATGAACGGATATAAGGCTCTCCATCCTTCGGTGGTTTAGGAGTGAAAGGGTACAAAATTACTATTCTCACCCTTGATGAGAATAATTATTGCTTTATGTTTGTGCAATAAATGACAGGTTAATAATAGGAAAACTATAATAAAAATTTGTACATGACACAGGAGCCTTCATATTTAAGACCTAAATTCTCAGGAAATAGTTTCTTTTTTTAAAGATTTATTTATTTATTATGTATACAGTGTTCTGCCTGCATGTATGCCTGCATGACAGAAGAGGGCACCAGATCTTACTAGAGATGTCTGTGAGCCACTATGTGGTTACTGGGAATTGAACTCAGGACCTCTGGAAGAACACCCAGTGCTATTAAACTCCGAGCTATCTCTCTAGCCCCAGAAATATAGTTTGTATGTTTCAGTTCATTGATGAAGTGTGAACAGATGTGGAAATGTGATTGGGCAAATCATATAGTGATCATTCTTGTGATATTTTGGCAAAGAATGTGCCTGCTTTTTACTCTAGTCTTAAAAAGTCTGCTTAAGGCTAAACTGAAGAGGTATGGATTAAGGCCATTGGCAGAGCACATTTCAAATCAGCCTAGTATGGACTGTATTGTGTGGTTATTAGTGATCACTGTGATGCACATCTATAAAGAAAAGGAGCAAGCTGAATAAAGACAAATACAAAATATAGAGTTTGAGGAGAAACGGGGCACCAGGAAGTGTAATGGTGCTAAGTCCCTTGCTCAAGGAGATAAAAAAAGTTTAAAGAGCCTGATTATAAACGGAACAAATGGGTTGGTGACCTCAGGACAAGACTCCACCCAACTAAGCTTCCAACTTGTGCAAAGGAATTAAAGAAAATGGCAATGAAGGAAACAGAAAGGACAGAAAGCTGTTGCAAATGTAATCGAAGGAGTTTTCCAAGTTCCAAGCCCCATGAAGCAGTAGAAACTTGAAAGCTTCAGCCATGTATTTCTGACTTTAAATTCAAGGATACAGAAAGGGGTTTTGTAAACCCCCTCCGCTGCTAAAGAATGCCCATGAGGCTAAGCATGTGTCAGGGAATGTCCCTGTTTGCAGGGTCAAAGGCCACTGTATGAAGTGATGAAGGTGAAGACTGGATTTTGTGGAGACTCTGAGATGCTGGAGATGACAGAGCCATGGGATATCTGCCAAAGAAAGCTGAAATCCAGGGTGGAACAAGTCCAAGAGAAATAGAAATATGTTGTAGTTAACAAACATGAAAAGAATTGGAGATAGAGCTTCGACATCAGACATGGAAATGCAGAATTTGGAGTTTACCTTGCTGGATTTTTGGTCTTGCTTTGATCCATTGTTATCTCACTATGCTGTCCTTATCCTCCTTGAAATGGCAATTTATATCCTGTGCAATTTTATGTTGGAAATATGTGATCTGCTGTGTGATTTTTAGTAGGAGATTACAATGTAAGAGACTGCCTTGAATTTCAGAAGAGACTTTGGACTTTGAAAAAGTCTTGAGACCGTGAAAGACGATGGGGACTTCTGAAGTGGGGCTGAATGCAGGTTTTCATTATTATATTGGTAAAAGCCTAGGGGGCCATGGAGTGAAATGTGGTGGTTTGAATAAGAATGTTTCTCATAGACTCGTGTATTTGAATGCTTAGTCACAAGGGAATGGATCTGTTTGAAAATATTAGAGGGATTAGGAGGTGTGGTTTTGTTTGAGTAGGTGTGGCCCTATTGGGGGAACTGTGTCACTGGGGTAAGCTTTGAGGTTTCACCTACACAAGTCCCAGGCTGTTTCTGTGGATCAGGATGTAGCTCTCAGCTACTGCATCAGAACCTGCCTGTATTCTGCCATGTTCCCCACCATGATAATAATGAACTTAACATCTGAAACCATATAATCTCAAGACTATAGTCAAGATATTACTTGGAAAAATCTGGAAACCTGACATGTGCAATGTAGGTTTCTAGATGAATGTTTGGAATATAGTAACTTCTCTGAATCCTAAAGAGCCTACAGAGGTAGCCTGGCTACTATACTGAAAGATACCATTGCCCTGTGTGGAAATATCCTAGAGAGACCCCTAATCTTATCCTAGAATCTTCCATCATTGTCTTAGTTATTTTTGACTGTCAATTTGATAGAGCCTGGAGTCACTTGAGAAATTGCCTATATCAGATTGGCCTGTGAGCCTACCTGTGGGGCATGGTCTTGATTATTAATTGATATAGAAGGGTTTAGCTGACTATGGACATTGCCATTCCTTGAACAGATGGTCCTTGGCTATAGAAGAAAGCTGGATAAGTATGTACCAGCAAGAGATTCAGCACACAGCCTTTCTGTAGGTTTTCTGCTTCAATTTCCTGCTTGACTTCCTGCCCTGACTTCCCTCAACTATTGACTGTGTCCTAGACCTATAAGATGAAATAAACCCACTTTTTTCCTAAGTTTCTTCTGGTTAAAGCATTTTTCATAGTACCAATAAAACTGCGACACTTGCCTCTCTTGGGTTCCAAACTGATAGTAGAGATAAGTTCTAATATACCCTAGAAGATACCCAGCTCAGCCTAATAAAGCGAGAAAAAGATTGAAACAAAAAGAGTCACAGGAATTGGCTGCCATTACTGGAAATAACCAGAAATGTACATATGGGATTGGACATTGGGGGTATTTGACTAGGTGGGCCAGAATATAATGTACTAAAGGCAATCAGGAGTTTATTAACATGGAGGCCACTCCCTTAGTACAAATAAAACAGTACCCAGACAAAGATTGCAGGGATCAGAGTAAGTTTCTGCTATTGTGACTCTTGAAAAGCCAAAACCAGCACATGCTGAATAAAGTGGCCATTTCTATGTTGCCAAGGCAAAAAGTGGAGGAAGGAATTAAAGGAGTCAAACAGGCATCCTAGAATGGATGTATTTCATATAACCAGAAGATCCTCCAGGGGGTTATATTTCATGGGAAGGAGCAGAGGAAACAGTATTCACCATGGCCACTGTTGAAAAGAGAACCAGAACTCCTGGAGATTTTAGTGGCTTTATCCTCTAGGAGCAAGAGCAACACTCAGAATTGGCTCATAGTTTGGTGATTTGATAGCAGTAGGCAAGAGGTCCACTGCCCACTCAATCGATGTAAGCCTACCAAAAGCTATTCCTTTGTTTTCTCTTTCCTGTTGTCTCTCTCCCCTTAATCCTCAATGAGAATTGTCTAATCTACCCATCTGCAACTAGTTCAAACTTGGCAACAGGCAGTGTTTGTCTAATAGTAATTGGGGGTAAGGGCTGGCTGAATCAGCTGCATAGATGGCTGGCAGCTCCAGAATCTGATATCCCAGTACTGCTGTGGGTCATGAGCAAAACCTGGCAGACACAGTATTCATTCTCCTTTCACGGGTAGGGTGATTTCAGAGACCGGTATTGATCCTGGCTAACATCCAAGTGGAAATGTTAAATCCTTGCTGTCAGTAGTTACCAAAAATTTGGTCATGTTGGTTTTCAGACTGAACATTTAGCTAGCTTGTGGTTTCAGCCTTGATTGCTATCCTACTATGTTGCACATTGTGTGTATTTGGTTTTAAAAGGCTTATCATACAAATTCAAGGAGTTTTCTCCCTTTACTTTCTTTTTTTAATATTTTATCTATCATTTTATGTGCTTGAAGCGGATTAGACACTGAAATGCACAAAATTATGATGCTATCGGGACATCCCTTTTCTGTGGGAAAAGCATCCTTTCTTCTGTCTTTCAATGTTTTCATCTTTATCCTTAGATCCTCTTATTTCAAAAAGATGTATCTTGCTAATTTATTTTGAATCCTTTTGTTTGTTACTTGAATGCCTTTTTATATAAAAACCCATGACACTGTTCAACTCTGAAACTTTTAGGACTTGTTTCTATTTCAAAAGTTGCATTATTGCCATTCAGTTCTTGGGGCTCAGAAAATACTACTTTAATTTATGGTGATTGGCATGCTGATAACTTTAAGTATATGCCTTGAAGATTTCTCTGACTTTCTCCTCACCTCTGCTTCTTTGTTTTCTCTTTCCCTCCTGGGTCATGAGCATGACTTTCTTCATTCCTCCCAAAACTCTCCATCGTCCCTCTCAGTTCCCTTCTGTCTACTCCTCCCCTTCCTCTTCCTTTTCTTTCCCTCTCTCCCTGCTCTGTCTATTTTTTCTTTTTGTCATTTCCCCTCTTTCTTCTTTTCTTTTCTCTGCCTTTATTTCTTCCTTTCTTCTACTTGAGAAAAGTTATTGCATTGTATCTCAGCCTGTCCTTAAAATATATCCTTACCGCTTCTGCTTATGAAAACCCCCACAAAGTACATGTGTCTATTAAAAAGGCACATGCTTCAGAAGAAATGCCAGTTGCCACTATAGCAGATCCCAGGTAAACTTGATGTCCTGCTAGTTTCTTTTCTTTGGCGAGCATTTTTCTTTCCTCCAGATCAGTTGCAGTTTCTCCAAAGTTGCTAACAGAGTCCACTAAACGTCCCCCTATGAGACTGAATATAAAATTCAACTCTCTGACAGTTCTTGGGATTTCATACTCTTGTGTGATTTCTGGGCACTTGCAAAGTTAGCAAACTTGTGTGGGATTTTATTTTTTGTCAGTCTATTCTTCCACTTTTTTATAGATTCAAATGATTAATTTTTCAGAAAGTAGAAAGCTCTTTTTGCCCTAAAACAACATAATGGCTTCTTTTCGTAGATTCTTAGGAAGCACTCTTCTACTTCTACTCTTTTCTTTATTTTTACTTTTAGAAACTAAATTTAGATTGGTGGATTTTTACTGTGTGTGAGATTCAATGACAGGAATTTAGAATGAAAAGCACCAATATGTACAATAAAAATGTCAAGATGTTGTCCTATGTTTAAGTAGGTCTTGAAATAATTAAGTCAAATATTTTAGGAGAAATAAATGGAGACAATGAAGAGGTACTCAAGAAACACCTTAAATTTTGGCCTATGACCTTTTCCCTGAAAACCAAGCTACAAACAAATTAATCATGGAAAGAAGGTCTAATCCCATTCTATAGACCACGTTTTATATCAATTGATCTTAACTAAAGATTCTTCTACAAGTTATTCTTGGAGGGCTCTTCCCCTGAGACATGTGAGCACTGTAGGCATACATGTTTTCCAGTGGTGAATGAAAGTTGAATAAACTTCAACATTTCTCTACTCTGTTGGAACACATCAACATTTTCTATATTCTTCTTTCAATCCATACACAGTATTTAGAGTTTGATTTTATTAGTACTGCAGAAGATCAGAATATACCATCCCAAAATATGCCTCAGGCATGAGGGTTATTTTGAGAAACTGCAGACATATGAAAGGCTCTGAAAATAGACAAAAACTAGTTTGTGAAGTTAATTTACATCAATGAAGGAAACCCCCAGCATATGTCTCCCCTAATTCAGTGCCAAGAGAAGGAAGCAGCCTGTAAGTTACCAAAGACTCTTAATCAATGGAGTATAGTACAGACAAGACTTGAACCTGTAGAACATATTTTATATTTATTCACTGTGATTTTCCTGGTCACCTCCCCATGGCTGGCATCCTTATTTATTTATTTAAACTGAAGCTAGTGTTTTGTGACATTACTCTTGAACAAATGTTTATTAGTCTCAGCCAGGGAGCCAATGATAGACTAAAGTATGGATAAGCTCACAAAATCCAATTTGGTGTACCAATGTGATTTATTGGAGTTACTTACAGGAATGTGACTATGAGATAAATACGCAGAAATAATTCAAAGACATCTGCATCATCAAAGCCCAACTCAGCATGAGTGACAGCTCATGAAAGTAAAAAATCTGATACACACTGCTCAACCTGCTGGCAGCTCAGAAAGTTGGAGGGTGTCCTTTTCCCATGGCTCAGTTGGTCAGAGCCTCTTTTATGCAGCTCAACTGGTATGTTTCTTCTAGGTTATTTAGCTGGTCTCTGCTTCTTCATGGCTGCTCCATTGGAGCCTCTCCATAGTAGCTCAGATGGTCTGAGAGTAACTCTCAGCAGAGTTTACTGTTTATGTAATATTAAGGAAGGAGGGGGCTAGTGAGTTTTGTAGTAAAAACTCTTTCTGCCAGCTGCCTGAGCAAAGTTAGGGCCCCCAAATAACACACACAGTTTTATCTTAATTATAATGCTGCTGGCCAATGACTAGGATTTCTTATTTGCTAGCTCTGTCTTAAGTATCCACCATAACAATTAATCCATATATTTTATAAAGACTTATCTTATCAAGGACGCCATTGGCATGCATCCTCTCTTCGTGGGATCACATGGCAACCATCTCTCTACTACATTTTCCAGAATCCTCCTTCTCTCCTAGTGTCACCTATCTTGCTTCCATATTAGCCAACAGTGTTTTATTCCTTAACCAATAAGAGAGACATTTATACAGAAGGACTTTCCCCATCACAGCCAGTCACAAAAGACCATATATTCTAATTTATTATGTGTGTGTGTGAAATTATAAAAGAAGATATCATGAATTTGAAAGGGAGTAAAGAGGAGGATACAAGAGGAGTTGGAAGAGGGGGAAGGAAGGGTAGAAATGATGTAAACACAGTACTCATGTGTGGAATTCTCAACATAATAATAATAATAAGATTATACATTTAGTTGTGAACCTAGCCTTCAACAGGTGAACCATCTCTCCAGCCATACTCAAAACTTCAAACTTCAGATAACTATTTTGAATTACAAATGACGAAAAGTTAATGTTCAAGCATTCTGATAAAATAACCATTTGAGAGCTGAACATAAAAGGTTATATATTTGATGATTCTATTATTGTGGCAAATAGAAAAGACCAACTTGTCAGGACAGGGCATCATTGGTTACCAGTTATTATGGATAGGTGAAGGTAGTAACTATAAAGGAGCAGTATGAAGGAAATAATAAAACCATTTCCTGTAATCATTATGGTGATAGCTTATATAAATCTTTTCTAATTCATACATCTATATACACATTCTAATTAAATACCAAAATACACCCATAAAGATAGGCAAATGCAAATGATTGACTGATAAGACTTAACATTTTATATAGTACTCATACATATTTGGGAAATCATATTAAAATTCTAATGCCACTTACTGAATTTTCACATATAGATATTCTATTCCACCACTTTTACTCCTTCATATATAGAGTTTTAAGTGCATATATCTGCATGCATACAAGTATCAGAATACAGTTTTCTCACAAATGGGAACATCTCAAATTTCTATCTACAGAAAAATAAGATAATACTGTGTGATATTTTAATATACTGAAATATTACTTAATTGATGTGAAACTAGTAAATATCACAGAGTTTATAAGCAACTGATTTTTTTCAGTTCTGCAGACTGGGAAATGTCAGATCAAGTTTCTGGAAGATTCTATTTGGCAAGGGTTCCTCTGTTGTAGTCAGTGAGTTTTCCTTATGACCTTAGTTGTTTGATGGACAAGCTAGCTTTCTGTATTTTCTTTTATAAAGCCATTAATATTGTTTATGAAGGTAGAGCTCTCATAACCAAATTATCTCCAGAGCTCTCATAACTAAATTATCTCCGAAGAGCTCCCTATTCTATGGCACTGAAAGGCATAGGCATGCAATACATGTAATTTAAGGTGGTGGAAACATCAGACCACAGAAAACCTGGTAACAACAAAGGGAATTGACAAATCACTTTTGTAACTACCAATACTAGTGACTCTCAGAAACATAAGATGGAGTAAAGTAAACATTCTTGATTCTTGTCATATAATTTTTTTAAGAAATCAAAAGGGACAAGTTTGATATATTACAGGTCAACATAGTGATTACCTTGGGGAGAAAGCATGATTTCTAGAAAGTTATTTTTAAGATAATGGCACAGGATCATTTTTGTGGCAATTCTTCACTGATAGACTAGCTTCAGTATGCCATTTTAAAAAATATAACTAATGATAAAAACTGAAAGAAAAGATCAGTAGAGAGGGTTATCATGTCAAATGCAAAAAGATTATATCTATGTTTCATCCATTTGTTTTTACACTAAAATCAGTAAACATGATATTTTTGTTGTTGCTGTTTTGTTTATTGATATTGTGAACTAGGAAAATGTTATTTTTCCACCCATGAGTCTTGGTTTTTTTTTCAGCTTTAAATAAACTAAGGTCAAGTGGGAAGAGGGAACCACAATTGCGATAATGACACAACTAAAAGGGAGTTGGAAAAAAACAGGATATTTTTAAGATAGGATGCTTCCAGGGAAGGTGAAACCACAGGATGTTCTAATGGGAGGTAAACTTTCCATCTTTCAGGGAAGCTAGTTAAAACGGGAAGTAAACAACTCAAAATAGTTTTAGGAAGTTCCTAAAACTGTCTAGAATCACTAGGCCCCTCCTTCCTCAATATTACATAAACCATAAACACTGATGAGAGTTACTCTCAGACCAGCTGAGTTACTACAAAGAAGATCAGATGGAGCAGCCATGAAGAAGCACAGACCAGATAAATAGTAATTCAAAATAGTTACCTGAAGTTTGAAGTTCTGAGTATGGCTGGAGAAATGGTTCAGCTGTTAAAGGCTAGGCTCACAACCAAATGTATAATTTATTATTATTATGTTGAGAATTCCACACATGAGTACTGTGCTTATATCATTTCTACCCTCCCCTTCCCTTCTTCCAACTCCTCCTGTATTCTCCTCTTTACTCCCTTTCAAATTCATGATCTCTTCTTTTATAATCACACACACACATATAATTAATTAGAATATACGATATTTTGAGACTGGCTGTTTTTCTCACAATGAAGAATACCTTTGGGATCCATTTACATAGACATTATGAATTGTTCCTTCTTATAGCTGAGGATTATTCTACTGCATAAATGTGCCAGGTGTTTATTAAATTATTGACAAGCATTTGGATTATATCCAGTTTTATGCAGCTATGATTCAAATTGTTACAAACATTCATGAACATGTTTTAAATTGGTGTAATTCTTTAATTTCATAATCTATAAGATAAATACCTAATATTATAATCATTGGTTCATATGACATGAGGATTCCAAACCATTTTCTAGAGGGACTGTACTATTTTCCATTTCTGCTAATAAAGTAGGAAAGCACCTGTTCCTCTAAATTCTTGCCAGCATATGACATTGTCAGATACTAATGGCCTCCCTCATGGTCCTGTGGTGGTATCTCACTGATGCTTTAATTTGCATTTTCCCAATTCTAAGTGATGCACAGCATCATTTCATATGCTTGCTTGCTATTTGTATGGATTTTTAAAATGAAGTATTTTTTAAGATCTTTTGACTATTTATAATTGGGTTGTTTGCTTTCTTCTTATTAAATTGTTTTTATAACCTAGATACAAGTCTTTTATTTAATACATAATTCACAAATATTTTCTTCCACTCTGAAGCTTATCATTTTGCATACTCTCAACAATGTCTTTTGCAGAGCAAATGTTTTTAATTTTCATAAAGTTCAACTTGAAATTATTTTTCTTTCTTTCATGAATCATGCTTTTAACCCAAGGACATATTTTTGCCCATATTTTCTTTGGAAAGCTTTAGAGGTTTGTTTGACATTTAGGTCCTTGATCTACTTTGAGTTGACTTTTGAGTAAACTGTTAGGTTCATATATATCCCCTCCTCATATTCCTCCATCCCTCCCATGCTGATAGAAGCCATTTTTTATAATTCTTTTTTTTTGGATTGAGAGATTCCCTCATCTGGCAATGGGCTATTCTGTTGTCTTGGCACCCTCTTTTTGGATTCACATGGTGCCACAGCCACTGCAGGCTTCAGGCATATGAGCCTCTTCCTTCCTTTGGCACTGCTCCCTCTGCAGATGCTGGTCTAGATCCCTCCACATGGCTGTAGAAAGCATGCTCCCATATTGCAGGAAATTTTGGGCTAGATCCATGGAACAGATGAATGAAGATACTGGCTTGTCCTCCCTCCCAGAAAGCAGAAAACAAAACTTCATAGCACAGAATTACATCCTGAAAAGTTCTGTGAATAAAAGCAAAAGCCATGGGACTGGGGAGATGGCTCAGATGTTCTTCCTAAAGATAGGAGGGTTTTTTTCCCAGCAACCATGTTGAGTAGCTCAGCTTCAAATTACAGTTCCAAGGGATCCATCATGGTCTTCTGGCCTCACCTGAACATACAGAGAAGATACATAAAATTTTTAAAGGGGGGCTAGAGAGATGGGTTAGCACTTAAGAACACTGGTTGTTCTTTCTGAGGACACAGGATCGATTCCCAGCACCCACATGTCAGCTCACAACTGTCTATAACTCTACAGTTCCATGGTACCCAACATCTTCTTGCCTCTACAAGCATCAGGCATGCCCTTCTTTGGACTTCTGCTGTAAAAAAAAATGTCTTCTTTGCATTGTAGTTTGAATTGTTTTCTTCATGCTAATTCATTTTCTTGTATTATTAGAAACTCAACCCACATCCTTCAGGAATAATCTTTAAAATGACAAGCATATTTTAAACTGACCTAGTATATTTTTCTTCTCATGCTTTATAGATGCTTTCTTTTGTAAGTACATTTGGAGTATTTGACATATATCTTCTGTCTGCTTTGTCAACACACAAATTACACTACTGATAAGTGTTATAACATTCTTTCTGCTAATTCTAGCATAAGAGCTAGTTTTATATTGATTCCTATTGAGTGATAGTTAACATGTGGGTCAATTCACATAAGGCTCCCCTGCTTCTTTGTAATGTTAGAAAGATATAATTTAATGCTACTATAATTCGGTTGCACTCTGTGGCTCCTAAAGGTTTACAGTGATTGAAGACTTTCTGTCCAGGATTGTGGTTGTTTGAGTTGGTGGAACCTTGAAGAGGTAAAGAAACTAGTGTAAGAACCACAAGGTCCTTAGTCAATGGTTCTTAGGTCACTATGCACATGAGATATATCCCATAAGACCTTGTTAGCAGTTCACGTGCAATATGTTGTCACCTTCTGCCCTAACCAGAGGTCAGACAAATACTCAGTCATCCACCTACACCTCAATCTTTGGATTTGATTCTCCTAACCTGAGCTAAATAAACTTGCTTTACCCTACAAGTGGCCTTTGCAAGATGTTTCATTACAGCAATAAAAAGAACCCTGATTAAATCCTATGCAAATATTATGACTTTACCTTTCTGGTTCTGAATATTTTTCTCTTTGCTATTGATGTGATTACTTTAGGTGATACAACCTGACATGCCTTGTATCTTGCTTTTAGGATTTGTTAGTTATAGTGCACTGAACAATAAAGGCCCAATTATTCCTCTGGATTGAGGAATGATTTCTCAAACAGGTCCAAGCAATAAAGAGTGAATAACGTCTTTTCAGTTTAATTGGTGGAAAGGGGCACTATTCCTAATCTTGGGTAAATCTCCTATCTTTTAACCTCTCTGCATGGTTATTCCCTGGCCTTGGGTAATTTCTACCATGAATATGCTGAGAATATCTTGAAAAAGACTTGAGGAGGGAACTCTGTAGAACCCTGTCTATAGGACTCACTGTGAATCTTTATCCTCAGAATTTTGCCTTGTGATCTCTAAGTATCTTGGCCTCCCTGACCTCCCACCTCTGTTTCATAACTTTGCTTATCCATGCTCTTCCAGGGGTTCCCATCCAAGCAGCCTGACTTAGAACTCTCCATGAAGTAAAATAGTGCAATCACAGGATTCGCCTCATTTGTTCCTGGTCTCAGAAAGATCATTGTCCTTCATTACCTGATATTCAGTGTCTTGAAAGTCATTGCTCATTGTTTTTTCATTTTCTTTTTTTAAGCTTACATCACCCAGTATTCCCAGGCAGTCTCCCATCCAAGCACTAAACAGGCCTGACCCTGTTTAGATCCCAAGATCAGACAGGATGTGGTGTGTCCAGGGTGGTATGGCCGTATACCATTTATTTCATTTTCATTTATTTAATTGCTTCAAATGTGAGAATAAATCTAGTACCTGTTATTGCATCTTGGACAGAAGCAAAAAAAAATTATTTAAATAAGAAATAATCTTCTTTTACATGTCAATCTCAGTTCCCTCTCCCTCCCCTCCTCCCCTGCTCCCTACCTTCACCCCTATCCCAACCCCTTTCTGCTCCCAAGGGAGGGTGAGATAGTCATCAATCTCATTATCAGAGAAGGGCTTTTAAGGTAGCCTCTCAACTATTGCTTATATTGTTAGTTGGGATCGGCCTTGTAGATGTCTGGACATTTCCCTAGTGTCAGGGATCCCTCTATAATGGTATCCCTTTCCTTGCTCTCCTTTATTCCTCCCCTGACCAGATCTTTCTGATCCCTCCTGTCCTCCTCTCCCCCTTATCTTCTTCTCTTTCTTCTAACTCCCTCTCCCCCATGATCCCCACTAGCTTAAAAGATCTTGTCTCTTTCCCCTTGTCTGGGGGACCATGTGTGTCTTTCTTGTGGTCCTCCTACTTTCCTAGCTTCTCTGTCAGTGTAGATTGTAGGCTGCTACTTCTTTACTCTATGTCTAAAATCCATATATGAGTGAGTACATACCATTTTTGTCTTTTTGTGATTGGGTTACCTCACTCAGGATGGTTTCTACTAGTTCTATCCATTTGCCTGCAAATTTCAAGATTCCATTGTTACTGGTTTTTTTTCTGCTGAATAGTACTCCATTGTGTAAATGTACCATATTTTCTCCATCCATTCCTCAGCTGAGGGATATCTAGGTTGCTTCCAGTTTCAGGCTATTACAAATAATGCTGCTATGAACACTGTTGAGCAGATGTCCTTGTTGTATGAATGTGCATCTTTTGGGTGTATGTCTAAGATTGGAATTGCTGGATCTCCTGGTAGACTGATTCCTATTTTCCAGAGGAATCGCCATACTGATTTCTAAAGTGGCTGTAACAGTTAGAACTCCCACCAGCAGTGGAAGAGTGTTCCCTTTTCTCCACATCCTCTCCAGCATAAACTATCATTGGTGTTTTTGAATTTAGCCATTCTGAAGAGTATAAGATGGTATCTCAGAGTTATTTTGATTTGCATTTCCCTGATGGCTAAGGATGTTGAGCACTTTCTTATGTGTCTTTCTGCCATTTTAGATTCCTCTAGTGATAATTCTTTTTTTGTAGAGTTCTTTTTTTATTTTTTTATTAGTTCAAATTAGGAACAAGCTTGTTTCACATGAGAATTCTTTATTTAGCTCTGTACCCATCTTTTTAATTGGATTAGTTGGTGGTTGGCAACTAGCTTCTTGAGTTCTTTGTATATTTTGGAAATTAGCCCTCTGACAGATGTGGGGTTGGTGAATATCTTTTCCCAGTCGGTGGGCTGCAGTTTTGTCTTGTTGACTGTGTCCTTTGCCTTACAGAAACTGAAGCTTCTCAGTTTCACAGGAGGTTCCATTTATTAATTATCAATCTCAGTGTCTGTGCTACTGGTATTATTTTCAGGAAGCACTCTCTTGTACTCATTTGTTCCAGGGTACCGCCTACCTTCTCTTCTAAGAGGCTGAGTTTGGCTGAATTTATGTTGAGGTCTTTGTTCCATTTGGACTTAAGTTTTGTGCATGGTAATAGATATGGATCTATCTGTAGTCTTCTACATGACAGCATCCAATTATGCCAGCACCATTTGTTGAAGATGCTTTCTTTTTTCCACTGTATAATTTTAGCTTCTTTGTCAAAAATCAGGTGTTCAGAGGTGTGTGGGTTATTATCAGGGTTTTCAATTTGATTCCATTTGTCTACCTGCCTATTTTTGTGCCAGTACCAAGCTGTTTTTAGGACTATAGCTTTATAATAGAGCTTGAAGTCAGGAAAGGTGATGCCTCCATTCTTTTATTATACAGGGTTGCTTTGGCTATCCTGGGTCTTTTGTTTTTCCACATAAAGTTAAGAATTGTTCTTTCAAGGTCTGTGAAGCATTGTGCTGGGATTTTGATGGGGATTGCATTGAATCTGTAGATTGCTTTTGGCAAGATTGCCATTTTTACTATGTTGATCCTACCTATCCAAGAACATGGGAGATACTTCTATTTTCTGGTATCTTCTTTTATTTCTTTTTTAAAAAACTAAAAATTCTTTATTTTCTCATTTTAAAATTTAAATTAGAAACAAGATTGCTTTACATGTCAATTCCAGTTCCCTATCCCTCCCTTCCTCCCCTGCCCCCAACTAACACCCTACTGTTCCCATACCATTTCTGCTCCTCTGTGAGGGTGAGGCCTTCAGAGTCCATCATATCCTTTGGGATATGGCCTAGGCCCTCCCCCGTGTGTCTAGGATGAGGGAGTATCCCTCTATGTGGAATGGGCTGCCAAAGTCCATTCCTATAATAGGGATAATGGGCCCCACAGATTTCTGAGACCTCCTCACTGACACTGGCATTCATGGGGTCTGGATCATTTCCATACTGGTTTCCCAGCTATCAATCTGGGGACCAAGAGCTCCCCCTTGTTCAGGTCAGCTGTTCTTTGAGAAGGTAGGAAACAAGGAAGACTCTAAGAATGGACATACAAGATCCCCCAGGGAAGGGGAAAGGGACAAGATCTCCTGAACAAATTGGGAGCATGGGGGAGGGGAGAGGAAGCTAGGAGAAGGAGAAGGGAAGAAGAGGAGGGGTTAGGAGGACATAAGGGAGCAGGAAGGTTGTATAGGGGCAAGAATAGAGGAGTGCAAAATAATTGACACAATAAGAGAGGGAGCCATCATAGGTTTAAAGAGAAATCAGTCACTAAGGAAATGTCCAGAGTTCTACAAGGATGAAATCAACTAACAAACTAAGCAACAGTGGACAAGCCACCTTAAATGCCTTCCCCTGATAATGAGATTGAAGACTAACTTATATGCCATCCTAGAGCCTTATTCTAGCAGCTGATGGAAGACGCAGCAGACACCCCCAGCTAAACACTGAGCCTAACTGGAATCCAGTTCCAGAGAAGGAGGAGTGATGAGCAAAGGTGTAAAGATCAGGCTGGTGAAGACTCAAAATTCTTATGCTACATGTCTTTCACTTTCTTGCTTAGCATTACACCAAGTTACTTTTTATTGTTTGTGGCAATTATAAAGGGTGATGTTTCACTGATTTCTTTCTCAGCGCATTTATCATCTGTATATAGTAGGGCTACTGGTTTTTTGAGTTAATCTTGTATCCTGCCTCTTTGCTGAATGTGTTTCTCAGATGTAAGGGTTCCCTGGTAAAATTTTTTGGGTCACTTATGTAGACTATCATATCGTCTGCAACTAGTGAAAGTTTGACTTCTTCCTTTACAATTTTATTCCCTTGACCTCTTTTTGTTTTCTTATTGCTTTAGCTATAACTTCAAGGACAATATTGAAGAGGTATGGAGAGAGTGGACAGCCTTGTCTTCTCCCTGATTTTAGAGGAATCACGTTGAGTTTCTCTCCATTTAGTTTGATGTTGGCTGTGGGCTTGTTGTATATTGCTTTTATTATGTTAAGGTATTTTCCTATTATCCCTGATCTCTCTAAGACCTTTATCATGAAAAGGATGTTGGATTTTGTCAAAGGCTTTTTCAGCATCTAGTGAGATGATCATGTGGCTTTTCTTTCTCAGTCTGTTTATTTGGGAGATTACATTGATGGATTTTCGTATTTTGAACCATTCTTGCACTCCTGGGATGAAGCCTACTTGTTCATGGTGGATGATTTATCTGGTGTGTTCTTTTATTCATTTTGCCAGTATTTTATTGAGTATTTTTGCATCAATGTTCATGAGGAATATTGTTCTGCAGTTCTCTTTCTTAGTTGTGTCTTTGTGTGGCTTGGGTACCAAGGTTATTGAAGCCTTGTAAAAGGAGTTTGGCAATGACCCTTTTGCAGAAGCAAAAATTTTAATTTGCATTCTTAATTACCACTAGTAAGTTTGAATATCTTATATGCCTGTTGGCCATGATATTTCCTTTAATGTGAAATGATGCTTTTTATATTTTGCCTATTATTCCATTGTTACAATTTGGCATTTCTAATTATTTCAGAAGAATTTTTCATATCAAATTTATCTAATTTATGACTGTAGTATATTGTAAATATTTTAGTCAGTTGTTATTCACTTTTCATTTTCTTTATTTCATTTGGTAATGCAACTGATTTCAGTTTTTACTTGATCTAATCTATTATTCTTTTGATGTCTTCCTTTTTGTTTTCTTTTTTCTGTGTGTATATGAGGTGTAATTCATCAAACTCAAGCCTCATTTATGTCACATATTCTTGACTAGTACTCTAGCACTGAGCTCCACATTCAACTATTGATAAGTTTTCCTTATTGATTCTACCACTGGACAATGTATCAATATCACAGTCTTCTCATTATTGTATTATTTCTCCTGAAAATTGCAAGGATATAAGAAATCAGAATTCAGTTTTCTGGGAAAGCTATAACCTATAAAACCTTTGTAGTATTTTTAAAGCAATATCCTCTTATATTTTTTATGACCTTACTACTATTCCATAAAAGGAAGCCCTACACATACTCACTCATTCCTTTACTTCAGAACTTCAATTTCTTTATCTTTCATAGTTTTCTTAATTATTCTGAATGAACTGTGTTTTTTGTTCTTTTCAACCAAATTTTCCCACTTCCATTGCATGTTTAAACTTAGTAATTCTAGGTTTCATCCAAATGTTATCTGATAGTCTCTCAATGGGTACAATCTTACTAATTATACAAATAGACATCCATGTTTTGCTCTTAGATTTTAGTGTAATGTGATTTCACATGGAATATTTCAGATCTCTATGTCCCTCTTCTTTTGTTCAAAGGCTCAACTTTTATTTTCAAAGACTAGTGGTTTTTGAAACTGCAGGTATTTTCTAATTGTCAGCTTTACTAAAGAACCTCCATGGTCTTTGAAAAATGAACTTTGAGGTAGATTGTACATCAGAAATCATTCAGTCTACAGAGAGTGGGAATGTAAAAGTGGCCTGTTTGCTGCAGCTATTTATTTTACTAGAATTTGAATTACAGTCTCTACAAGGAGGGAGTTGGGAAGAAAAATAAAAGCCTCACAATGGGACAATTAACTGATTTTCTGAATAATTTCTTTTCGGCGTCTGCATGTATAAGTCCTGATGGGGGCAGTTCAAGGCTTTTGTAGGATTTCAATTCATAGCCTTGTTCATTCACACACAAAAAACTTGCTATTTGTGTTTTATTTCAGGACAGGACTTCATTTACCCAGGATAAATGTACTTCTTTTGAAGGATCCTGGGAACTAGTGTGGGAATTAAGTATGTGTCAACTTGTCTGAGCCATGGTTCTCAAAGATTTTGGCAAACATTATTATAAATGTTTCTGTAAAAGTGTTATTTGGATAAGATTAGCACTTAACTTGGTGGACTTTAATTAAAGCAAATGACCTTTCATAATGTTGATATGACTCAAACATTCACTTGAAGAATTTGAGAGAACAAAGCATAGCTTCCTCTAAAAGAAAAGAATTCTGCAACCACATCCCTACTGCTAAGCCATTACATTTATGATTATGAACTTATCAAGTGTTGTGGTTTGACTGTGCTCCTCCTAAATGCCATATTTTGAAATCCTAACCAATCAAAGTTATATTAAAATGATGGTCCTATGGTCCATGATTAGGTCAAGAGTACTCTACTCTCAAGGATGGTATTAGTACCTTTATGAGGAGAGGCCAGAGAGAAATTCTTTGCCCCAATAACCACATGAGGACGGACCTAAGAGGCATAATCTATGAACCAGACTCTGAATACTCTTGTCTATCATTGCCTATTTAAAACTCTGAGAAACACATTTGTGTTGTTAGTAAGTGACAACATTGTTTGCAGTATTTGGTAAAATTACTAAAGCATCGAGTCTCCACAATCACCTGAGCCATTTTTTCTTGTATTTAGGATTGAATATAGGCTTCTGTGCTAGATCCCATTTTTCCTATCTTTTGAAACAGTCTCACTGAATTGCCAATCTTGACCTTCAGCTTATTAGGAGTAGCATAGGCAGGCTATGAACTTATATGCTTCAGTTCCCCAAGTACCTAGGATTACAGGCCTGTATCACTCTGCCTGATTATATGACCCAATCTTCAAAATAAACTTCTCCCCATCTCTCAGACATATATAGAAGCTGGTCCACTTTCTCTATTTGTGTATTGCAAATTAGGTAATATATAGTTAACAATTACTAGCAAGTATTTTCTTAGATGATAGGAGGTGACACAAAGAAAGGAATTAAAATCTTAAAACATTCTAAAAATAAATAATTAAAGTGAAATTGTAAAATTGGGAGTTAATATTATAGTCCTCATTTTTTGCAATAGCCATGAGGGTATAAACAAGTATTTATCATTGCCATCTTTCACTAAATAGCTCATACTCCTTTTGCCTGCAATAAACACTTTAGTTTTTTTGGTCCTTACCTTGTAGGGGGATGCAAAATTTCATTACTGAAACATGAGCTCTATTGGCATTCCTACCTGAATTGGAATGCTATAGTTTACTAGTAACTTTTACCCCAAGACATGAGAGTATTTAGAGCACATCAGTTGGGGTCAGGATGGTCTTCAGTTGCTTTCTCAAGCACAAACCCTGACCCACACAGTGCTCTCCCACCACATGACTACAGAAAACTGCAGACACCACATAAGACCTAGAGGGTATGTCCTCCAGGGCAAAACAAGTCCACAGGGGCAGGGAAGTAAAGAAGGAAGAACTCAGATAAGGGGGCCAAAGGGAATGTTTCATCAACTCTGCTTGCAGTGCTACCCTTGGTTGCTAGACAAAGAATATTTAATCATTAGTGGGAAAAAGAAAAATTGATTATTGCTGACGTTAACTCAGAGCCTTGTGATGACTCCTACTTTCCAGGTCCCTGTGATGTCCATGGCTGTACTGGCCATGGGACACATCAAGGGACATCCTAGTTGTGATTGTTTTGTTCTTGACCAACTGCATAGTGGAAACCACCCAACTTCCCACTTGGTAATCAGTATTAGCCAGACAATAGCATCCTTCCCTTCTAGTTCATCTCAGAGTGAGTGACCATGCAGCAGTCTCAAATGCCAGTTTAGAGGACTCATCTTTAGACCCATAACTAGTATTGCTTGAATATGAAATGTCCTCCATAGTCTCCAACTATTAGGGTTCAAATCTAGTCACTGCCTGAATCCATTCAGAGATTCTTCATTTAATTGACAGCATTATTATGAGGTGACTGAGAAAGATTTGGAGCATAGTTGGAAGAAGCAGGTCAGTGGAATCATGGTCTGGAAACTACAAATTATGGCCCATTTGTATATTCCATTTTCTATTTTTTTGGACATGAGGTATGCATCTTTCCTCTGACACATTCTTAAACTGCCATAATATTCTGTCCAATAAAGTAGGACTAAGCAAGCATAAACAGAACCCTCTGAAGCCAAGAGTTGAAATAAGGCCTCCCTTTTGCTTATGACAGCTATTTAGTTACAGTAAAGATAAAAATAACAAATACACCTTATAAAACATCCCTCTCTTTAAAGCCAAGCACCCTACACCATCAGCCTGAAGTAACTGGAGTGAAAACAAAACTTTTGCCAGTGTGTCATTAGAATTAACAGGAAAAGGTACTACTCTCATTTCCATTCCTGGAAATGGGAATATCAGCTTGGGCAGAAACAGTACCATATGTTGGGTGCTAATTTTCTTCATCTGGTATTACTATAACAGTTCAAACAACATCACAAGTAGTCAAAGAAGCAGAAGTGTGCTCAGGAGAGATCACATAGAAAGTTGGGAATCTCAGAAGGGCAAAGACCTTCAAACTCTGAAACAACATGCTATCATGGTAAGCCCAGTCACTTAAGTTCCACAAAACCTTAATCACTCCTGCACTACAGACAGTAGGGCCTCCCAAGACTAATGGGTTCATGATGCAAGGCACTTCTTAAAGTTTACACCACTGTTAAACACTGCTACAGTAGGAACTAAGTTTCTGCATGAGACTTGGAGAGGAAAACCATTTTCAAACCACATTATTGTACACAAAATCTTGGGGCCCTTGCCAAGGGTCCACAAGGCAAAGTTGCTATATTCAGTACTGTGACTTCAAAGGGCTGTATTGCATCGGCAGCATACCAGCAATTGTGGTGGGAACATAGAAAGATTAGTTAATGACAAGAGTACAGGCTAACTGCTACACTTGTGCTTTGAGTTGTGCTCATGGTTGGAAACAATGCTCCCCCTCCTGATGCTCCTCTTCCTGATGCTCCTCCTCTTTCTTCTTCTTTTTTATTATTTATTTTTTTCATTTTACATTCCCAATCCCAGTTCCCCTTCCCTCCCCTGCTCTGGCTCCCCCCACTTCCTCCCATCCAGTCCTTAGCGGGGTAAGGCCTTCCTGGGGAGTCAGCAAAGTCTGGCATACCAAGTTGAGGCAGGACCAAGGCCCTCTCCCCTGTATCAAGGCTGAGCAAGGTATCCCACCATAGGGAATGGGATCCAGAAACTCAGTTCATGCATTTGGGATAAGTCTTGGTCCCACTGCCAGGGACCCCCCAGGAGATCAAGCCACATAACCGTCATCCACATTCAGAGGGCCTAGTTTAGTCTCATGCAGGCTCCCCAGATGTCAATCCAGATTCTGTGAGCTCCCACTAGCTTGGGTCAGCTTTCTCTACAGTTTTCCCCATCATAATCTTGACCCCCCCTTGCTCATATGATCCCTCTTCCCTCTCTTCAACTGAACTTCAGGAGCTCAGTCCGGTGCTTGTGCTTGGCTGCGGCTCACTGCATTTGATTCCATCAGTTATTGGATGTAGACTCTATGATGACAATTTGGGTGGTCACTAATCTGATTGTAGCAGAACGCCCATTTAGGTACCCTCTCCACTATTGCTAGGAGTCTTAGCTGGGGCCACCTTTGTGGATTCCTGAGAATCAATACAACTCTTGGGCATGTACCCAAAGGATACACAATCATACTACAAGGACATTTGCTCAACTGTATTCATAACAGCATTATTTGTAATAGCCAGAACCTGGAAGCAATCTAGATGCCCCTCAACTGAAGAATGGATAAAAAAAAAATGTGATACATGTACACAATGGAGTATTACTCAGAGGTAAAAAGCAAAACAAACAAACAAACAAACAAAACAACAATGACATCTTAAAATTTGCAGGCAAATGGATGGAACTAGAAAAAAACATCCTGAGTGAGATAACCCAGAGCCAGAAAGACAAACATGGTATATACTCACTCATAAGTGGAAATTAGATGTAAAGCAAAGGATAACCAGCCTACAATCCACAACCCCAGAGAAGCTAGGTAAAAGGCGTGACATTGAGAGGGAGATACATGTTGGGCCCCACTGATGGGGGAATGATATATATGTGTGTGTGTGTGTGTGTGTGTGTGTGTGTGTGTGTGTGTGTGTGTGTGTGTGTGTGTGTGTTTCTCTTATTGGTTGATGAATAAAACACTGGTTGGCCAGGCAAGAAGTATAGGTGGGGCTTCAAGAGGAAGGGGAAGGAGAGAGAGGGGCAAGGAAACACCATATAGAGACCGGGAAGATAGGATGTGCCAGGTGTTCTCTGGTAAGATAAGGCCACGTGGAAATACATAGATTAGTAGTTATGGGTTAATAATTAAGACAGAGGTATCCAATAAGAAGCCTAAGACAATTGGCCAACAGTTTAATAATTAATAGTCTCTGTGTGCTTATTGGGCCTGAAGGCTGGTGGGGTCTGGTGGGACAATAACCTCCATCATCACAAAGAGAAATAGTTAAGATCTCCTGGGTAAACTGGGAGGAGTAGAAAGGAAGGGTAGGGAATGGGAGCATGAGGGATAGAGAAGGCCTAGTTGGGGGAGACATGGAGGGGGAGAAAAATGAAAGAGATATCATGATAGAGGGAGCCGTTGTGATGTTAGGGAAGAAATCTCCTGTTTCTTCTTGAGTAAAACATGCCAGCCCTTGACAAAGTTACCACAAGGCCTGTGTGGGTAGTGACAATCACCAACTGACTGTAATTTGCAGGTGACTATAGAACTCATCATCATTAAAAGTACTCATCAAAAGAAGAGGGCTCAGGGCTCATTTGGGTGGCATCCGTGCCAAACACTGTTTTCATCTAAGATGTTAGTCATTCCTAACCAGATACACAGTAATCACATTGAATACTTTCTGCCTAATGCCTAAATGGCAATGTCTCATACAGTGAGGGTCTAGGTGGGGTGCTTGAGGAATCATTACACAGCAAACAGGAAATGGGGTATAAGGAATTATGATAAGAAAAAGGGGAACAGAATAGGTGAGATTGGGTTGGATGTGCCATCTGATCAGATGGGGGTATGGTAAAGATTCAGATGACAATGTTAGGATGCTAGTCCGTAAAAAATAACTCTCTTGAAGAAAAGGAAGAGAATGTGAAGCAAATTAAATGAGTTTTTTTTTTTCATTTTTAGTAATTATATTGATTTGGTTTCCTTTTTATTCTCTCACTCCACATACCACCTATCAGCAAACCTAATGTCAATTTCAGAGTATCCCTAGAATCTTATGTTGTCTTCTTATTTCTTTAAGGTTTATGTGTGTGTGTGTGTGTGTGTGTGTGTGTGTGTGTGTGTGTGTGTGTGTGTCTTGTGTTGTGTGTGTGTGTGTGTGTGTGTGTGTGTGTGTGTGTGTGTGTGTGTGTGTGTGTTGTGTTACAGAGAGGGGGGAGAGGAGAGAGGGAGAAGGAGAAAGAGAGAGTTTGATTTGGAGTGCCTATGTATGGAGTTTGGAGGACATTTCAGGAGTCATTTTTTTCCTTCTGCCTTGTTTTTGAGACAGGGGCAGAACAATACAATTTGTATCTGAGTCTCTTGACTCTACCTCCCATTTTACCCTAGGGAGACCTGGGTCTATCCCATGACTTCTGAGGGGATTGAATACAGGCAGGCAGTGAAAGGTTCAGGGATTATTCTGGCCTGCCTCTGTTACCTGGTATAATCCACTCAGACAGTACCCTTGTCAGCCCAGGGTTCCATGGGAACTAAGTCTGCACACAGGTGCAAAGGACCCCTTTAAAAGACAGACCCCTGCCCACCACATCCTTCTTCTCTTCCTCTTCTCTTCTCTCTGCCTCTTCTCTTACACTCTCTCTGCCTCTCTATGGTGATCGGCCATGACAGTCAGCCATTAAACCTGTTCCTCTTCTCTCTTAGTCTCTCTACTCTGCCAGGCCTATAATAAACTGGTTAATAGTCTCATGTCTCATCTTGTGTCTCATCCTGCGCCTCTCTTCTTCATTTCTAATTTAAGCAAAAGAATAACATTTTTGGTGCCCAACTCAGTTTAGGCTCTCCCCAAATCCTCTCCCGCCCGGGGTACGTGAAATTTCAGGGATCCTAAAATCCGAACACACAACCCACTTTCCATCTCAGTTTTTCCTGGCACTTCCTCCTTCCTACAGCAGCCTGAGATGCCAGAACTCTGGACACTTCAACTCGACGCTTTTCAAACTAAGGATCTCTGGGACTCACTCATCTGCCAGTTTGCTGTAATCTGGTAAGATACCCCTTACATTTCCCATGGGGCAGACCCAGCACTCCATTTTGGAGTTCACTGCCTTTTGGTCTACTGGGTCCATTTTGAGCTGAGCCTCTTTCAGGCTTTCTGCTGGGTGCCATTTTTGGCCTCACCCATGGGAAATATATTTTACGGGAACTTCCGGTTGCTGCCAGCAAGTAGGTAAATGAGCAGAGTTCTTCTACCTCTCTGTGGGAACTTTCTTTCACCTGGGAATGTCCCTCACTCTTCTGTTTGTTCTATCTCTGACTGTGTTTCTTCTTGGTTGGCAGTGTCTGCTTGAGAAACTCTGAGTTTTTGTTTTCATTTTTCCACATGAATGAGGTTTGAGATTTTTGGTTCAGATCCACGAAGGATCTTTCGGGTTTTGTACCCTAGCACTGTCCATAGACTGGTACATTTGTTTCCCAGACCTACAGTGGTCTTTGTGGATGTTGTGCTGTTTGGACTCTGGTGTCCTTTTGGTTTCACACATCTTCCTGCCTCACTCATGGAGAAAAACTCACTTGTGCCGGCAGTTGAGAATATGCTTACAGGGACTGCCATCTTGGTCATGCAGCCTAGCCTGGGGGCCACCATCTTGAACACATGACCTAGCTTAGACCCACCCATTCAGTTCAGCAACTTTCACAGGCAAGCACAGTCACCAGACAACTTGGTTTTTATTTTTTGTCTCTGATCTCTTTTTTCACTTGGGTGAATCTCCCACAAGTCAGGTCTAGCACCCTGCTCCAGGAGCAGTGTGTTTTGTTTCAGACCACTGGGTCCTCCTCAGTATCAGAGCTGTTGAGGCCCCCATCAGACTCCTGTGTCTTTCGGGCATGGCCCTGGCACCACTCCTGGGCTGACAAGCTTCTGGAGTGGATTTTGCTATTTTTGTTTGCCTCACCCATGGAAATGCATATGAAACCTTTCTGTTTACAGCCAACAGGCGGGTAAACAGACAAAAAAGCAGCTTATGGTGGCTGCCATCTTGGCCATGTGGGCTAACCTGGGAGCTGCCATCTTGACCATGTGACCTACCTGTAGGCACACCCACCCAGCGGCCTGTGCCAGCATACCTGGCTGCTGGACCTTTTGCTTTCTGCCAGATCTTTTTCCTTTTTATTTATTTACTTATCTTTTTGTCTATGATTTCTTCTTTCACTGGCCCTGTTGTACATGGCTCATTTATGGAATACTGTGTCTTTCCAGGGCCCTCTGTTTAAGTCTGCACTGTCTCATTAAATCTCCTGTCTGCTTTCTACAATGTACAGATCAAAGATTACATTCTGGTTCCTCCTTTTACTGTTATCCAGTCCTGCTTATCTCTGTGCCTGTAATTTAAATTTATACTTATCTAACCCTATGTGCAAATTAAATTAAACTGTTATAAGTCTCATATTTCTAAATTGTTATGTATCTTTAAATGATGATGAATGTTTAAAATCATAAAGTTCTATTTCAAATTAACAAAATATTTATACCACTCAGTCCATCCTGTAAGCCATTTACAAAGGTACAGCTTTTTATTACAAAAAGGGGTTTTTCTCTAACTAAAGGAAAACTTTTGACTGCTGAGATACTAAACAGACAGACAGCCCTCAAATGCTCAGAGATCTAGAGAACATGGCATTTAAAATGTTTTATTAAAAAGCTTTTTATAACAGAGAGACAGGCCAGCTTCTGGCCCCACCACATTTCCTCCAAGAAGACTGATGGGAACTGAAGAAACTTCAGTGCTAGTCACTGAGCAACCCTGCCCTTCACCTCAGCTCCTACAAAGTACTCCAGACCATGGACAAGAGGACAGTGGAATTGACTTTCCCCGCATTGCTTGGGTCAACAGTAAGTGAGCCTTTCAGTAGTCCCTAATCCACAGCTCACATGCTATCAGCAAGAAGGCAGGTGTTCTGCAGCCCACTACTATTGATGGAGGACCTTGGGCGTGGCTGTCCATGCAGCCTGCTGGCAAGTCTCTGTTATTCTTTAATCATTAATTCAGGTAAAATCTTATCCTTCTCAAGAACTCTGATGCTTTTGATGACTGGTAGTCTTGCCAGCTTAAAGCAAAACAGATTTCAGGAACAGGTATTTTAGGGTTTATCTATGTGAAGATAGGAAAGTATAAGGTGAATGAAGGTATGGTAATGTAAGTTACAAACGTCTGAGAATGGAAAGGTCTAACACGGTGGATGAATTAAAGTTATGAAGGTCTGAGTATAAAAAAGCTTAAGTGATGATAATGTTAGTTGAGACATTAAAAAGAAAGAAATATATTCCGGATTTCTCTTATTTCTCATGCTACTGTTCATAGTCAGTAAAGTTCTATAATACCGCTATACGATCATAACTACAAGGTCAAGTTTAATATGCTTTTCATTGTCCTAAAAATATCTGTCAATTTTAAAATGTTAATGCTTTCAGCCAAGTTGATTCTAATATGAATATGCTGCTAATGTGTCTAATACTTATGTTTCCACAAACTCTAAGGATTCTTGTAAGTTCCAGGGAATTGGATCCAAACAAACAAGTCAGATTCACTCCAAATATATATTATTCAAAATTTCCCTAGTCCCAGGACTCCCTTCCCTCATGTTGGGACCCCTCTGGAACCCTTCCCTCATCTTACAATCTTCCCCTCAAGTGCCAGGACCTAAGAAAAAAAATTCTAAACTTAACTTTGTCTTCTGCTCTGCCAACATCTTGCTAGGTCTAAGAGGTGCCAGGGAGTACCATACAGACTGGACTGAGATGAAACAACCAGCTACCCCAGAACATGGCAGCATCCCAACCTTCTCAGGTCCCCCCACGTCAGCAGGAAGCAGTCTCGAGAATTCGACGCCCATATTCCTTAATCTGCCATGTCTAACACCCCACCTTTTTAAAAATAATAAGTAAAGGTGGGATTGGAAGGTTCAGGCATTATGCTTGCCTGCCTCTGTTACCTGGCATAATCCACTCAGACAGTACCCTTGTCAACCCAGGGTTCCATGGGAACTAAGTCTGCACGCAGCTGCAAAGGACCCCTTTAAAAGACAGACCCCTGCCCACTTACGTCCTTCTTCTCTTCCTCTTCTCTTCTCTTCTTTTCTCTCCACCTCTTCTCTTACACTCTCTCTGCCTCTCTACGGCGACCGGCCATGGAGGTCAGTCATTACCCCTGTTCCTCTTCTCTTTTAGTCTCTCTACTCTGCTGAGTCTATAATAAACTGGTTAATAGCCTCATGTCTCATCTTGCATCTCATCCTGCACCTCTCTTTTTCATTTCTAATTTAAGCAAAAGAATAACAGGCAGGCTTACACAGCAAGTGCTTTTACAGCTGAGCCCTCTTCATGTCCTAACATCTTCATTTTTCTGCCCTGCTCTTTCACTTTCATGCTAGTCTCTTACTGCTCTCCATGCTTTCTCAGTTTTCCCACTAACATACACACTATACCCCAACCTGCTTAATAGCTTATCCTATCTGACTTCACCCATCTGCTCCCCTTTTTCTTATTATAATCCTCTATACCCCACTTCCTGTTTGCTGTGTGATGATTCCTCCAGCACCCCATCTAGACCCTCACTTTATGAGACATTGCCATTTAGGCACTAGGCAGAAAGTATTCAATGTGATTACTGTGTATCTTGTTAGGAATGACTAACATCCTAGAAGAAAAACAGTGTTCATCTTGGAAGAATATTTTAAAGATCGAGGAAGTCACCTAAATTAGCCCTGAGCCCTCTTCTTTTGATGAGTACTTTTAATGATGATGAGTTCTATAATCACCTGCAAATTATAGTTAGTTGGTGACCTCTCTACCCGCACAGGCCTTGTGGTAACTTTGTCCAGGGCTGGCAAGTTTTACTTAAGAAGAAACAGGAGGAGGAGCAGGAAGGAGGAGGAGGAGCATTAATCCCAACTGTGATCACACTAAAAAGCAAAAGCATAGCAGTTAGTCAACATACACTCTTGCCATTCACTAATCTTTCCATGTTCCCACTAGCCTAAACTTGCTACAAGCACATAAAAACCTGTTGAAGCAAAACCTGAATCCTCTGAAGTCATGACCTGAAATCAACCTCCTCTCCTAAGTTGTTTATGACAGCTATTTGGTCAGAATGATGATTAGAAAACAACCAGTCCACTTCAGCCTGAAGAAACTGTAGTGAAAACCAGACTTTTGCCAGTGTGTCATTAGCGTTGGCAGCAAGAGGTACTACTCCATTCGTGGATTTGGGAAGAAACATTACCATATGTTGGGTGCTGATTCTCTTCATCTTGTATTACTATACCAGTGAAAATTGTATCACAAGTTGGCAGGGCAGCAGAAGTGTAAGCAAGTGTGCTCAGGAGAGATCACGTGGAAATATGAGAAGCACAGATGAACAAAAGACACAAACCTCAGCAACAACCTATTTTCATGGGAAGCATGGTCATTTAAGTCCCATGAAATCTAACTCACTCCATGATGCAGGCATTAGGGCCTCCCAAGACTAATGGTTCCATGATCCAAAATGCTTCTTAAAGTTTCCAGCACCATAAAGCACTACCATGATAGGAACTAAGTTTCTTTATGAGTTTTGGTGAAGACAAACCCTATGCAAGCAACATCACTCTACAGAAATTCTTGGAGTCTTTGCCTCAGCTCTCCAATGCACAGTTGGTGGATTCACTGTGACCTCATTAATATGGAAAACCATGAATTAAAGAGTCCCGGAGTTTCCTTTGTTATTTAATGGGTGCTTGGCTTCTGTAAAGTTACCATTTCTCTTGTGTTTAATCTTTGCGAATTGTCCCAACTTGATCAATAGTTTCATTTGACTCTTAACTTTCTTGGGATCCTGCTTCAAGAAAACTATCTTGTAGTGGTTTGAAATATGTCAACTTGCTTAAATTGATTTGTAGCATGTTTCCCCATCTTCATCTCCTTGTTCACTTTGGACCCCGGCCAATAAAACAGTATATTATTGAAGATGTGGAGGCTTCCAGAAGGGAAGCCGTGTCTATTCTCAAACCTGTGTGTGTTGTTCGGCTGACTCATGCGGTTGGCTTGAAGCAACATCTTGCCCTGAAAATGACTTACCTCCCTCTGAACCTCCTTCAGGTTCTCAGACTCCTGAACCAGATAGGTATGCTTGACTCAGTGACAAAGGGCACCACTTCTGCAGGACAGCATTACCACCAAGGTCCAAAGCCATGACAACTGACACAGGGTTGGTGGTTCCATCCTGCTTCTGAGCTTCCTTGTTGAAGTGTTATCACAAGGCACCTGGAATGTCTCCTAATTTGATTTCTGTTACCGTGATAATAACACTAACCCAAAACAACTTGTGGGGAAGAAATTGTTTATTTGCCACACAGGTTACATTCTGTTATCAAAGGGACACAAGGCAAGACTCTGGAAGCAGGGACAGAAACAGAGACCGTGGAGGAATACTGCTTACTAGCTTGCATTTCATGGCTCACTCAACTTGATTTCAAATACAACCCAGGACCACCTGTCCATGGGTGGCACTGCCAATAGTGGGATGGCTCCTCCCACACCAGTCAATTTGATGAAGGCAAGTCCTCAGTTGATGTTCCCTCTTCCAAACTTTCTCTAGTTTGTGTAAAGTTAATAAAAACCAACCAGCACAGAGCTTTAACAGCAAATGTGAGAAAGCAGTCAGACATAAACTACATATACTATGCCAAGAAATCACATGAGGCTAGTACTATATAACAAATACCTGTTTGAACAAGATACAGAACTTAGAAATAAATATAGATGAGAGGGACAGACATGATGGTGGATTTTATCAGGGGTCAATTTTTTGTCCCTCAGGGAACATTTGACAATGTCTGGACATAGTATTGGTTGTTCTGACTCTGTGTAGGTGTGTGCATTTTGCTTCTGATATTTGGTAAGTAGAGACCAGGAATATTGGTACATATCCCACATTTCACAAAATAATCTGCATCTTCAGATCATCAATAATGTCATTAAAAAACTCTGATATAAATTTAGACATAGCTGGAAATAGATATTAGTGATCTTCCTTTGATTAAACTCAAACAGTTATAGATTTTTATACCAAATGTGGTTCCAGAGAAAAAGAATCATAAATGAGTTTGGCTTTGGGTGTTAGGGAAATGAGATTAGAGTTCAAAGCATTAATGAGCACATTCCCAGTGGCTAGGATGACACTGATAGTCAACAGGAGAATAAAGAATTAGAGATACATAAACTGTCACAATATGGAAGACTCAGTTTGAACATGAACATGTATTTTGTACCTTAGGATATGATGTACCTGAAAGTGTAAAAGGATTGAATGGTTTCTCTTAGCTGTGCTGGAGAAAGGAGAGAAAGGATAAACTCAGAGATCTAAACTCATATCAATGTCCACAGAGAGGATGGGAAAGTGCTTTTGTCTGACCCGAAATAATGTTTCTCTTTTGTAGTTAAAGGGCTAAGATTTCTGAAAAGGAAACTCAGGTTTCTTCCTGCCCTGCTGAATTACCCAAACCAAATTCCCAGTCTCACAGAACCCCTAAAAATAAACTTAGAGCTTGTTTGGGGGAAAGAATGAGATCTTAAAACTGGAAGGTAATCCCATGAGAAGCTCCTAACAAGGCAGAGCACCTCTTACCATTGTAAGTTCCACTTTGCCAGTAGAATTCACTCTTCTGGTACCTTCTGAAAAGTTAGCTTCTCTTTGTCTTTAGTGAAGGGGTTAACTTGTAAGGTATTGACTCTATTACACCAACAATCATCCTTGCTTCTGCATTTATACATAGACTTTAGTTCCAGTGAGCCACAAAGGTTAAGGTCAAAGTGTGCTGCTGTGAAAGCCAAAGAACAGCACAGTTTTGTCAGGTATGGCAATTCCTGCCTATCACCCATCTCTTGGGAGATGGACGCAGGAAGAGTAGGAGTTTAAAGTAATCCTCAGCTACACAGGAAATAAGAGCCTAGGCTATGTAAGGTCCTGTCTCAAAAATGTAACAGCAAAGAAGAACTGCAATTGCATGATTCTCTCATTTATGTGACTGAACACCTAGGAAATATACATTTCAATCAATCTTAAAAATATAGGGTCAATTGACAGATTTTGATGGGAGGGAGAAGGAAATTAGATCATTTCTAATCTAAATAAAATGTATAAAATCATTTCTGTTTAAATATAATATATAAAACTGTTTCCAATTTAAATAAAATTTATGAAGAAAAAGAAAAAATATATAGGGTCAAAATGAAAGGAATATTACATGCAGGATTTATTGACATCAGCCTGTATTAGTCATCCTAGGCTGCCATAACAAAACGCCAATGATAAGGGAACTTAAATAACAAAAATCTATTTCCTCACAGTTCTAAGAGACTTGGAATTTGTGATTAAGTCTCCAGCCAAAGGGCTCATGGCATTGAAATATCCACATCTTTATCCATTAACCCAGCATACTATCCCTAACAGAGTTGTGACAAAACAGTTTTCATAGAGTGTCGACTGTTGATTCCATGTCAGTAATTACTATGGGAATTGCTACCACAAGGCTGGAAGCCTTATAGACAAGGAGAAATAAGGAACTCCAAGGTAACAGTGATCTGTCACTTAATTGCTTAATTTGTAAGATGAAATGTGTCCTCCAAATATATATATATATATATATATATATATATATATATATATATATATATATATATATATGCCTCCTGGTAATTATAAACGGTAGAATGGGGCTTCTGGGGGTGCTATCAAGTTGATAAGGTCATAATGAATTAATGTGATCTATAATCATGTCACTGTATTGTGATATATTGTTATGGTCTAATTAAGCTTGCCTGGAGATCAAAGTACAAAGTTAGCCACACTAGTTAGCCATAAAAGCTAGGCAATGGTGGTACTCACCTTAAATCCCAGCAGCCATACTAGTTAGCCTGCCTTTAATACCAGCACTAGAGAGGTATATAAGACAAGAACAGGGACTTAGAGCTGTCTCAGTCTCAGGGCAATTAGTCTCCAGCCACAATGAGGTCAGGATCGCCCCAACATTGTCTTGGAAGCCTTGGTAGAGGTAAGAACACTCTGGTGGCTTGCTCCTCTGATCTTCAGATTTAACTCCAATAACTGCCTCTGGGTTTTTGTTATCCATGTTACACCACTGGTTCCCTTATAAGAAGAAGGGGATTTGGACATAGAGGCATAATGAACCAACTACAGAAGCAGAGGTTAAAGTGACAGAGCTACAGGCTAAGGAATGCCAAGGACTGCCAGAAGCCAGAGAAGACAAATGGAATAAATGGTCTCTCACAGCCTGCTGAAGGCACCAACCTTGATAAAACTTTGGTTTCCCACTTCTGACCTCCAGACTGAGAGAATAAATTCCTGATGTTTAGGTTACTAAGTTTGTATAGCAGTTTAAAGAAATTAGTCTAAAATTTCCACAGACAAGATGTAGGTACTGTAATTGTCTGTAGAGTCATAGCAGCGATCAGCATAGTCCAACTTAAAGAGATCTTTCCAGTAAGACTGTTCTGCAGGTTTAGGTTAGATCTTAGTTGTTTACACATCAAATGAGAATTTATGAAGCTGGATTCTTGATTCATGGGGTCCTAAGATAGTAAGTGTGCTGTGCTGTTAGTCCTATAGGAAGTTACTACTTATTTCTATGCATTTGAAACTTTAACACTGCCTTTGGCTAGATTCAGAAGGTAGGCAGAATACACCTGAGAAGCAAAGACATTGCAAATGGTAGTGGCTAAGAAGCTGAAAACTTTAGGGCTTCTGAAAGTTTCCTAGGCTTCGGCATTTGGGAGGGGGATTTCAGATTGCCACCTGTGAAAAATGAACTATCTCAAAGACATCTAATTTAAAAATAACACTGAATAGTAAATAGGGCACTCTTAAGAGTGACTGATAGCCAGCTTTGAAACTGCTGCATACCTGATTGGCTGGGTATCCTAACATCACTGCCATACAGAAACAAAGGCACAACATCACTGGAGGAAGAAATTATAACCCAATGCATTAAACCATCAATAGTCACATACAGTGGAAAATCAGTAGGACTGGGAGTATGACTCAGTGGTAGATGTATAGTGCCCTATGTTATAGTCCAAACATCATCAAACAAAAAGCAAACTTTAAAAAGAGAAAGCCGTTGTTGTTATTGTATGTAGAGACCAGTAAATAACTAGAAACTATAAATTAAAAACCCAATAGAAATTTCACAAGAGAAATAGAATAACAAAATAACAACTATGTATTTAATGTGGAGAAAACAAGAAAGGAAAGAAAAACTAAAATTTACTTAATATATAGGAAGCAATGTGAATATGTAAGTAATTACATTAAATGCAAATGGTCTGAATATTTTGGACATTATATGCTTTATTGTTGGTTGTTGGTTTTGTTTTGAAACAGGATCTCACTGTATAGCTCTGGCCATCCTGGAATTCACTACATAGACCATATAGATTTAGAAAGTTTACCTGCTTCTGCCTCCTGAGTGCTAAGATTAAAGGCATACACTGCCTCTTGTCATTTTGAGGTTTTTAAAATGTGTTGTTCTTATTATTATTATTTATTAATGTATTTGATCATATATATCCTCTATTTTACTTTCCTCTCCTCTCAGAAATCTTCTAGCTCCACAACACAACTTTATGTCTTCTTGGAAAAATAACCTCTGTTAGTGACCTCTGTTATAACCCTAAATTCTGCTCTAGGGCCTATGACCTCCAAGCCAGGGGTCTTTGGCCAGGCTTACAGTGCCAGGCATTGGTTCCCTCTTGCAGAGTACTTCTTTAGTCCAATTAGAAAGCTGTTGAACTGTGAGATTTGAAAAGAAATGGAGTTTAACTATATTTTCTATACAAAATAAACATCATTAGTATAATAAAAAATTTTCAAAGAGAACATAGAAAATACTTGCATAACTTTTCCAAAGAAATCTACTATGACTGGAATAATAGCAGACAAAGAATACCTTAAGGCATAAAGCTTTCTGATTAAGAAAAACATCTTATGATGTAAGAAAGATAGGAGGATTTGAAGTTTGTGTATAATAACATACTTTCTGAATCCATAAATCAAAGGTGGCAGAACAAAATAAAGCAATAAACATTTTTAAAAATACTTATGGTAAATTTTAATTCATTTTTCTTACCTACCAAAAGTCAAGTTTATATACCATATTAGTCTTCTTTTGAATTATCAGACTATATTTTGCTTTTCTCTTCAGTTACTATGAGGCTAACATGTTGCAATTAATTTTAAACTTTTTATTTATCTATTTACTTATTTACTTGCTTGTCTATATTAGCAGAGTATGAATATGTAGCTCAGGCTGGCCTTGGATCTTTAAGCCTCCTGTTTCAGCTTCTTGGGTCCTGGGATTATAGGCCTATGTGACTATGCCTGAGATAACAATCAGTTTTTACCTTATTGAATTATAGGATTTTTACTTCCCATATATTTGTATAATTCTGCCTAGTTGATGTAATATGAATTAGGAAAAATTTGTTAAGGTTTACTAGTTAAAATGTAGTTGTCTCTTTTTCTTATAGCTTGTTTTATGAATAATTCAATGTTATATGGTCTATAGTATTTAAATACATGGTTATGGATCTCCTTTATAATTGAAGTGCACCAATTCATAATTATATCTCATATAACAAAGACCCTTCAAAATGGTAGCTTAGGAATGGCAAAGTTGTATCCTTTTACATTAAAATCTGGGGAGGATGGAAGTTCAGGGTTATTAAGAGTGCTCTTACTAATTTGGTGGCTTGGTGGGTGGGTGGGGACATACATAACTGTATTTGGACTGAGCATGTTGTATTTGTATACACCACACAACACACACCAAACATATACTCACAACAAAAAAATAACAATTTTTTAAAAAGAGGTTACAAATTTAAACGAAAGTTTAGAATAAAGTATATGGGTGGGTTTTCAGAGAGAAAAGGGAAATGATGTAATTAATATTCTCAAAAAGGAAAAATTGGTTAACAAAGGTGTTAATAGGTGCAGTGACATGGCTCACTGAAAAAACACTTGCCATCTAACCTGATTAGTCACTACGACTGATTGCCTCAGTTCAGTCACCAGGATCCACATGCTGGATGGAGAATAAACTAACTGGATTTGCCCTCTAATTCCACATGAACATTGTGGATTTGTATGTCTGTATGTATCATACATGTACACACACAATAAATAATAATGATAAGATCATTATTCATTGAAAGTATTCTATTTTCATTTATATTTGCTTACATAAGAGTCTGCTATGATATTCTGAAAACTACTTTGTGTTTTGTAGCAATATCATACTTCAATTGTCTGTAGCTTATGGAAAAAATCACAAAGATAAAACTAGCATGTGACTGGTCCATTCATATGATGAAAAAATTAAATACTATCTTTAAAATAAAGCATCATAAAATTCTCAAAACAAAGTAGGTGGTAGGAAAATCAGTCCATGAAATGACAGGCTATACTATTTGGACATGTAATATTAATGTACTAGTTTGGCTTTAGGAAAAAAATTAATTGTTATACAGATTAATGTTTAACTTTTATTAGTCACATGATACAATGAATTCAACTTTTAACTTATATTGCATCATTGTAAAGGGAATAATAGCACAAAGACTTTTTCCTTGGGTTTCTATTTATATGTAATTATAGGCCATTATATTTTTAAAGAGTTTCTGTCTCCATGATGGGCCAGTAAAACTTGTCTCTTTTCATTATAAGTTTAAAAAATGCCTTAACACAGAATATTTTTGCTGAAACTGGCTTTGCTGTAGGCAGGCTGCAGATGTTATCTAGCTAGGTAACTCTGCCAATCTGTCCCAAAACATAGGAGATTAAACGTTAAGCTTCAGCAAAACAACAAACCACAATATGCTCCAGTCAATCAAGACTATTTCTAAATACAACCATCGTTCATTTGTTGGACAAAACTCAAAACTAACAAGTCCTCCATCTCCATGTTTACTTAGCAGAAAATAACAAATGCACTACAGTTTCTGGTTTTCATGCTTTTGTGTTTTATACTAAGCCACCTGAGGCCCACAAAAGCAGATAGAGCCACACAACTTTACAGGGATGTTCTTTGGGCATGATGTAGTCTCTAGGAGTTACACATGAGGGAAAAGGAGGTTTTAGTCAAGGAAGAGGGGAAATCTGATATAAGGCAATGCTTTACCAAGGCATTTACAGAGGCACAAGAAACCCAGCTGGTTGATCATGTGTGTAGGGTTTTTTTTTTTTTCCTCACAGGGTGTGGAATTATGCATTACCTGAGATATTTGCTTGGGTTAGAAGAGTAGGTCAGGATTTTATATGCAAACTCCTTTCTGTTTCTTGTCTTATTGGTTCAAGTTCACCCTGTAGGAAATAGCACCCATATCTATTCTGGTAATCAATCACTGGAAAATGCACAGCCTCTGTGAATCTAGGTGATCAGACTTGGGAATTGGACTGAAACTACTTCTGAAGCAAATATCATCAAGATTGTGAGCCCTTGATCCTAGAGGGAGGGGACACAATCTAGGATGTTGACACAAGGAATTATGTGCTAAAATAAAGCCCATTGCCCAACATCTGGGCACTACAGTCCTCAGTATATAAAGGAAGAATGAAACTACTTTCTGTAATGTGGAGAAGTTAAGAAAAAGATTGGACAAGGAAGAGTTAAATGTAGCTGAGTGTCAACATGCTTCTTTGAAACAAATATTAGAGTATATTGGTCAGAAAATTATCAGTGTACCAAATCAAAAACAAAAATCAAAAGGTTGCATTTTGAACATGAGGGTATATCAGGTGTGTAATTTCTATGTGTTTAAGTCAAAATATCCTCACACTCCATAATTAAAACAGATCTTTGGGGGCCAGGGTATTTCTATGCATGTGACTATCTACTTTGACATCCTCAGCTCTCTCTGATTTCCCAGTCCTCTTTCCTTTTTTCGAGGGTTTTGTTTGGCCAGTAGCATCCAATAGAAATGATACCATGCTTGAGGATAGACTTTAATGTTTATATTTGCCTTTTTGAAGAACTGCTCAGCAGCCTACAGAATACAACACCACACAAAGTAGAGATGAATTGTTGAACAAGAAGCACGTTGAGGAAAGTCAACACCCAGCCAACTCAAACAGTCACAGACAACTACAGCAGATACCAAATTACTCAGGAGAACATAACCTAAGACGCCAAACCCCAAATTATTTACTCATTAGATGTTTTACATTTGAAATAATCAAGCATGGTCTATTTCATTACATAGCAAATGCCAATGTCTATTAAATATCTGAAAAATGGGTAATTATTTTTATTTTCATCTGTTGCACCTCTCAAGTTTATAATGTTAATTAAAATGTTGACTCCCATGCTGAAGGATTTATGATAGCAAGGTCAGTCAATGAGAATTTCAACTGGCATTTATTTATTTTAATTAACTAACTTATTGACTTATTTTGAGACAGAGTCTCCACAATGTAGCCAAGGCTGGCCTCTGACTCATGATCCTCCTGACTTTGCAATTAGAGGCATGCAGCAGCATACCCAGCTCTCAACTGGCATTTTATTATCTTCCATCACAGCAAATAAAAATTCCATCCTCTAATTATCATTTTACTTTATAACAGAGAAGAGTTAATACACAGAAAATCTTGTGGTTTTTGCAAATTCCAAAGTAATATAGTTTCTGAAAAACATAAAATCCATTTCACTTCATTTGATGCCCACAAGCAATTTGGAGTCCCTTTATAAAGAAATGAAGGTTCACTGATCTATGTAATCAATAAAACATATCAACTTTTTTCCTTTCTTTTTTTCAGATTTTTTTATTTGAATTAGAAACAGGATTGCTTTACATGACAATCCCAGTTCCCTTCTCCCTCCTGTCCTCCCCTACCACCCCCCTCCAACTAAAACCCTACATATCACATATCCTTTCTGCTCCCCTGGATGGTGAGGCCTTCCATAGGGGGTCATCAGAGTCTGTCATCTAGGCCCTGTGGGATAGGGCCTAGGCCCACCCCCTGTATGTCTTGGCTCAGGGAGTATTCCTCTATATGGAATGGGCTCCCAAAGTCCACACCTATGTTAGGGATAAGTACTGAACAAGGAGGTCCCATAGATTTCTGAGGTTTCCACAGAGAAACCCAGGTTCCTGAGGTCTGGATTAGACCCATGATGGTGTTCCAGCTATCAGTCTGGGGACCAAGTGTTCCCTGATGTTCAGAATCAATATATCAACTTTTAATCTTAAATTTCCAACTGCACCCCAAGCCAGGGTTCTTGGAAAATCATTATCCACATTAAAGGTGTATGTGATCTGGGAAGTCCAACTGAACTGAAAGTCCTGGGAATGAACTATCTTGGCTAGCTTTGATTTACATGCAACTGATACATTTATCATAGTTAATATAGTATAATTTTGGATGAAATTTTAGTTCAGCACTGTCAATAGGTTTGATTTGCTTCAGGAATAAAAAGGACATTGTCAAAAATAAGTGGCTAATAACTCCACTGTAGGGAAAATACAATAAGGAAGGGCAGTTCTTTTTTTTTTTTTTTTAGTTTTTCGAGACAGGGTTTCTCTGTGTAGATTTGGAGCCTATCCTGGCACTCGCTCTGGAGACCAGGCTGGCCTCGAACTCACAGAAATCTGCCTCCTGAGTGCTGGGATTGAAGGTGTGCACCACCAACGCCTGGTAGGAGAGGCAGTTCTTTTAAAGCCAGAAATTTCTGCAGTGTCCTTGCAGTAAGTGAACAGACTAATTAATCTGTGAGATCAACCTTATTTCATAGTGGCACTGAGAGAATCAGTGTTTATTAAGAGCCATAGATCCAGAAATGAACAAGGTAATGATAGATATAATGATTATGAAAAGTTTGAAAGAAAAACACTACCTCTGCTCATTATAAATTAAATCGTAAAGGAACTCTCCTTTTCCAACATTTGAAGAACAAGTGATCTTCACACAATGACCAAACGCATGTCAACCTTGATATAAACACATCTATTTACTGCCAGGTTTTGCTTGCCTTCAAGGTCAGTTTTTACCCATGAGAATGATGATAAAATGTTCCTCTTGAACAAATGGGAAGGGTTAATTTCAACCCACATAATGTCCTTTATTAAATTGGAAGCATACTTTCCACTTATAAAAGCACATATTCTCACACCTGGAGGGATTTCAATTGTGCATCTTGAGAACATTCTCTTATACATCAACTAGAGTGAAAATAAATGAATGGCTATCCTCTAGACAAGAAAAAGATCAATAATTAACTTAGCAGTGTTGTGGAATTTTACTTTAACTAAGCAAAGATGTCTTACATTTGTTTAAGTTGTGGAATATTTAACTATGTAAAGGTGCGTTACATTTGTTTGTGCTGCATTTGTTTAATGATGTAAAGATGCTTGGCTTTGACTGCCTAAGGCACCTGATTGGTCTAATAAAAAGCTGAATGATCAATAGCTAGGTAGTAGAGGTATAGGCAGGGATGGCAGGCAGCAATCTAGTCTCAAGAGATTAGAGAGAGAGAATTAGGGAGTAAGTGAGGGAGGGTCCTGGAGCCAGCCAGGCAGCTGCCAGCCAAACAGACACAGAGGAGAATCTACAGAATGAAAGAAAAGTAAAAAGCCACGAGGCAAAGTATAGATGAAGAGACACAGGTTGATTTAAGTTAAAGGAAAAAAGCTAGCCAGAAACAAGACTAAGTTAAGTCTCATCATTCATAAATAATAATAAGTCTCCTTGGTATGATTTAGGAGCTGGTTGGTGCCCCCCCAAAAGCCTTGTATAGAACAGCCTGCAATTCTTGGTCATTACTAATCTTTCCACAAATCCTCATCAGGATTCTATCAAATATAGATACTTTCACCAAACATTATCCCAGCCTCATTCAACAAATGGCATCCAGAATTATGTGTATATATATTTTTTTCAAGGAAGACAAAAGGATAAACCTTTTGAAACAAATCTGTCTGTAATAAGTAACAATTAGCCTGAAAAAGGGGCTATTTTATGGTATTTAGGTACAATGGCTTTTAAAAATGTCCAGTGGGATATGCTTATTTGTTTGTGTAAGAGAGGGGAAGAGGTCTTGTATCTTTTGTAGAGAGCTAAGTCAATATTTTATGATATAGTAGTTGTGAATATAGTCATTGGGACCTTGAATATAATTTCATCCAAATAATTTTGCATGTTGCAAATATGTTACCTCTTTTCAGAGCAGACATGGAAAGTTATTAAAATAATGAAATGTTTTTCCAGGTTCTTCAACTCAGACTGGCTTTATAGTAGCAGAAAGGCAAGAGAAGAAATTAAGTACAAAAAATGAGTCTAAGAAGAAGTTTAAATGGTGCATATTATACAATAGTACATTGGTGCTTGTGGGAGGTGGGGCTAGCAATCTGGTTAAATGGAAGATATCCAATTCATGGAAAGTGTAAATATTTAACAATAGAAACCCTCTAGCAGTTGTTGGATGTTGACTATATATCAAATTTCTAGGCCCTGAGCACATTTCAGGGACATGATAAAGGTAGATACTATCCTCATAGAATTGTATTTTAAAGAGAAGCCCATGGTAAGTAAATCAATAACTAAATAAATAAAGTAAATTCCAGCTGGGCGTTGGTGGCACACGTCTTTAATCCCAGCACTCGGGAGGCAGAGGCAGGTGGATCTCTCTGAGATTCAGCCTGGTCTACAAGAGCTAGTTCCAGGACAGCCTCCAAAGCCACAGAGAAACCCTGTCTCGAAAAACAAAAAATAAATAAATAAATAAATAAATAAATAAATAAATAAAATAAAGTAAATTCCAACAGAAATAAAAAATATGGAAAATGTGACAGTGACTAAGGCAAGTTAGGAGTAACGGCTAGCTACTTCAAATCGCATTTCATGACAAAAGCTGTGTTGAGAAGGTAACATTTGGGTTGAGACTTGAATGAGAAATGGTCAGTCATTTGAAAAGCTAGGACTGCAAGTTCTAAGTAAAGGAAATAACAAGAAGAAAGGCCCAAAGTTGAGAATACATTTAGTATAATCAAAGACCAGGAAGGTTAGTGTCACTAGAATTTGATTAGCTGGGACTGGATCTGGCTGAGCCTTAGAAATCATAGCAATGAGTTGAGGTTTTATTTTAAGTACAATGGAAATTCATGAAGGGGGCTCCACTGACTATAAGAATAATACAGACTAAACTTTCAAAGATCAGTATAGAAATAAAGGGATGAGACCAGTTGGAATGCTGTTACACTTGATCAGAGAAGATGAGTGCTTGCTTTAGGTCTTAGGATCTAAGGTATTATCTGTGAACTGTGATTGTGCTGACATGGTACCAAAAATGGTAGATTTGAGGTATGTCATGGAAATAGATTTGATATGGTGGTTAAGGGCAAGTAGGAGTGAAAGATGATCATTGGATTTCTCAGTTGTAGCATTCAATAAGTAAAGAGACATTCTAGGTTGTAAAATTTGGGACATAAGTCAGGAGTACTGTGTGGAACTTGTTGAATATGAGACCTCTTAAAGATTGGAAATGGTGAGTCATCAGCCAGACTCAGAGGAAGCAAGATGAGAATGCCTTACTGACAAAAGATCCCCTAATAACACCAGCAGGACCTGAGGCCTGGGACTGCACACTGCGGATCCCAATTCAGCAGGATCCAGCCCACCCAGAGACTACAGGGGCCCTAGTCCCTTCCTCTGCTGAAGGGACTAGGTGAGCTTGAGCCTGTTTCTGCCCTTCCTTCCTCTGCCCTGCTCAGAGACACCTGAGGCCTGGGGACTTCTCACTGCAGATCCCATTCCGGTGGGATCCAGCCCACCCACAGACAGCCAAGGCCCTGCTACCAGTCCTGCCTCCATCGATGGGAAGAGAAAAGACATCAGAGTATTGGACCTGTTTGCACCCACCGAAAGGGAACCTTGGTCCCATACCCAGCAAGAGAGGAAGAGACTCCTTCTACACCCACCAGAAGAAGGGATAGGAAGAAGACAATATAAAAACATTTTCAACAAGAGAAAAACAAATATGACACCACTGGAGTCTAGGTACTCTACACCAGCAAGACCTGAACATCACAACACAGATAAAGCAGAAGAAAATGACCTTAAAAACATCTTCGTGAAAATGATAGATGGCCTCAAAGAGAATATGAGGAAATCCTGTAAAGAAATGGAAGAAAAAAAACAAAAAATATTAGAAATCAACAAATCTCTCAAGGAAACAGTTCAAAAGCAAAAAACTGAAAAAGAGACAATAAAGAAAGCACAATCTGAGAGAATGCTAGAAATAGAAAAGCTGGGTAAACATTCAGGAACTACAGATGCAAGCATAAACAACAGAATACAAGAGATGGAAGAGAGAATCACAGGAGTTAAAGATACACTAGAAATTGACTCATCAACCAAAGAAAATCTCAAGTCCAGCAATCCTTAACACAAAATATCCAGGAAATATGGGACACTGTGAAAAGACCAAACGGAAGAATAATAAGTCTAGAAGAAGGTAAAGAAACCCAACTCAAAGGTGCAGAAAACATATTCAACAAAATCATAGAAAAAAAAACTTAAAGAAACCTAAAGAAACAGATGCTAATGAAAGTACTAGGAGCCTACAAAAAACCAAATAGAGTGGGCCACAAAAAGTTTCCTCACCACATAATAACAAAAATCCCAAACATACAAAATAAAGACACAATATTAAGAGCAGCAAAGGAAAAAGGTCAAGTAACATATAAAACAAACCTATGAGAATTACACCTGATTTTTCCATGGAAATTCTGAAAGTAAGAAGTTCCTGGATAGATATTCTACCTACACTAAGAGACCACTGATACTAGCCCATATTACTAAACCCAACAAACCTTTCAATCACTATAAATGGAAAAAACAAGATATTCCATGACAAAACCAGATTTAAACAATACATATCCACCAACCCAGCCCTACAGAAAGTTCTGGAAGGAAAACTTCAACCCAAGGAAGGTAACTAAAACCAGAAATTCATAGGCAATAGATAATCCCACTTTACCAACAACCAAAAGAAAAATGGGGTGGAAATCTACATACAATTCCACCACCACCACCAAATCCAAAGCAAACAAGAATGAACAATCAATGGTCATTAATATGCCTCAATATTAATGGTCTTAACTTGCCTATAAAAAGACCCAGGCTCCACAATAGATAAAATGACAGAATCCATCCTTCTACTGCATGGAAGAAACACACCTCAACTTCAAAAACACAGACATTACCTCAGAGTAAAGGGTTTGGAAAGATTTTTCAATCCAATGGACCCAAGAAACAAGTGGGGGGTAGTAATCCTAATATCTAACAAATTAGTCTTTAAACTGAAATCAATCAAAAGAGATGAAGGAGGTCACTTCCTAATCATCACAGGAAAAATCCATCAGGATGAAGTCTCAATTCTGAACATCTATGCCCCAAATACAAAGGCATCCACTTTTGTAAAAGACACATTACTAAAATTCAAATTACACATAAAACCTCACAAAGTTATAGTGGGGAGACTTCAACACCCCACTCTTGCCACTAGACAGGAAAACCAGACAGAAACTTAACAAAGAAACAAAGGAACTAATAGAAGTTATGTCCCAATTGGGTTTAACAGACATCTATAGAACATTTCATCCAAACACAAAAGAATATGCCTTCTTCTCAGCACCACATGGAACCTTCTCTAAAACTGACCACATATTTGGCAATGTAGCAAACCTCAAAAGGTCAAAAAAATGAAAATAACCCCCTGTATTTTATCAGACAACCATGTTTTAAAGTTAGAATTCAAAAACAACACAAATTGCAGAAAACCTACAAACTCATAGAAATTGAATAATGCCCAATTCCACCATTCCTGGATTGAGAAAGAAATAAAAAAATTAAAGATGTCCTAGAATTCAATGAGAGTGAGGATACAACATATTCAAACTTATGGGACACATTGAAAGCAGTGCTAAGAGGATAGTTCATAGCACTAAGTGCCCACATGGAGAGTAATCACACTAGAGAATTAACAGCACAATTGACAACTTTAGAACACAAAGAAGCCAAGGCACCCTGGAGGAGGAGACCCCAGGAAATACTCAAATTGAGGGCTGAAATCAATAAAGTAGAAGCTAGGGAAACAATACAAAGAATTAATGTACCGAATAGTTAGTTCTTTCAGAAAACAAGATAGACAGACCTTTATCCCAACTTAACAAACAGCAGGGAGAGAACATGCAAATTAATAAAATCAGAAATGAAAAGGGGGACATAAAAACAGACACTGAGGAAATCAAGAGAATCGTCAGGTCATACTTTGAAAACCTGCATTTCTCAAAATTCCAAAATCTAAAGGAAATGGACAATTTTCTGGATAGATTTCACTTACCAAAATTAAATCAAGAACAGATAAGCAATTTAAATAGACCTTTAGCCCCTAGTGAAATAGAAGCAGTCATCAAAATTCTTCTGATCAAAAATAGCCCAAGACCAGAGGGCTTCAGTGTAGAATTCTACCAGAAATTCAAAGAACAGCTAATACCAATTCTTCTTAAAGTATTCCACAAAATTAAAACAGAAGGGTCATTGCCAAACTCTTTTTATGAGGTTTCAATAACCTTTGTACCCAAGCCACACAAAGACACAACTAAGAAAGAAAACTACAGACAAATATCCCTTGCGAATACTGATGCAAAAATACTCAATAAAATACTGGCAAAATGAATCCAAGAACACATCAGAGAAATCATCCACCATGATCAAGTAGACTTCATCCCAGGGATGCAAGCATGGTTCAACATACGAAAATCTATCAATGTAATACACCATATAAACAGACTGAGAAAGAAAACCCACATGATCATCTCACTAGATGCTGAAAAAGACTTTGACAAAATCCAACACCCCTTCATGATAAAGGTCTTGGAGATACCAGGGATAACAGGAACATACCTAAGCATGATAAAAGCAATACACAGCCAACATAAAACTACTTGGAGAGAAACTCAACCTGATACCTCTAAAATCAGGAACAAGACAAGGCTGTCCACTCTCTCCATACCTCTTCAATATAGTACTTGAATTTTTAGCTAGAGCAATAAGATAACAAAAAGAGGTCAAGGGAATACACAATGGAAAGGAAGAAGTCAAATGTTCACTATTTGAAGATAATATGATAGTCTACATATGTGACCCGAAATACTCTACCAGGGAACTCTTACAGCTGATAAACACCTTCAGCAAAGTGGCAGGATACAAGATTAACTCAAAAGAATCAGTAACCCTAATATATAAATGATAAATGTGCTAAGAAAGAAATCAGAGAAACATCACCCTTTATAGTTGCCACAAACATCATAAACTACCTTGGGGTAACACTAACCAAAACATGAACCTGTATCATAAGAATTTTGAGTCATTAAAGAATGAAATTAAAGAAGTTACCAGAAAATGGAAGGATCTCCAATGTTCTTAGATAGGCAGGATAAACATAGTAAAATTGGCAATCTTGCCAAAAACAATCTATAGATTCAATGCAATCCACATCAAAATCCCAGCACAATGCTTCAGAGACTTTGAAAGAACAATTCTCAACTTTATATAGAAAAACAAAAGACCCAGGATAGCCAAAACAACCCTGTACAATAAAGGAATTTCAGGAGGCATCACCATCCCTGACTTCAAGCTCTATTATAAAGATATGTCCTGAAAACAGCTTGGTATTGGCACAAAAATAGACAGATAGACCAACGAAATAGAATTGAAAACCCTGATATTAATTCACAAACCTATGAACACCTGATTTTTGACAAAGAAGCTAAAATTATACAATGGAGAAAAGAAAGCATCTTCAACAAATGGTGCTGGCATAACTGGATGCTGACTTGTAGAATACTGCAGTAGCTGATGGAAGCAGAAGCAGACACCCACAGCTATACATTGAGCTGAACTCTGGAATCCAGTTGCAGAGAGGGAAGAGTGATGAGCAAATGGGTCAAGACCAGACTGGAGAAACCCACAGAAACAGCTGACCTGAACAAGGGGTTGTTCATGGACCTCAGACTGGTAACTGGGAAACCAGACCCCCTGAAGAAGGAAGTCAGTGTGGAGGTCTGGACAATCTATGCAGCCACTGGTGGATCAGTATTTACCCCTATTACACAAATGGACTTTGGGAACCCTCTCCACAAAGAGGGATAGTCTCTCAGCCTAGACACATTGAGGTCTGTCTAGGCCCTGCTCCACAGGATGACAGAATTTGAAGATTCCCCCAAGGAAGGCTTCACCCTCCCTGTGGAGCAGAAAGGGGTTGTGATAGGGGGTCGGTTGGTGGGGGGTGGGGGGTGAAGGAGAGAGAGTGGGATGTGTAAAAGAATCTTGTTTCTAATTTAAATTTTAAAAAATTGGAAATGGTATAGTTGGATATGGTAACCTAGGACTCAAAGAAGAAATATGGGCAAGTATGATTAGCATGATCACCCTTATCCTTAGCTACAACACAAACACTCATAGCTAGAGGCAGGATAAGCCTAGTTTTGCTCAGCCATAATGAAGAATGAAATTAGATTATTTGCAGTAAATGGGTATAATTGAATACAACAGTGAATTAAACCAGTATCAAAAAGAGAAATATGTTTACTCGTTTGTGGTTTCTAATTTTTATATAGATACATAAAGACATGTATGCAGATATAAAATAAAACTGGCTAGACAAACAAAGGAAAAAGTATATGGGGAAAGGGGAGGGAAAGGAGGAGGAATATAGGCATGGGTGGTCTCTGTTCAACATACAATATATACTAGCATGAAAATTTTCAGTAAAATTAATTTGAAAAATGTTACTTGATAGGTGTAATGGATAGCTGTTTCTGGTGGGCTCTTCTACTTGGAAAATAAAGTCACAGAGCTCCAAATTCTATAGGATAGACAGTACCTAAGCTACATGACGAAAATTTCAGGGTCTTGGATATTAACTGTTGTTCTCAGGAAAATAATGTCTACTTTCTTCAAAAAGATGATTTTTAAAACTTATTTCCCCTTCCCATCATGCCCTATAAGCCCCTCACTGATTCCTATTGTCATCTGTTACTAGAAGACAATCTCTGTATGATAATGCCTGTCCCGATCATCAAGTAAACTTGATATCAATTCTTTCATCTTAAATGTAATATTTTCAATCCTCAAACAAAGACAACCCAACATTATCTCATATCTCCTTTAAGCTATATTTCCTTTTCTACCCTCTTTTTACAGCAATGCCCTGCTAAGTACCTATATTTCCTGTCTCAAATTCCTCATTCCCTTTTCTCTCTTTATCCCATTCTATACAAAGGCTCTCTCCTTCCTCCATTTCATTTCATTTTTCAGAAACAGCCCTGGTCATTGTGAGCAGAATTTCATATAACCAAGTCAAAAGCTACATTGTCTTATTTTATGTGATTATTGTAGAATACTTAACAGAAGCAACTATTCATCTCTTTTGACTTTCTAAAAATCATAAGTTTTAATTAGCACACAAAATTGTGAATTTCCTTATAATTATGCATGCTCATATTCACCCCTAATATCCCTTCCCCATTCCCTCTAGTCTTCGTTCCCCTGAGTAATCTTTAAAGTTTCAAGTCCTATTTCTCTATTCTGTAATGAGAACAAGCATGTAGTATAAGTTCATTACTTCTTCTATTGCTCTCCCTTGTTTTCCCCTCACACTTCTCTCCCCCTCCCCATCATTTGGCTTATTATGTGAGTCTCATCACTTTCCTCCCATGCCACAAACTGGCCCTTTTTAATATCACTTTTTGGTTTCATCTCCTGTTCCCTTCTCTCTGTATTAGTGTTCCTGAGATTTAACTTTTTTAGAATTCTTTCCATCTTTAACTTTAATATTTAGTTAAACAAATTCTCTAGCATGATGACTTTGAGTATCACCCTTGTGCCTTGGTCTTCATTCTAGAGTTTTCATTTGAACAGCAAACTCACATAACAAGATGCAACTGACATATAAATCTACATTTAGATGACTAAAGAAATGTTGGCCAAAAACAAATGTTTAGTATTTGTCTTCAACTCTTCTTTTAACCCTCTACAATAATCCTTTTATGTGCTATCAGTTCTGTCTCAAAATCCATCCTGGTGTTCACTTCCATCCGTTACCACTGTAAGTCAAACTAGAGCCATTCATTAGCTACTTCCCTAGACTTCTCTCCTCTTTCATTGTGTTCTTTATGGAGCAAGCAGAGATTTTTATAAACTATAAATCAGATCATATCATCACATCACTCTCCTGTTAAAAAGTCTCTAATGGCTTCCATTAGACTAAAAAACAAAATCTGAATTCCTATCTCTGACTATAGAAGTATCTGTCTATCTTTCTGATTTTTATCTCTTTACTACTCTCCATTTACCTTGCATTACTCACATCTTGTAATCATTTGAACATAAACAATCTAAATTCATTGTCATCTTGGGCTCTTTCTATCCTATGCACCATCTCTCTTAGATGTCACTCTATGCATTCTCACTCTGACCCCTTCTTTTCAACTAGCTTTCTACTCAGGTGTGACTTTCTCAGGGGCTTTCTCTGACCATATTATGTGAAAAGCTACCACTCAATGCCCCTCCCTCACATCGTGTTCTATTATCTTACCTTGCTTTGCAAACTGTCATCTGATTGATCTTTTTATAGGCATATCTTCCCTAGAATTTGATCTTCACTATGGCACAGACTTTTGTTCACTTCCACATTCTAATAGTTAGGCAATATATATGCTGCAGACACAAATATTGCACTTCCTTAATAAGTAGTAGATAATAAATGAGTGCAATCATAACAATCCATGGGATGAATGGATGTTTGGAGATAGTATACTTTGGATACTATATATCACAAGCTATCCCTGAGTTCAAGTTCCTCCTGTCTCAAAGTACTCAGTGCTAAGATTAAAATGTGTAGGTACCAGCATGCCTGACAGGAAGACAATGGTTTTAATGTTACATAACTTTTACATGAGGTGCTAGTGCAGCTTCTAAGTACAGATGTCTACAGGACACCAGCATTGGAACTTGCCAGAATTTCAGAGTGAGAAAAAAGTACAAAAGACAGTCAAGCTAGCTTTCTCTTGAGGCCATAACAAATCACCATAAACAGCATGCCTTAAAATGATGGCAACTCATCACACCCTGTTCGGAAAGTCAGAGATCTTAAAGTCAACACACAGGCAGAGGTGTACTTTCTGAAAGGTCCAGGATACACTCCATTTCCTTTTTTCCCTGATTTTAGAGGGCATTTACTTCCGTTGGCCAAGATGCCTTCTTACCATCTTCAAAGCCAGTGACACTTCCTTCTGACTATGCTGAGCCCACCTGGATGTTCCAGCAATGATCTCCCCATCTTCAATTCCTCAGTATAATGTCACCTGCCAATTGTCATTACCAACGAAAACACACAGATGATTATGGTAAGGATGTCTTTAGTGAGCCAAAAATCTACTCCAGAAGTTAATGGAATAAGCACAAGAAACACCTACAGGAATACTGCAAGGTTTAGTGCTTCATAGTCTTCAGATAGGGGAGTAAAGGATTAAAATGCTAGAATATTATGAAAAGAAAGAAATTAAAGATTTTCTTTTTCCATTACTTTTATGTTTGGTTTTTCGAGACAGGGTTTCTCTGTGTAGCTTTGGAGCCTATCCTGGTACTCGCTCTGGAGACCAGGCTGACCTCGAACTCACAGAGATCCACCTGCCTCTGCCTCCCGAGTGCTGGGATTAAAGGCGTGTACCACCAACGCCTGGCTGAAATTAAAGATTTTCATGAAAGACAATCAGTTCGAATTCAATACTGGGAAAAGCATTACCAAATATTATAAGCAAAAACTTGCAGGATTTAGTTGTTAGGGCAACACTGATGGTTGCCCAGGAAACAATGTCTATTAAGTTTCATGAAGGCAGCCACATTTGTAACCACCAAATGAGTACACAGTTAAAAATATGTATCAAACTTCTTCCTGTTAAGAGATACAATTCACCAGCAGCTGTTAGGGTCAGTAGAAGTTGACTAGATAATCCAGAGTATGGAACAGTGTCATTTATTGTGCCATCATCTATTTTTCTAAGGAGACTCTGAATCAGCTTGTCTGCCTTTTTTCTGTGAAAACTAACATCACAAACTCATTGGCATTGGAAGGAGGTAGAGCAGAGCAAGAACATTGGTTTATGCCACCTTAAAAAGATACCCTGTAAGTGTACCCTGTTGGTATAACAGCTGTAAGCTCTCCTCCTGATTTAACTTAATGGATTTTAAAGCTGATACCCTGTCAAATTGATTTATGAGATGAAATGCTGCTGTAGCTGAGTTGAGCATTTGAGTTCTAAGTCTAAACCTAAATGGACAAAGATTGTGGGTACCATCCTCCAGCATGGTTCTGACAGCTACTATCTTATAACCCTCACCCCTCTCTCCCATTTTACAAACTCTAATTGTGAGGAAGACTTGGAATGGAGAATGAGAAACTTACGCAGTGCAGAGAAGCCCAGAGGCAGCAACCTTTTTTCTAAATCCAATGCCACTCTTTAAGTGAATACACCCTAAAGTATATTCTCAACACTGCTGAAATAGTTAAGTTGTCCCTTAGCCCTGAACTAGTGACACTCAGATGAGGGTGTGCTTGGTAAATTGTTAAGATAGGTGTTCCCAGAGATCAGCTGGGTTACACTGAAAACTGGTGATCTTCTCTGTGCTTCATTTCTTTCACCTGAAAAATTAGGGTAATAATGGCTAATTTGAGCTCCACACAGGAACAAATGTGAACAAAACAATGACAATAATTACAATGATTCAAGGAATGGTTGCCACTAGAACAGGAAGTATTATGCAAACACTTGAGCACTTTATATGTGTTCTGTCATTTACTCATAACTTTATAAGGTGTGCATTATTTAATACTCACTGCAAAAACATCTGAGGCATAGAGAAAGACGTGCTAGGCTACTGCAGAGAAGAGCCAGATTTGTGAAAGTCTGACAAATGATGAATCATAAAGAAGTTGAGGCTCATTTTAAAATAAAATGCCCAGATCACTGAACAAGCAAGGGCATATGTTAGAAAGATAATCACTTTGAGTCTTTTGAGCAAATCATTTTATTTTCAATGATATCCTTTTAATTGATGGCTATTTGACACTTCCTAGTAGCAGAGTTTAGGGTGATTATTTTCTATACTCCTTTTGTAAACTACATTATTCCTTTTTGACATGGTTGCCAAATTAGCCAGAAAAACCTGGTTTGCTCTTCTGCAAATGAAATACTCTAAACAGCTTAAAAGGGTATTCATCATGGTAACAACCTTGCAATCCATAAATTAAGTGCTTGTTGCAGCTTTACCATGACTCTCTCTTTCATTTACCCTAAACAATTACACACTGCTGTTGAAGAAAAAGAACAGTGGCTCTATGAAGAGACTTCATTTCTAGAAAGGTTCTACTAAAAGACAGTATAAAAAGGAGGCCCCAGAAGTCAGACAGAAACTAAAGAATAATGAAGCTCACAGTTTCATTTACCAATTAGTTTGGTTAAAAAAGAACAGTTACAACAACTTAATTTACAGACTTCAGTGGCCTATATTTTTAACTCTAGACCTGGGTAACATTTCAGTCCATAAAATACAACATGCTTTAATGAGTAAGGCAGAGGGTATTGTTTTGATAGACTAGGAATGGCTGAAGAAAGCAGAAATAAATTTAAAAAGCAAATTAGTCATTTAAAACAACAGGAAGGCAGAACAGTATAAAAAAACTGGTTAGCATTAAGTGACTTAAAATTCTCTTCTCTCTGTCTCTGTTTCTCTGTATCTCTCTCTCTTTCTTCCCCACCATGTGTGTATGTGTGTTCTCTGTGTGTGTGTGTGTGTGTCTATGTTAATATGTTGTGTGTATGTGTCTGTTGTGTGTATGTGTGTATGTTATGTGTATGTGTGCATGTTGTGTGTTCTGTCTGTATCTATGTTTATGTGTGTATTTGTGTAAACGTATGTGTTGTGTGTGTCTACCTGAATGTATGGCATATGTGTTTGTATGTGTGAGGGTGTGTGTGTGTATGTAGATGCATATGCACTCTTGTATGAGCATGTTAGATGAAACTGTCTTTCCTAAGAAATTTTGCTGTCACCTCTCTAATCCTGACTTTTTGAGAATCTAGTCTCAGTTTGGGGGTGTGGAACCTCATTGTAAGCTACTCCACTTTTATTTTTAGCCTGTTCTGTGGGATTCTAGTGCAGGAGAGTACTCAATAAGTGCAGCATAGTTGTAGTCTGGAATTCACTGCAACTGTGGATATCTTCACACATTTGGGTGCATCGACTTTCATCATGGGTGGAGGAGGGCCTCGAAGAAGTCCCAGTCCTCTCAGAGGCACTGTATTTGGCAGGTAAATGTTGTTGTTGTAAGGGGTGGCATTTTCTATTTTTTTCCTACTTACCTTCTTAAAGTGCAAATTTTGTTGGTTTTCATTGTAGTTTTTGTATAGTGTTTTTTTTTTCTAAGCCTGTTAGATTATCCATTGCCATTTAACAGCACTTAGCACTTAATTTTATCATCAATGCAAAATGTGTGCTCACAAACCCACCTCTGAAACACCTTTGGTTTCAGGGTTTAAGAGCCAGGTAAGATATCTCCTTCACGATGAGACACAGCAAACATTGTAGTTACCAGAAACTCACTTTTCAGTACTAGAAATAAAACACATAGTGATAATGATGATACTCATAGCCATAAATATGGTTATTTACAAAAATAACATTTGTCATCAGCAAGATAAAGTGAAATAAATCACTTCAAATTGACTGCATAAGAATTGAGTGAATATATATAAGTAAACAAAAGTACATGAAATCTGTTTCTTGTTAATAAACTACTCCTGGAAGTGGAGCCTGCCCTGGAGTGTGGTTGATACTCCCAGTGCCACAACATTGGAAAAAACTGATATTCTTTTTTTGCAGATTTCAATTACAAATAAGTTATTGGTTTGGTGTGTGGATTTTTGCCCATTTCCCTTTCTCAGTGCTAGGATTTTGTTTGTCTTGTACCTTGTAACAAGAAGTTCTCTGTCCCAGCTGGTCCGATGGCCACTTCAGCCCCAAATAAACACACAGAGGCTTATATTAACTATAAAGCTGTTTGCAGATGGCTAGGGCTTCTTATTGGCTTCTTCTGTCTTAATCATTAACCCATTTCTATCAATCTACATATTGGCAAAAGGCTGTGGATTACAAGATAATGCTCCAGCATGTTGTTATTCCTCTGGTAGCAATGGTGACTCCGTGTGGTGGGCCCACTCTGCCTTCCTTTCCCAGAATTCTCCTAGTCTCCATGTCCTGCCTATCTTCCTGCCTCATTGGATGAACAGTGGTTTATTCATTAACCAATAAGAGAAACATATATACAGATAAACATCCCTCATCAGTACCTAAGCAGGTCCTGTGTGTTGTCAGAGTCTCTGTGAGTTCATGTTAATCCTTGTGTCTGGAAGACAGTTTCCTTGGAGTCATCATTCATCATCTCTAGCTTTTATCTTCTTTCTACCCCCTTCTACATACATCCCTGAGCCTTGAGAAGAGAGTAATGATACAGATATCCCATTTAGGGCTGAGTTCTCCACTCTCTCACTCCCTGCACATTAGCCAGTTGTGGATCTCTTCATTAATTGCCATCTACATCAAGAAGAAACTTTTATAATGAAATTGGTTTCTTTTTTATTTTCCCCTTTAGTATTACTGTTTTTTGATTGGTTGGTGGATTAATATTTTTTGAGAAAAAGGGAGAGCATAAAGTTGGGTAAGTAGGGAAGTGGGGAAAATCTAAGAAGAGGTAGGAATAGGAAAGAATATAATCAAAATACATTGTGTAAAGAAATTATATTAAAACATAATAAAAAGAAATAATTGAATGAATAAAATAGGAGAGTTATTAATTAGGCAACATAATGAAGCTTTGAGCTGGAGCCAAAGGGAGAAAGAAAATTTTGTGGACAGGAAAAGAGAGGATATTTCTGGTAATCAGAGGGGTGGAGGTGGTGGAATGGAAGACAACGGCAGGATAGATTAAGAAATAAGGCCTAGGTAAGCCAACATCATTTTGGCAGCCATCATAATTTCATGTCCAGTGAACACTGTTTAAATGAATATTGACATAGAAAGACAGGAAGGTGATGGATAGAGTAATGATTATTTCAGAAATTATTAAAGAGACGCTTGGATGTTGGTAAGAGGCAAAACTATGCACCAAAGAAAGCAAAGTTTTCCAAATCTAGTCCTACACAAGATAAAATACTGGAGGGCAGTTAATTTGCCCTACAGGCTCCTGCAACCCTCACCCAGTGCCAACCCTTTTGTACAGGAATGTGGGATATAGCCTGTTGTAGAATGTAATTATGATGTGTTACATTTGTTTATGCTGTGAAACATTTATTTAATGATGCAAAGATGTATTTCATTCTTTTATGCTGCATCTGTTAAAGTTTGTGAATCTCTGTTACTTTGCCTGCCTAAAACACATGATTGGTCAAATAAAAAGTTGAACAGCAAGGGGAAGGGATAGGAAGGGCTGGCAGGCAGTGACAATAAATAGGAAAAATCTTGGAAGAGAAGTTTGGGGAGCAAGAAAAAAGGAGGAGAGGATATCACAGGCCAGCCACCCAGCTACACGGCAAGCCATGGAGTAAGAAGTAAAGAAAAGTATATCGAATAAGGAAAGATAAAGGCCCAAAGGTTAAAGGTAGATGGTACAATTTAAGTTAAGAAAAATGGACTAAGACTTGGTTGACCTCCCGTAGAAAGCCTTACCCTCACTGAGGAGTGGATGGAGGTGGGGTGGGGGGAAGGTGGGAAGAGCTGGATGAGGGGAGCAAGATGAGGGGAGGGAGTAGAAACTAGGATTGGTATCTAAAATGAGAAAATACTGTTTTAAATTTTTAAAATGATAAAAAAGAAAAGCTGGATGGAAACAAGCAAAACTAAGGCCAGGCATTTATAAGTAAGAATAAGACTCTGTGTGTGTTTATTTGGGAGCTGGGTGGTAGCCCCTCAAAGAGCAAAGAGTTAAAGAAAAGAAAACCTATATATAGCCAGGCAAGCATTTCTGATCGGCCTCTGCTTTGTCTCTATGGGGGAAAATAATAGTGGACTGGAGGTGGGGGATGAATGAAGATTGTTTAAAATTGAGTGCAAAACAAGAAGTAAGGCCATGGGGTATATACCACAGGGCTTGTCATCTTACCTGAGACAGAATGAAAGAAACAAGTGGCTTTTGTTTCTTGGGTTTTTTCCTCAAGTGGATTCTCTTTTTTTGAAAAAAATTATTGTTTGTTATTTATTCATCTGTGATTTTATGAGTGTATATTTGCCATAGTGTGAGTGTAAAAGTCAGAAGACAACCTGTGGGAGTCAGTTCTCTCCTAACATTTGAATCCCAGGGATCAAATACAAAGCTTCTGGTCAGGTTCTTTTATGTGATGAGCCATCTCAGCAGCCCCCAAGTGAATTATCTTTTATCTCTTGCATCTTAACCATTGAATAGGAGATGGAATATAAAGGAGAGAGAAGATGGAGAACAGATATAACAGGAAAAGAAGAAAAGGCCAAAACAAAGTTACAAAATGAGACTAGAGTTTAGTGTCCAAAAATAACAAGATAGACTCTAAATCAGAACAAATGAAGGCAAAAAATTTTGATGGATAAACTGGATGTCTGATCCCAAGCAAACCTGAAGACATTAATATTATGTTGGCATATCAGTCTTGACCTTGAGAAAGCATCAATGTAACAGATTTTAGGGTAAAGCTGGCAAGTATGCGTGGTGTCTTATGACTTCTATTGCTGTGATAAAACACCATGAATAACACGAACATGAGGAGGAATGGGTTTGTTTCATCTTACATACTGTACTCCACCAACAAAGGATGCTGCAGCAAGAACTCAAGGCGAGAGCCTGGAAGCAGGACCTGAAGTAGAGGCCATAAAGGAATGATGCTTACTTACTGGCTTGCTTTTCATGGATTATTCACCTTCTTTCATTTTTTTAATCATTTTATATTTGAATCAGAAACAAGATTGTTTTACATGACAATCCCAGTTCCCTTCTCCCTCAGTCCTCCCCTACCAACCCCCAACTAAAACACTACCTATCACATACCCTTTCTTCTATTCTTCGCCTGACTCAACTTTTCTGCTCCTTCATGACCTTTCTTTCTTATACAACCCAGGACCAGTGCCCAGGGGTAGCACCACCCACAGTGGGCTGATCCCTCTCACATCACACTTACAATCATCAAATATCAATCAAGATAATGCACTACAGGCTTACTCGAAGGCCAGTTTGGTGGGGGCATTTTCTCAGTTGAGGTTTCCTCTCCTGAAATGACTCTAGCTTGTGTCAAATTGACATAAAACTAGCTAGCACACTTAGGAATAACTCAGCATCTCTAGGTTGCACTGAAAGTTTCTCTTCTAACAACAAGGGCAATTACTCTTTCATCCCATCTTAAACAAGCCCTGCTATATGTGGAAGATAGTGAGACAAAGGGCCCCAATGCCCACACTATATGGATGCTCTATTGCTAGCTCTGTGCCCTCCGAGGTGGTCCATTGAGAGTCTCTTTTGCCCCCAGATAACTATTTTGATATCTTCTTGCTATGATGAGAGAAAGAGGGAGAGGAGGAGGAAGCGTCAGAGTTTATTTTCTTGGTCCTTTCGAGAAGGACTTGTCAGTAGCCATCAAATGCAATCTGCTATGGCTTTAGTTCTCAGTGACTCGTCCTTCTTTGAGGCACTCAGGCTAGTGGTTACTAAGCCTGGGTGTCATCTATTATGGATTCCCTAGACCCTCTCCACCCTTTGGCAAATAGTTCTCTCAAACAGGTAATTAAGCAAACCATGCATTTTCTGGCATAACATAAGAGAGACAGGCATGCAAGATTTCTTACTGGCACTTAGGAAGCTGAGCAAGGAAAAGTGGGGAGGGAGCTCTAATTTTAAACATTTTAGGATTTGTTTTATTTTTATTTTTAAGCTCTATATATGAATGTTTGTCTGTGTATGGGTATGTGCACGTGAGTGTGGGTGCACATGGAAGTGAGAGCTGTCAGATTCCCTGGAGCTACAGTTATAGATAGTTGTAAATCACCTACACACATGAGTTGGATATTGGACTCAGGTTCTCTGGAAGAGCTGTATGTGCTCTTAACCACTAAGCCATCTTTCAGCTCCCTCTAATTTAAATTTAACCAAAAAATAATTGAAGTTTAAATATTAAATGAAATAAAAATAAAGTGGTCTATTCTCAGTCATATAACCCATACATTGGCACTGCTTTTAGAAAAAAAAGCACACACTTTAATTAATTGTTCAGTTGGAAGTTAATTAGAAGGTTAAGAAATAGAATTGATATAGGTAAGTTTTCATTGAAACAATGGAAATTCTGAGTTATAGAACAGCATATGAATTTCCTGTAAGTACAGGCATATATGGATTAATAGCATATCATGGATTATAGAATAGTTCATTTACATAGTTTTCAAATTTAGTGAAAAGTGATACTTGATTATGGTGGACTCAAATACTTATATATATCATGTCATTTTGTTTAATGGGATAAACCATTTCCTTGCATTCCTTTTCCTATTAGTTTTTGCACACTGACATTCTATTTATAATTAACAATCTTCAACATTGTTATATATGCTCAACATGTGATATATGCTCTAAGATCCTAAAGTTAGATTTAAAGCCTTTGTTTTCAGTGCTGTCAGGGTATTCCAAGGTTCAACTGGGAGGAACATTGGCTTCGGTGTGGGACTTTCAACACGATTTGATGACATTAAACATCCTCTGTATATTTGGAAAGGGTTTGATTGACTAATCCACACATACTGATCCCATGTAGAGAATTAGAAGTTTTCTAGGATTTGAGAGCAGATGTTGGCATAAGTCATTTCATTTCTATGCTCAGATCTTAGATCTCAATATCTGGAATATCTGCTCTGAGAAACAAGATTTATGTTCCTACATTGCAGTGTCTTTATTTCGAAAACAGACTCGTATCAGAGACTAGTTATAAAGATGAACTAGGTAATACAACTTGAACTCTCACATATGGACTGATCCATAATAAGTAATTCATAATGATGGACATTATAAAGTAGAAATTTGATAAATTGGTGATACCCTGTATTTCTACTTAAATTTATATCACAAGGAATTTCAAAGCTTTCCCTTTGTAACAGGGCCCCAGACCATGCCACGACTGTGTCGTAAGCATTTTTCTAACCTTAGAACCCAACATGTAGACTCCAACACCTGCCAAAACGTGAATAAAGAGTTAATCCATCAAAGATGTAGTACATGGTTCCAGGATCCAGGAAAGTACCTAAGAGTGCTAACTTTTCCTTTTGGCTTCTGTGGTTTTGCTTCTCACAAATGCTACTTGCTAAACAAAGTGTGTCAATCAGGATGTTGGAGTTGTGCATAAAAGACAAAGGATAGTGAAGCTAGGGGCTGCATGATTTGGGCAAGTTCTCCATGCAAAAGCCAGCCAGCAACACAGACTTTCTGTTGAGCCTTTTGAGTGTCTGTGTTTGTTCTCTGGTGGAGTTGCCTCTTTATATCCATCCTTGTCGTATGTATTCAGTGGAAACCCAAAGGCTCAAAACTAGTATCATTCCTCAGTTCCTGCCAGTCCCTGAAGTGGAATGGCTTTGTAAACCCAAAAGTAGATAGATCACTGAACTGTGGCAGCAACTCAAACTGCAGAACTTTTGCTCGCCCCTGATGTTTTGAGAGGAGGTATTCATTCATGCATATTTTGAACACAGTGGCTGTTTTTACTGTAACTCACCTACAAAGTCACCTTCAATTTTTCTCTATTCAAAATTTCCATTAGGAAGGAGGAAGAAGAGGTATTAAGAGTAAAAACATATTTCATCCAAAAAAAAAGGTAGAATGACTTTACTAAGCCTTACTGAGATTGGGGAATATATATATATATACTGTATAATGCTTTGCCTTAAAAGACTGAAATGCCTGGGATTGATATTTCTAATGACAATGTGCTTAGCAAATGACTGGCAGGTATGGAGGAGGTCTAATTCTCATGCCTCCCAGCAAGAGAAAATCTGAGTTGTGAATGACGTTAGGAGCTTCCTTTTAGGCCTCCACTGAAGCTTGGGCTTTCTGTGGCTTTATTCTCTTCCCTGCCAGATTCTTCACCCTCTTACTAGTTTTAGAAATCACTTATATGCAGACCTTCACATTTAGCTCTGCTTGAGGTAGACCTTACCTTAGACATAGGGCTGTGAAAGGAAATTAGTGGCAATGCTGAGAACTGAGAAAGGAATGTTTATGGAAGATATTATACTTGAACTGGTATTTGAGGTGTGAACATACAAAACCGAGACAGAAAAGAGAGCCTAGAATCAAAGAAGTGCTGCATGAAGGCACCAAGATTTGCAACATTAAGAATAAGAGAACCCAAAGAAAGGAAGCAGCCCACAATCCTACCAATGTGGCACCTGTGGTCCACAACGACTACCATCATAGAACAATAACCTTAAGGTTGCAGTGGTGGCAAACATACCTTCCCAGAAACCACTAGATTTCTAGTTGGACTTAAGACTCACTCAACAAGAGGGAAATCTTGACTAGTACTGGAAACCTAGCCAATTGTCTATATCTAGTGAAATCATGGATCTTAAAGAAGAGCCTATAACTACCACTTTACTAAAACAGCATGAACCCTAATTATATTCTAAATATTTGAGCATATACCCACAGATAGGTGTATTCCTCACCTCTCATCAAGAAAGTTTCTTGACAGAAACCATTACAAAATATCACAACCAATCAAAATGCACATTTGTGTAGCCCAATTCCAATGGATATATCTACAAAACACTCCCACAATTAAGTCTCAGGTATCATTGCAGAAGCCAGGGGGTGTGTAAGAACCAAAGGGTCAGGGAGAACATTAAAAGTTCCACCTTTAAAGTCTCAACAACATGCCTGCCTGCATAGGAGCTGAATGATGACAACAATAACAGGCATGCCAAAATGACCAGGGAAAAGGCCATGAAGCCTCAACCCTACACAAAAACTACAGTCAACTAAGGAATGCTGAGAGTAAGAGACATAATCTTACCCAGGTAACAAAACACCAATTGGGTATTCAATGTCAAATGAGGCAGCCCTGAAAACATACCTATGAGCAACATTATATAAGCTGATCAGGTTATGTTTGTGAATGTATATATAAATATGTACATATATGTACAAAAATGTACATATGCATATAACAAGAATTAATAAAAAAGGGCATGAATTTGAAGGAGAGAACGAAGGGGTGTGTGGGAAGGTTTGGAGGGAGAAAATGGAAGGAGGAAATTATGGAATTATATTACCATCTCAAATAATAATAAAATAAATTTTAAAGAAAGACTGGTGACCACTTGGAGTTAGTCACTCTACTTTCTACTACAGCCCATTCCATTACTAGATCATGGACAATTAATGCAATGTGTCTGCTCTTTAGTTCTCTCATTCTCACACATGCCTCAGCTGTCTAATGGGTACATCAGAATGACAATTGTATTTGCCTCCTACAACAGATTTTTCAAACTGAAATATCTCTGTGAGTGCTCAGCACAGGCCTTGTGACAATGCAGTATTCTATAAAAGCTATTATTTTTGCTATTGCTTTGGTTAATAAAGGCAAAAGATATACTATATATACTAAACCTCATTTGAGTATTTGGAATTATGCTGTTTAATTTCATTTTATTGGGCTACCTTTTGCCTTCCCTAATTTGGGTGTTTGGAGAAGAAGCATATGAATATCAAGAATTAAATGGGGACCAAATAAAACTTTAATAGAAATGTGAAGTAGATGATAAAATATTCAAGTACAGTGCTTGCAAGCAAAATCTGGATTAAAAATATTATTTGGGTTTCAGGCTCAAAAGGAACCTTCCAATCTTCCAGTTAAGTCTTGATCTTGAGACCCACATGCTTAGGCAGTCATTCTTACAGAGATATGAATGGCCCTTCAGTGTAGAATTTAGGACCATTACTTTGGGGAGGGGAAGAATATTATCAAAATATATTCAATTTAAAATTATTTTCAATAATTAAAAACATAATAAAAATACAAAAACAATTTAGGCCCATTCATTGCTTATTTAATTTAATGCCTGGAAATTAAATAAATATCTTTAAATATTAATAAGTATCAATGACTATAGGAATCTTGTTGAATAGAATACTTTTACCACCCTTGTTTAAGATTAGATATTAAAACATCCTGTTTGATTAGGGAGCCTACATGTGAAATGACAAGCAAAACAAAACTAAAACCTCTCAAGAGCAGTATGGAAGGCAGGCATACTGGCACACATCTGTAACTCCAGCATTTAGAAAGCTAAGGAACAAAGATTGTTAAAGACACATTTGGGCACTATAGCCAGTTGTCATCTAGCCTCTGTACATAGCACATAACAATACCCCTTGGAAAAATACTAATACATAAAAAATAAATGCAACTTGTCTCATTGCATTTAGAGGAAGATAATTATGGTTGATGAACCATTGATGAAGAATCATGTTCAGATTTTACACAATTACCTACAAGATGAAGGGCCCTGGAACAACTTCATATATCAGTAGCAGGAGCTCTGTCTGATTTAACTCCAAAGATGCATAAAATTCAAATGTGCCTGTTGAGTCCATACCTCAAACTTAGGGCACAAGCAAAAACCAAGCGTAACAACTCTAACAATGCTACAATTTCTGCATTAAATTTTTTTCTGGAACTTTCTTATCTTTTTTTAAGGTTAAATTTTCTGCTGGACATAATGACTTAGAATTCTAGCACTCAAGAAGCTGATGCAGAAGGTTTGTAGTGAGTTCAAAGTCAGTCAAGGCTATAAATGGTGTCTTGAAAAAATTACACATATACAAAATTTTCAGATATGTATTTTTCCTTTTAAAAAAACCTTCCCCCCAAAAAATATTGGTTTTGTAATATAGATAAAATTTTAATCATTTTTAAGAATTTTCTTAACTTTCTACTGTGTTGTTACTGATTCTTCTAAATTCAATTGTTTTCAGGTAGCTGCTATTCTGCTTCTTTTTTGGACTGCAGTTTTCCTTCACATATCTGATGGTATTGTTAAGTGTGGAGGAGCAATTAGAAGAATTCCTTCTATGGTGGCAGAAATGAAGAGCAAGTAGAATATATTAAAATGGAGCAAATGTAAGAGAAGGGTAAAATTCTGTAAAGAGCAATAGATTTGAAAAAGTTGTTCCCAGACTGATATATTTGTATAGAAAGTGGTAAGCCCATTGGAGGGAGAAATTTGACTGTCAAGCAAAAGAGAAGTTTGGCTTGACAAATATGCTATTATCATAATGGAAGCAAATTTGAATATTAGTGTACTATCGTGAACAAAAAAGAGGGAAGCAAGATGAAGTGGAGCTAAGATAGATTCTGACACTCCAATATTACCTGGAGAACCTTACCACAAGGTCGAAATCTAAGGGAGGAAGTTGAATGAGAAGGCAGTGAAACAGGAGTCAGGGAAGATCATTTTGGAGGTTTTTTTCCTCACCCCCTTCAGTATCCAGTCAGTGATTACAGCAGGGGCCTAAAATCCACAAGGAAGATAACGTCTGATGTCTTCACAAAGATCAAGTCTTTATATGAGACATTCTTCAAGAAGACCATATTAAAGGAATCAGTGTGGAAACATGTCTAAAAACAGTGGCATGGCTGACTGGGGAAATCCAGAGAGCACAATCCTGTCTCTAAATCCATGTTTGATTGCTTCCAGGACACCCACCATCCAAATGCCCAAATCCACACTCAAGTCCCTTAGATAAGATAATATAGTATTTGCATAAATAAAACTGTGCCCATCCTCCTATATACTTTATACCATCTCCAGATTGCTTTTAGTACCCAATAAAATACATTTTTTTATTTTATAAAAGATGAAATGTAAACTAAATACATGCTATACTTCATAATTTGGGGAACAATAAAAAACCCTGTATATACATATTTTGCCCAGTATTTTTGATTTGTAGTAGGGTGGGTCTGCAGATGTAGAAAATGCTAATATGGAGGTCTGGCTGTACTAGATATTGTCCTAAGTCTGAATGAAGGACATTAAAAAGCTAATCCCAGCCTATGGTCCCTCCCATAATAGACTGTCAGCTCAGATTTGCCTGAGAAAATTGGCTGGGCCTAGGCCAAGACATACGGCCCCATCAATAAGTGTACTTAAAAGAGCTGAGGAAAGCAAAAGCTGCTGAAATGAAACAGGCTAACAATTATCATCTTGACTAGCAAGACCAGATGTACCAATGATGCTTGAATCCCACTCTGCATCAGAATAGAATCAACAAGGGAGTTAATAAAAATAGCATTGCCTAGGATAATATTTAAGCTTATTTGTGTGGAATGTATGTATTAACTGAAACTTTTAGAAAAAAAACCTGATTTTTTTACATTTTAATGTAAAAAAGCTGTTTACAAAAAAAAAACAGTTTACAAAAGCTGTTGGAGTTAATGTAAAGATAACGCCAATTTCTCTATACCCTAGATCCATTTTCTCCCAACATAGTATTATAGGATAGTTGGGGGCAATTAATGATCCAAAGTTGCTACATTAATCAATGTCCTTACCTTACTCCTATTTTGCTATCTTGTAACCAGTACAGTCAGCTGGGAAGAGAGAACCTCAGTTGGGAAACTACCAGTATGTCCCTCAATTAGGAGTTTTGTAATGTTTTACTCACATTTATATTGGAACTACAGATCTTCAGAAGATCACAGGTAAAGTGCCATTTTTATGGCATCATGTCAATGGTACCTTCTGTAACATGGCCCATCATTGTTGACATCCTTCATATCTTCATAACTTTCCTGAAGCTTGTTGGGTTTCTCCAACTAATAGCTACTTCTCTTTCCTTCTCTCAATAGCCTTTATTTGAGAATTCTCTTTTAGGAGAAAGTTATTGTGTGTACCTTTTACTTAATTAGTGGGAAAAATTTGCTCCATTTCCTTATGTGTAGAGAACTACTTGATTTTAAAACTTGAAAAAATAAACCACATATTGCATGAAATTTACAACTTTAAATAATCAGGAGTTCCATTAATTTTAATTTGTCTAATTCTAATGTACATTCAAGATTTAGAACCACTCAGGTACATGGGGAGGGATGAGATGATGGACAATGGAAAGACCGTGTGGTATTTAGAATCCTACCGAACCTCAGATCAAATATTGACATATCTGATAGATGAACTTTGGAGCCACATTGATCTTCCTAGTTTTCGATTGTTGTAGGGTAATCTGTGCACATGACTACTGGAGAGGAAGTATTGGATTGCTATAAAACAATACTGAAAACCGAGTAGTTACAAAGAAAAGAGGTTAATTGGTTCACAGTTATGGCAACCATGATAACCAATATGAGGCAGCTACATTTGATATGTGTCTCATATTTCCTCAACTCATAGACCAAAAAAGGGAGGGGTATGGGCACATGCTAAAGAAAAGAAGGCAAAAATGCCAACGTTGCATTCCTTTTAAATAATCCTTCAGTAACTACTTAGATCCCACTAGCAAGGGTGCCTATGTTCTGACATTACAATATAACATTGTTAACTATAACTGTGTTTGTTGGCCTGCATTCATAAGTACCTGCAGATGCATGTGCCCCGTGAAAAATATTTTTCCTTGCAAAACAAACAAACAACACTCTGGAGGTCAGAAAACATGGACAAAGGAATGTATATCCAGAAGCATTTTCTCACTAAATATGCTATAAGCTACAGGTCTTGATAAAGCTCATTTCCTGTGACAGTTAAAGAATTGTAAGACAGGAAAAATACCAAGCTCACAGGCAGCAGCAGGGAAAATCTCAGACACAGCAGATGGAATTAACCAGTGAAGAAAGACTTTTATTTGACATGAATAAACACACACAGCAGGCACACAGAGAAGAGATCCTCTGCTTAGTAGATCTGTCCTCTCCTAGAGAGCTTGGGGTTTTAAGTGTCTTTGACAGTTTCTTTCTTTTTTTTTCTTTCTTACGTAGTTTGAACAAAGACAGGGAAGCTTGATAGGCCTACAACTTTGGGTAAACATATCCCCATCCTGACTTGGGCTTTTGTTTCAAGCTCCATTTGTCTCCAGTGAGTGAGGAAGAAGCCAGAAGTTTGTGGTCTCTCCCTATTTGTATGCCTATAAGGGATTTGTCTAATTCCTGGTCCCTCAAATGTTTTCTCAGAGTTGAAAAACACTTGTGGACAGATTAGCTGACCAGTGAGGATGGTGGCATAGAGCTTGGGTAAGAGTGAATACATTGCAGGAACATGCAGTGATTATCCACCAAAGGTAAAGAAGAGAGAAAGGGGTCAAACTTTACTCAAAGACATCCATGCTGGCTGACTGGGTCCTTCTGGTGGTGCTGTCTCCTACTGTGACAGAAGAGATTAAGCACAGGGACATGGTGTCAGAAAAAAAATGAAGGCTTTAGTCCTCATTGCTTTTAACATCCAACTGTAAAGAGTCACGGAATGAGAAATAAATGCAATGGAGGGCAATGTATGAAGCTTTGTGGGACACACTCAAACCATAGCAATTCAGTAAATTGATAGACTACGTTTTCACATCTGTGTGTGCCACACAGATGAAAATATGGTGCTCAGCTGCAAACTACAAGACTGTTAAAACTTGGTAACTGCAATGTGTGGAGTAAAGCAAAGCTGAGTTGGTGGTTGACAGGACTATACAAGAAGCGGGAGAAATCACATTTCTAGGCTGTGCTGTGGAAGAGGAGAGCGGGGTGATACAAAGCACTGTGAGAGCACTTACTGAAGGGAAGCAGCTTCACAGGGCTGCAGAGCTGAGGCTGAATTTGCAAAACAAGCAAGGAACTTTGATAAACACAAACTGCAACAATTAACAGCAGCTATTTATGAGATCTTTTGTTCATGCAAATTCTAAACACAGTAACAAGGATGTGATGGTATGTGAACACAGGAGCTACATTCAGGCCAGGGGGCAGGCAACCTCCAAATATTGAGATCTTGAGGGGACTCTGAACCTACAGAGTCATCATTTGGTTAAAAATAAGCTAAGGGGCATTCATTTTTATTGCAAACAGACTAGTGTGAAATAATTCAAATTAACATGTCCAAGCCCCTGAAGGGGATCCTTGAGAGACACATCTTTATCTTGGAAAGCTTCCTGTGTGAGCTCTGAAAAGTCTGCAGGCAGAAGTGATGGGAGGATACAGTATCTCTTCTGCCTAGGGCAACCAGGGACTCCACTTGTTTTCATTTCTGCTAATGAAAACAAATAGGGGCAGACAGATCTAGGAAAAAGAGATACTCCCTGGACCTACAGAGTCTGCTCTTCTGGGGAGCTGTGATGGGCAAGCCCATTAGAAAAGAAGCTTTAAATGACTGGGAGAATTGACAAGAGAATTTAAAGAAAGCACACTCTTCCAAGGCTGCTTCCGACTATCTCTGTAGTAGCCATTCTCTCCTCCCCATTCCCCAACGTGCAATTAAACAAAAAAAGAGGAGATGCCATTTTCTGTTTTCCCTTTCACTGTTTACCTAGTTGTTGTTGTTCTTTTAAAAACGAAAGTTAGAAAAAAAAAAGGTTTGCCATATTTTATGGCTTCCTGAGAAGTGATAGAGTTTGATTAGACTTGTTTTCCATTTTTGAAATAAAAAACTCTTCGAAGTGTATTATATTCATTCCACAGGAAATCTATTTTAAAGGCACTGTCCACCTATTCACATTTATTTGTTGATTGATTGATTGATTGATTGATTGGTTGGTTAGTTGGTTGATTGCGACAGGGTCTCATTTGGTAATCTGTGCTGTCCTGAAATTCACTATGTAGCCCAGTCTGTCCTTGAGTTCAACATGATTCTCGTGACTCAGCCTTCCAAGTTCTAGGATTACAGTCATAATGTTTCATGCCCGGCTTCATTTTTCAAATATAGTGCATCACCATGCCAACTTGTATTTGTATTTAATTCTGTGTTTACTCTCCGCACTTCTTAGTATTTTCAAACTTGATTGTTGAATTATTGCCTTCTTAGCAAACTGAATGCAGACAGTATCTGTAGGATTACATAGGAGAGGTGCGAACTACAGAATATACTTTGGTTGTTCTGACTGGAAAGGAAAATTACAGGTATTAGGCAAACTCAAACAACCCTTTCCAATAAGGCCTAAAAAAAAACCTACACTGCCTCCATGCCAAGCCAAACACTAAATGCTAATGTTTTGATCCCACCACACATTAGGACGACTACCAGCAAAATATGCTGTTTGTGCATCAAGAATCTCAGAAGGCCCCACTTCTAGGTGAAGAGGTATAGGTAATTATATCTGCTGAGAGAGGGAGAATCAATTTTCCCCAGGGAGAAGCTCCCTGACAGTTATCCAATCCCAAGTATTCAGTCCTAAACACCGAAACATGTATTCATATGAACAATACTAAAGGAACCCAGGAGAGAGAGACAGAGAGAGATTCAGTGGTTCTCAACCTGTTGGCCACAACCCCCAACATCCCATAAAACATGGATATTTACATTACTATACATAATAGTAGCAAAATTACAGTTAAGAGGTAGCAACAAAATAATTTGATGTTGGGGGGGGGGTCACCACAACAGCCATATTAGGAAGCTTGAGAAGCAGTGGATAATTTAACAAGCAAAAATATAGAAGGAATGGGGGAATGAAGGAGGACATGGAGGCCTTGGAGAGAGGAGAGGGAAGTGTAAAAATGATGTAAATACTGTACTCATATATGAATTCCCATAAAATTTTTTAAATAATTTAAGCTTGAACCCCCATATATTTCAGCAAGTAAGAACTTGCCAATGATCCAAGTTCGATACCTGGAACACATATAAAAGGGCAACAAGAGAAACAACTCCATGAATTTGTCATTTCCTCTCTGCACATTCCCCCACACCACAACAGACATCAAACAATAAAACAGTAAATAAGTGAATACAAGAAATTAAGCTTATGAACGCCTTAGCATTTATCTATACTTACCCAGAGAGAAGCTCCAAGCAAAGACTGTATTTTGTTTTACTTCCAAATTTAAGTCTTTAACAGATGTGTCTGATTCATGGAGCCTACATCATGTTGTTTACTGCCAAGAGGCAGGGTTTTGAATTCACATTTCAGTACTATGGAGACACAGGACTGAGGAGGCAGAGGTTTTCTCAAATGTACAGATGCTTTGGAAAGCAATAACGAGAGAGCTACACTAGAGGTCTCCTTAATCAGATAGCTTTCCCTCTGTGCTATTCTTATGTTACTTCTTTATTCCCTGATTGGATCAGCAGGATCTTATGCTAGTTTTTGCAACAATTTTATATTTGAATATATACAGGTATAAACGACAAGTTCTCATCCACTATCAGAGCTGAACTGGCCATGTTGACAGTTTGCAAAGTTTTCAAAGTTTAGTCTACAGAAATACTATTCTATTTCTAACAAACACCTTTACAACTTTAATGCCCTGTATCAGATCGTATTTTTAAAAATTTACAAATTGATTTCTTTACAAAGTACTATAATGGCATCTGGAGAGATGGCTTTATTCATAAAGTGCTTGCTACATAAACACTAGGACCTGAGTTGGATCCCCAGAAACTATGGAAAAAATCTAAGCACCATGGTACATGTTTATAATTCCAACACTGGGGAAGTAGACACAGGTGAATCCCTGAGGCTCACTGGACAATTAACCTACCTTACTCAGTGAATTCCAGCCAGCAAGAGACACTGTCCTGAAAAACAAAGTGGAACAGCACCCAAGACTGCACTTTGGCCTCCATAGGTATACACACACACACACACACACACACACACACACACACACACACACACACACACACATGATGAAAATACTTTTTACAGTTAATATACACTAAAAATCTGTTATTTATATCATAGTCTTGACAGCATCTTCAACGCAGGGCATTGCACAAGATAGGTAAGTAAGTGCTCTACCAATGAATTACAGCCCTAGTCCTTTCTAAATGTTTTATTTTGCAACATTTCCCAGTCTGACCTTTAACTTGTTGTGTAACTTAGGCAGTCAATTAATTTGCAATCCTCCTGAATCAGCTTCCCTAGGATCTGGGATGATGAGCCTTGTACCACCAGGCCCAGGGAATGAAAGCTTCCTTTACAACACCAAATGCCCTTTATCTTTCTTGAATAAGAATTGTTTCTTGTGCCACACATATTTCCCAGCATCATCGTCATAGATTTTAGGCCTAAGCATCTTAGCTACAACTTTATATCTCTCCCAGTCTGTATTTTTAGAAGAACTTATGGATGAAAAGAAGCATCTGTTTGAGAAACAGATGCAAACTAAACCAACAACACAACAGTAAACTGAATCTCATAGAAGGAAAAATTTATTCCACACCCACTGAACACATTTACAATATGCTGGGCAATGAATAGCAGGCAAGGGATGGAGAGGTAAATAATAGACCGTTACTGTTCTCCAGAGTGCTAGGAATGTGTCTAGTGAGAAACTGAAACAGGCAGCCTTATGTAAGAGGAAGACACTGACTGGGAAGCCATTTCAGAGAGTTTGCATGGATATAGGGGCAATATTTGAGGTTCTATTTTGAACATTGTGGAAACATCTTATATTTCTATGTTTTCATTTAAAATCATTTGCATAGACAAAGCAAATATTGTTTAAAGCAGAATTGTTTAAAACTATGGCATTATATAAAGAGTTTATAGGCATTTGTTGTGCTAGCCTAGAGACTTCACTAGAGACATATAAAATATGTGTGTGTGTGTGTGTGTGTGTGTGTGTGTGTGTGTGTGTGTAGTATATATGCACAATAGAATAAAAAGCATCTCAGCAACTGTGATTTCATAAATCCCCTATTATTTCCCAATATTAGTTCTATAGTCTGGTTTAGAAGCAAGGTATGTGTGTCTATGGGAATTTAATTCTATTAAATATTGCAAACATTCCTCTTGTGCTGACTGCCATCATATCACACACAGAGGAATCACCTATCTGCATTCATGCTCTGCATTTAATTACAGAAGCAAGAATAATAGAATTCTTCTGTTAAAGAACATACCTAAATGTAATAAAAAACAATATACAGCAAAACAACATCCAACATCAAACTAAATGGAAAGAAACACAACACAGTTCCTTTGAAATCAGGAAGAAGACAAGGCTGTGCACTCTCTCCATATCTTTTCAATATTGTACTTGAAGTTCTTGCTAGAGCAATAAGACAACAAAAGGAGATCAAGGGGATACAATTTGGAAAGGAAGAAGTCAAAATTTCACTATTTGCAGATGATATGATAGTTTACATAAGTGACCTGAAGAATTCTACCAGGGAACTCCTACAGTTGATAAACACCTTCAGCAAAGTGGCAGGATACAAGATTAACTCAAAAAATCAGTTGTCCTACTATATATAGACAACAAAAGGGTTGAGGAAAACATCAGAGAAACATCACCCTTTACAATAGCCACAAACAACATAAAATATCTTGGGCTAACTCTAACCAAACAGGTGAAAGACCTGTACAACAAGAATTTTGAGTCATTAAATAAAGAAATTAAAGAGGATACCAGAAAATGGAAAGATCTGCCATGCTCTTCTATAGGTAGGATCCACATAGTAAAAATGGCAATCTTGCCAAAAGCAATCTACTGATTCAATGCAATCCCCATCAAAATCCCAACAAAATTCTTCACAAATCTTCAAAGGATAATACTCAACTTTATAGGGAAAAACAAAAGACCCAGGATAGCCAAAACAACCTTGTACAATAAAGGAACTCCTGGAGGCATCACCATCCCTAACTTCTAGATGTACTAGAGAACTACAGTTCTGAAAACAGCTTGATATTGGCACAAAACAGACTGGTAGATCAATGGAATCAAACTGAAGACCCTGATATTGGGCCAAACACCTATGAACACCTGATCTTTGACAAAGAAGATAAAATTATACAATGCAAAAAAGGAAGCATCTTCAAAAAATGTCCCGCATAACTGGATGCTGACATGTAGAAGATTGCAGATAGATCCGTATCTATCATCATGCCCAAAATTTAGGTACAAATGGATCAAAGTCCTCAACATAAATCCAGCCACACTGAACCTCTTAGAAGAGAAAGTGGGATGTACCCTTTAACGAGTTGCTACAGGAGACTGCTTCCTGAACATAACACCACTAGCACAGACACTGAGATCAACAATTAATAAATGGGACTTCCTCAAATTGAGAAGCTTCTGTAAGGCCAAAGACACAGTCAACAAGACAAAACCCCAGCCCACAAAATGGGAAAATATCTTCACCAACATCACATCTGACAGAGAGCTGATTTCCAAATTATACAGAGAACTCCAGAAGCTAGTCACCAAAACACCAAATAATTTAATTAAAATGTGGTGTACAGAACTAAACAGAGAATTCTCAATAGAGGAATCTAAAATGGCTAAAAGACACTTAGGAAATTGCACAACATCCTTAGCCATCAGGGAAATGCAAATCAAAACAACTCTGATATATCATCTTATACCTGTCAGAATGGCTAAAATCAAAAACAGCAATGACAGTTTATGCTGGAGAGGATGTGGAGAAAGAAGAACTCCCCTTCATTGCTAGTGGGAGTGAAAACTTGTATGACCACTTTGGAAATCTGTATGACAGTTTCCCAAGAAGATGACAATCAGTTTACCTCATTATCTGACCATTCCACTCTTGGGTGTATACCCAAAGGATTCACATTCATACAACAAGGACATCTGTTCAACTATGTTCATAGAAGCATTATTTGTAGTAGCCAGAACCTGGAAGAAACCTAGATGCCCCTTAACTGAAGAACAGATAGAGAAAATGTGGTACAATTATGCAATGAAGTTCCTCTCAGTGGGATAAAAAAGAATGAAATCTTGAAATTAGCAGGCAAATGGATGGAACAGGAAGAAACCATCTTGGCTTTTCAAGCAAGGTCTTTCTTGTTATTTCTGCTTCTGTAGCACATAACATAGGGTAGTTGGCCCGAGTGCTTCCAAGTGATTCTCCTATGTCTTCCATCTCACTTTAAGGATGTTGGAATTATTAATGTATTGCATGATATTTAGCTGTTTCCAGTAATCAAACTCAGGTAGTCAGACTTGCTTGGAATTGCTTTAGCCACTGAGGAAGCTATCTATGTAGCACTCTAGTGTATTGTCTTCTTTAAAGAGCAGAAAGAATGCAGTTGTGATCACATGATCAGTTTCTAAAAGGTGTTCAAAATCATGAGAGGCTCTACAAATTCTTAGACTGTAGTAAGAAATTAGAATAACGACAGGTTTGAAAGAAGGAGAAATGTAAAAAAAACAATATGGCTATAAAGGGGTACTCTGAGGAATCTAAAAGATAAAAGAAGACAAACACAAGAGCCTGATGCTAATTTGACTTTCATCTTTACATTTCCTAATGTCTAATACATAACACTGAAAGATTAGGGTGAGGCATAGAGAATTCAAAAGAACCTGCTCATTCATCACAAGACAGTGATGTGATTGGCAGAAAGGTAACAACAGACACTGTTATTATGTAAAGATAAAAACTTTCTGCAACTAATAAAGGCATGAACACTTAGAAGGATACCTTTAAAAAGCACAGTCAATACATCACGCTCACCACTGGAAGTAGAGTATATCCTCTGTCTTAAAGTTCTTCATGGATATATAGTACTGAGGAGACATAGCATGAGGAGCTAGCTTGGCCTAAGTTTGTACTCTTCTGACCTTCTACTGCTTGATTTTTGAGAATGTGACTACTCCCAGGCATAAAACTATTATGGAAAGGTATCAGTGTTTACAGCAAGAAGCAACAAGGCAAAGGTCAACTTTCAAAGACAATCCCATAGAAGACTAAGGTCTTAGGTTTGTCTGAGTTGCATTCCTTAATCCATACTCTTATCTCAAATTTAACAGGTGTGTGTTTGTGTGTGTGTGTGTGTGTGTGTGTGTGTGTGTGTGTGTGTGTGTGTGTGTGTAAAAGAAGACACTAAGTGCCCTATTTTGTCATTCTCTATCTTCTACCTTTCTTAAGTCATATTTCTCTTTTGTCAGTTTTTCTTGATTTATATGCATGAATGCTTGCCTGTATGTGTGTATGTTGTACCACATGTGTGCCTGGTGCCTGTAAGGACACAAGAGGACACTGTATTCCCTCAAATAGTAATTACAGTTGGCTGCAAATCACCATGTGGGTGCTGGAATCCAAACCCAGGTCCTCTGCAAGAACAGCAAGTGTCATCTTAACCCCTGAACCATCTCACCAGTCCTTCCACCTTATTTCTTTCCTTCACTGAATCTGGAACTAGGCTGGCATAGAGAAAACCTCAGCAATTCTCCTATATCTACACCTAAAGGTGCTTGGGTACAGGCACATATGTGACCATGGCTGGATTTTTACATTGATCATGGCCTCTGAACTTGCATTCTTCTATTGGTGCAACTGCTCGTATTCATGAGCCAAAACCTAGCCTGCAAACTTAATTTGTACAGCAAAACTTGGGACATTTATGAGTATACTTGGTTATACAACACTTCAGGCAGACTATAATCACTTCTTAAACCATCTGATCATAAGATTTTATTACAAAATTCAATAATGAATTAATTATAGCTTTTCTTCAGTTGAAAAATATTTTTAATCCTTCCTCCTTTTTAGTGAGAAACTGACTCACATTGCTTTGACTTTTTCCTGTGGTATATTATATTACATTTCCTTTTTAGCTCTAACCTAATCTTGGAGCTTATTTAATGCTCCAATTAACTGCAGGAATTATTGTTATCTTATCTGGGCAAACAAACAGTCTATATTAGGGACTAGCATCCATCAATTCTCAATAACACTTGTTATGTCTGGAGAAATTTCGGTAGTCACAATTGGGTAGCAGTACTATAATCATTTAATGAACAGGGGCCAGAAATGTTGCAAAGAATTCTCTAGTCTTCAAGTCAGCCTGCCCCACCCCAAAAAAACAACAACAACAAAAACCCTCTCCAGCAGAAATGTCTGTGATTTGTAAATTCCCTTTTTTGGATTTTTTTCTTTGAAAGCTTCATATATGTATCTAGTATATTAGGATTATTCCCTACCCCACCCCCACTGTCTTTGCTCCTCTCATCCCTACCAACCAAATTCCTCATCCTTACCCTCAGTCCCTTTACTATATTCATAAATCATTCTAAATATTTTTGTGGGATATCCATGGACACATGCAACTCTCAGCCTTAATAATAGAATTCTCTCCTTCAAGTGAACAGTGGCATAATTGTTAGTTCTTATTTTTAAAAGTAACTGGACATAAGCTAGCATTATCATCAAGAAAGAGAACCTCACCTGAGTAAATACCTCTGTTAGACTGTCCTACAGGCAAATCAGTAGAGCATTTGTTGACCATAGATTGATATGGAAAGGCCCAGCCCACTGTGGGCAGTACCACTCCTGGGAAGGTGGCCTTGGATGCTAAAAGCAAATAAGCTGAGCACACCATAGGAAAAACAACAGTAAGCAGCATTCCTCCAAGATCTTTGCTTCAGTCTCTGTCTCCAGGTTCCTGCCCTGAGTTCCCTTCATTATGATCTATAAATTGTAATCTGAAATAAACCTTTTCTCCTTTAGTTGCTTTTAGACATAATGTTTATCACAGAAATTAAAACAAACTAGGACAACTGGTGAATGAAGAAACACATTACTAAGCACAGTGCAGAGAAGGGAGATAAAACAAAACAATACAGCAAAGAACACTAATACCTCTACATTTAAGAGAATCTCTTGTATCCTTATTTACCCCACCAGTAGACAACATCTTACAATGGGTTCTGGAATATCCCATGTTTTTCCAACCCAAATACCTCCCAGAAACTGGCAGTTTTGGTGATTTGCAGTTTTCTCATCTTCTGAGACAAATCACTTAAGGAAAGGGAACTGTCATCTGTAAAGGTTGTCTGTGGGACTCTCATGACCTTCTTCCTATCACTTTTTTCTATGTGACACCAGTCTTCAAGTGGAAGATGCTTGCCCCATGATCTCAGGTTCACTTAGCTCTGGCAAGGGGTAGAGGAGCGCTCAGTCACAGTTTGGCCTCACAGCATGATTTTATTAAAGTATACAGTCTTTGTTCCCCATGCTCAGGCTTCCTTTTACCAGTGGGTGATAGGGAAGAAAAATAGTTTCCCTTTCTACCAGCTTACTTGAACTGAAGTGGCCAGATGGATGTGCACAAGCACTGGGACACCTCACCTGTTTCCAGAGCCCCACAGTGAAACTCTTTTGTCCACTCATATTTTGGGCCATGCTCTGTATTGAATTTCCAGATCACCTCCAAATGCATATATTAGAGAGCTAAACCCCATGTGGCTATATTGGAGAATATGAACATTAAGGAAGTAATTAAGTTTAAATGAAGGCATAGGAAAGAGTCCATACCATCTTGGATTAGAATCATTTCAAAAGGCTCAAACAAAGTGCTCACTTTCTCTCCTTTGGTGTACTAAAGAAAAGGCCATGTGGGGACATGGAGAGAAGGCAGCATTCTGCAAGCCAAGAAAAAGGTATAACGTACATTGTACTACTAATTTTAATATGCTATTTTATCTCACTGATAATTTGACTGTGGAAGCAGGATTGTCTTCTCCCTATTAGAGACCCAAGTATGTTTACATCAGAGTACCCTCCAAGACCTCTTGTCTTGAGATAGGCTTGTCCTCCTACTTTGTGACAAGGAGGAAAAATTACCACAAAGCAGTCCACAAGTAGAAACATTGTGCTTTTGAGAGCACCTAGAAGATGAACCTGGATTTATTATTGCAAACTGACAAAATCAGAAATGAAAATGGGGACATAACAATGGAAACTGAGGAAATCCAGATAGTCATCAGGTCATACTTTGAAAACCTGCACTCCAAAAAAATTGAAAAATTAAAGAAAATGAATAGATATCATTTACCAAATTTAAATCAAGTACAGAAATCAATTTAAATAGACCTATAACCCCTAATAAAAATAAAAGCAGTAATTAAATGTCTCCCAACTGAAAAAGACCATGGCCAAATGGTTTCAGTGCAGAATTCTACTATAAATTTAAAGAAGAGCTAATACCACCACTCCACAAACTGTTCCACACAATAGAAGCAGAAGGGCCATTGCCAAACTCTTTTTACAAGGCTACAATTAACTTGGTAACCAAGCCACACAAAGACACAACTAAGAAAGAGAACTACAGACCAATATCCTTCATGAATATTGATGTAAAAATGCTCAATACAATACTGGCAAATTGAATCTAAGAACAAATCATAGAAATCATCCACTACGATCAAGTAGGCTTCATCCCAGGGATAGTTCAACATATGAAAATCCATCAATGTAATCCACCATATAAACAAACTGAAAAAGAAAAACCACATGATCATCTCACTTGATGCTGAAAAAGCCTTTGACAAAATCCAACATCCCTTCATGATAAAGGTCTTGGACAGATCAGGAATAACAGCAACATACCTAAACATATTAAAAGCAATACACAGCAAACCAGCAGTCAGCATCAGAATAAATGGAGAGAAACACAAAACGATTCCTCTAAAATCAGGAACATGACAAAACTGCCCAATCTCTCCGTATCTCTTCAATATTGTCCTTGAATTTCTAGCTAGAGCAATAAGAAAACAAAAGGAGATCAAGGGGATACAAATTGGAAAGGAAGAAGTCAAACTTTCACTATCTTCAGAAGATATGATAGTTTAAATAAGTGACCTGAAAAACTCTACCAGGGACCTCCTGCAGCTGATAAAAACTTTCAGCAAAGTGGCAGGATACAAGATTAACTAAAAAAAATCAGTACACTTATTATGTATACATGATAAATGGCCTGAGAAAGAAATCAGAGAAACATCACCCTTTACAGTAGCCACAAACAACACAAAATATCTTGGGATAATGCTAGCCAAACGAGTGACAGACATGTATAGCAAAAACTTTGAATCTTTAAAGAAAGAAAGAAATGAAGAGACCGGAAAATGGAAAAACTCTCCCATGCTCTTTGACAGGTGGGATCAAGACAGTAAAAACGGCAATCTTCCAAAAGCAATCTACAGATTCAATGCAATCCCCATCAATATCCCAACCCAATTTTACACATACCATGAAAGAATAATGCTCAACTTTATAGGGAAAAACAAAAACCAGATTAGCCAAAAAACAAGCCTGTAAAATAAAGGAACATCAGGTGGTATCACCATCCCTGACTTCAAGTCTATTACAGAGCTATAGTCCTGAAAACACCTTGGCATTGGCACAAAAACAGATAGGTAGACCAATGGAATCAAATTGAAAATCCTGATATTAACCCTCACACCTATTTGACAAATAAGGTAAAGTTATACAATGGAAAAAAGAAAGCATCTTCAAAAAATGGTACTGGCATAACTGGATGTGGACATGTAGAAGATTGCAGACAGATCCATATCTATTGCCATGCATAAGTCCAAATGGATAAAAACCTCAAGATAAATCCAGCCACACTGAAGCTCTTAGAAGAGAAAGAGGGAAGTTCTCTTTAACGAATTGCTACAGGAGATCACTTCCTCAATATAACACTAGCACAGACACTGAGATCAATAATTAATAAATGGAACCTCCTGAAACTGAGAAGCTTCTGTAAGGACAAAGACACAGTCAACAAGACAAACCGCAGCACAGAGAATGGGAAAAGATCTTCACAATCTCCACATCTGACAGAGGGTTGATTTTCAAAATATACAATGAACTCAAGAAGCTAGTCACCAAAACACCGAACAATCCAATTAAAAAGTGGAGTACAGAACTAAATAGCAAATTCTCAGTAGAGAAATCCTAATGGCTGAAAGACACTTAAGAAATTGCTCAACATCCTTAGCCATCAGGGAAATACAAATAGAAACAACTCTGAGATACCATCTTACACTGGTCAGAATGGCTAAAATAAAAAAAAACAGCAATGCAGTCTATGCTGGAGAAGATGTGGAGAAAAAAGAACACTCCTCCATTGCTAGTGGGAGTGCAAACCTGTGTGACCACTTTGGAAATCTGTATGACGGTTTCCCAGGAAAATGGGAATCACTCTTGGGCATATACCCAAATAAAGCACATTCATACAACAAGGACAATTTTCAACTATGTTCATAGCAGCATTGTTTGTAATAGCCAGAACCTGGAAGCACCCTAGATGCCCCTCAACCGAAGAATGGATAGAGAAAATATGGTACATTTACACAATTATTACTCAACGGGGAAAAAAAAACACAATGAAATCTTTAAATTTGCAGGCAAATAGATGGAACTGAAAGAAAACATCCTGAGTAAGGTAACCTAATCACAGAAAGACAAACATGGTATTTACTCACATATATATGGATATTAGACATAGAGCCAAGGACTACCAGCCAACAATCCATATCACTAGAGAAACTAGGAAACAAGGACACCAAGAGAAAAACGCATGGTCCCACAGAGAAGGGGAAATGGACATGAACCCCTAAGCAAATTGGGAGCACATGGGGAAAGAGAAGGGTGGTAGGAAAAAGAGAGAGGGAGAAGAGAATGGGGAGGAGACCAAGAGGGCTCAGGAAGACTGAGACGGGCGGCGGTGGGTGGGTGGTGGAATAGAGGAGAGGAACAAAAGAGATGCCTTGATAGAAGGAGCCAATACAGGTTTGGAGAGAGGTCTGGCACTAGGGAAAAGTTCAGAGACCCACAGGGATGACCCCAACTAAGAATCTAGGCAGTGGTGGAGAGGCTACGTTTGATGCTCTTCCCCTATAATGAGATTGGCGACTACCTTGGTTGCAATTATAGAGCCTTCATCTAGTAGGTGATCAAGGAAGAAACAGGCACCCACAGCTAAACACTGAGACATACTTCTGGAATCCAGTTGTAGGGAGGGAGGAGCAAAGGAGCCAAGACCGTGCTGGAGAAAGCCACAGAAACAGTTGACCTGACTTAGTGAGGGCACAGAGACCCTAGTCGTAAAGCTGAGGAACCAGCATTGGATGAAACCAAACCCTCTGGTTATGGGTGCCAGCTAGGATGTCTGGGAAGTCTATGGGACCTCTAACAGTAGAGCCAGTGTTTATCCCTTGTGCACAAATGGTCTTTGGGAGCCCGTACCCTACGGAGGGATACTATTGCAGCCCAGATACAGGAAAGAGGGGCTAGGCTCTCCCCCAAAGGATGTGACAGCCTTTGATGATCCCCCATGGAAAACCTCACTATCTTTGGGGAGTGTGTGGGGGTGGGGTGGTCGGTGGGGGGCATGGGAGGATGGGAAGGAGACTGAACTGAGATTGATATGTAAAATAAGATTGTTTCTAACTAAAAATATCAGGAAAGACTGAACTATACTTAATTTTATCGTTATCAATATCACTTTCTCCCAGATTTAAAGCTTTGTAGTTCTTAGTTTCTTCCAGTTATAAAAATCTACTGCTTATAGAAAACCCTAAATTAGATTTTCTCGTTTTAATTTTCACTTGCCTCTGCTCATATCTAAAATGGCAGACACACCAAATTTCTGTGAAGAAACAGGTTTGGTTTCACATTCAGGTACTGCTCAGACTAGGTTATATAATTACATTTCGTTCTATGAATCCTCAGGTTTCTTTGACCCTTTTGCTTCAAGCAGCAGAAGCAACTAGGACATTATAACTGTGACAGTTTCTAATATTTCATCCAGGACATCAAACTGTGTGGGCTTAAGTGGCCAACTGGCATACTTCACAGAAACACTTCATCTGCCATTCCTAACAAGACTTTTCAAAGATTATTTTTTAGAATTTTTAAATTTTATTTCAGTGAGCTTGTGTGTATGAGTGTGAGTGTTTTGCTTGCACATGTGTCACATACATGTCCAGTGCTCATGGAGGTCAGAAGAGAGCACTGGACCTGGAGTTATGAATGGTTCTGATATTCCACGTGGTTATTGGAAACTAAATCCGGGGCTTCTGAAAGAACAACCAGTTTTCCTAATGTCTGTAGCCACTCTAGCCTTTTTCAACTTATAAGGTTAGTCCTCTTGTTACCTTAGCATCCTTCAGCATGTCTTTTAGGGTGTCTATAGTCCTATCACTTCTCACCCAGTTATCCACCAGACTTTATAGCACTTCAATTTAAGCAGTAAACCAGTGATATGATCGGCAAAGGAAGTCAATTGATAACAGAAATGCCAGTTTTCTATAAATATGGACAATTGAGACAGAAAATAAACAGTATGCCCATAGGTTGATGTAAGGTATTTGACTCCTCCAACTTCCCCACAGGAACTTAGTTGTAGATCACACAGCCAATATAAACCAAGGATTTCATAATAAATTTTACTTGCCAGCCATATGGATGCTCATAAACTTCTTTTTTTAATTTATTTATTAGTTCTAGTTAGGGAACAAGCTTGTTTCATGTCCCTTCTCCCTCTCCCTCCCCTCATTCCCAACCCTCCTCCCCCACCCAGCCTACCCCCCACCCCATCCACCCACCACTCCCCAGGCAGGGTAGGGCCCTCAAAGGGGGCTCTGCAAAGTCCACCAAATCTTCCTGTGCTGGTCCTGGGCCCTTCCCCATGTGTCCAGGGCCAGAGTGTAACCCTTCACCTGGGATGGGCTCTCAAAGTCCCTTCTTGCCCCAGGGAAAAATACTAATCCACCATCAGAGGCTCCCTGGAGTGCAGAGGCCTCCTTATTGACATCCATGTTCAGGGGTCTGGATCAGTCTTATACTGATCTCCCAGACAGCATCTGGGGCCCATGTGCTCTCCCTTGTTCAGGTCAACTGTTCCTGTGGGTTTCTCCAACCTGGTACAGACCCCTTTGTTCTTCATTCCTCCCTCTCTTCAACTAAATTCCCGGTTTCAGCTCAGTGTATATCTGTGGAAGTCTGTCTCTGCTTCCTTCAGCCACTGGGTGAGGGCTCTAGGATGGCATAAAGAGAAGTCATCAATCTCATTTTAGTGGAAGGGCTTTTACGTTATCCTCTCCACCATTGCCTGGATTTTCAGATCGTGTCATCCTTCTAGGTCTCTGGAGATCTCCCTGGTTCCAGATCTCTTCTCAGACCTATAGTGGCTCCCTCTAATATGGTATCTCTCATCCTGCTCTCTTTCCTCTATTCTTCCCCCAACTCAGTATTTCTGCCCCTCCATTTTCTCTCTTCTACTCCTCTTCTCTTGCTCTTATTGTAGCAGCTCCTTCCCCCCCCCCTACCCTCATGCCCCCAATTAGATCAGGAGTTCATGCCACTTCCATTCCTGGGGACCATTTATCCCTTAGAGTCCTTCATGTTTCCTAGATTCTTTGGTGAAGAGCATTATAGGTTGCTAATCCTTTGCTCTATGTCTAAAATTCGTATATCAGTGAGTACATACCATGTTTGTCTTTTTGTGACTGGGTTACCTCACTCAGGATGGTTTCCTCTAGTTCCATCCATTTGCCTGAGAATTTCAAAATTCCATTGCTTTTTTCTGCTGAGTAGTACTCCATTGTATAAATGTACCACATTTTCTCAATCCATTCTTCAGTTGAGGGGCATCTAGGTTGCTTCCAGGTTCTGGCTATTACAAGCAATGCTGCTGTGAACATGGTTGAACATACGTCCTTGTTGTATGAACATGCACTATTTGGGTATATACCCAAGAGAGGAATGGCTGGATCTTGAGGTAGACTGATTCCCATTTCTCTGAGCAACCGCCATACTGATTTCCAGAGTGGTCTTACAAGTTCACACTCCCACCAGCAATGGAGGAGTGTTCCATTTTCTCCGCATCCTCTCCAGCATAGATTGTCATTGGTATTTTTTATTTTAGCCATTCTGACAGGCGTGAGGTGGTATCTCAGAGTTGTTTTGAGTTTCATTTCTCTGATGGCCAAGGATTTTGAGCACTTTCTTAAGTGTCTTTCAGCCATTTCAGATTCTTCTGTTGAGAATTCTCTATTTAGTTCTGCACCCCACTTTTTAATTTCATTGTTTGGTGGTTTGGTGTTTTGGTGGTTAGCTTCTTGAGCTCCTTATATATTTTGGAAATCAGGCCTCTGTCAGATGTGGGATTGGTGAAGATCTTTTCCCATTTTGTGGATGGTTGTTTTGTCCTACTGACTGTTTCCTTTGCCTTGTAGAAGCTTCTCAGTTTCAGGAGGTCCCATTTATTAATTGCAGACCTCAGTGTCTGTGCTACTGGAGTAATGTTGAGGAAGTGGTCTCCTGTGCCAATTTGTTCAAGGGTAATTCCCACTTTCTCTTCTAGAAGATTCAGTGTGGCTGGATTGCTCATAAACTTCTGAAAGTTCTCTAACACATTCATGACGATTTTGAACATTGTGTACCTTCACACCAGTATCAAAGCAACTATATACAATTCCTGAATATTTGGTTCAGGTTTAAATAAAGAGGGGGCATTTAAAAAAGAATAAGCTGCATACTGACTGAGAACATCAGAATTTAGTTGTATTTAATACATCATTTTATTGTATATAAAATATATATTTAATTATATATGTACTATTTATATTTATATAGGTGTTTTTATGCTCACATATATGTGGGTGCTGCTGGAGCCTTGAAGAAGGCATCGGATCCTCTCAAGTTGGAATTACAGGTAATGGTGAGGACTGGACATGGGTGTTGGGACCAAACTGAGGCTCTCAAGAACACCTGGATCTCTTTAACTGCTGCATCTTCTTTCCAGCCCCCACACTGTCATTTCTGTGGGTTACTCTTGTGAGATGTCTCATAGATTTATCTTATCTCTCTTTTCTCTAACCTAATTTTTACCTATCTGTCCCAAACTGGCCTCATCTTGTCTTTCTATATATACTATACCCAAATGAGCTCATCTAGTAGTCTCTTAGACAAAAATACTGTCATTTGTTGATAAATAATAATTTTATCATCAGCCAGAAGAATTCTCTAAATCTTCATCCAATACATTCCATATATCCAAAGTCTATTTTATGTTTTCACTTAGATGGCCTAAAGCCATCACAAAATTAACATGTTTAAATGGAACAATTAATTTCCTATCAAAAATGTATCTTTCTCCCACGACTTTTCCCTGCCTACTAATACATGTTGTTACTTCTCACCCAGACTCAGTTCAGAGATAGTCAACTTGATTCCACCTTTCCCCAACCACTTACAGCCAATCCATACAGCCATTCCTACTGATGTACCTGAAGTAGCCTTGTTTCTCTATCCTTATCATAGTTTGAATTTAAATGTCCCCCACAGACCTATGTGTTCAAACAAAGTTCCCAGAAAGTGGCCCTGTTTTGGGAGGTTATGGAAATGTGTTAGACCTAAGATTTAGATGCATAAGCATAAGGATAAGCTTTAGAATTTTAGCCTGGGCCTGTTTCTGACTATGTTCTCTGCTTCTTAGTCCTCCAAGATGTAGCAAGTTCCTGGTACCATGAACCTAGCCTATCCCTTCAGCTTCTCTGTATCGATGGACTGTTTTCGCTACCAGGCATGTCCATCCTATGCCCCCTAGGCACAAGTGCCCTAGCATAGCTATGAATGTGATCCCATAAAAAACTATAAATTTACTTAAAGGTCATGAGATTGTTTATGAAAAAAGTTATACTTTGATTAGGTAATTATTGAGCATAAACTTTATGTACAACATCTTGTCACATTGTCAAAAAGTTAGATACATGTGCTAGAAGTGAATGAGCCAAATATACCATTCCTCTATTAACAATTTCTTTCAGATATTCTGTCACTGAAACAAGAAAACTAATGAATATAGTCCCCATCATTTTCACCTTACTGTAGGGTACCATCATCCCCTCATCATATCTTGCCCAGACTACAGCACTATATCCTATCTGGTAGTAGATATCTAAGACATGATCTTGAGTTAAACATGGTGGCCTTGTGCACCTATACTCTTAACATTCAGTAGGCCAAGGAAGCAGAGCAAGCCAAGCCAGAAAGATCCTAAGTTTCAAGCTAGCTAAGGCTCCATGTTAAATAAAAGGATCACAAAGTTAAATAGAAAAAAATACAACTTGGGTTATATTGCTTTCTTAGTTGCTTCTTATTTCATTTACAACTCTATGGCATTACAAGGCCACCCTCGTGTATCTCCCAACAACATTTCAAACCTTGGTCTCCCAGCTATTATAATAAGCTGTGGGGTTTTTTTCAACTTTGCTGTTTAAAGTTCCTATTGGATGCTAAACACTTTTCTGCCTCAGAGCCTTTACAAACACTGGCCCATCTGCTTAACATCCTGCTATTGGTGTTTGCATAACCAATTTCATTTTATATTTTAGGTCTAAATTAAATTGTTTCTTCTCAAAGAAGCCTTCTTACCATAGTGAAAGTAGGCCACTCTGATTACTTTTCAGTGAAACCATTTATTTGTTACATAAGACATTATCACTTACAAGACAGGCATACCTCAGAAATATTGTGGGTTCCATTCACTATGATAAGGCAAGTAACATAAATGTCTTAGTTGGGATTTCTATTGCTGTGGCAACACACCATGACCAAAAAGCAAATTGGGGAGGAAAGTGTTTATTTGACTTACTGTTCAGCATTGCTATTCATCACTGAAAGAAGTCAAAACAGGAACTCAAACAGGGCAAGAACCTGGAGGCAGGAGTTGATGCAGAGACCATGGGGAGATGATGCTTGCTGGCTTGCTTCCCCTGGCTTACTCAGTCTGCATTCTTCTAGAACCCAGCTTTATCAGCCTAAGGATGGCACCACCCACCATGATCCGGGCCCTCCCTCATGATCACTAATTCAGACAATGTCTCATGGAGGCATTTCCTTAACTGAGGTTCCTTCCTCTTTGATTACTCTAGATTGTGTCAAGTTGACACACAAGACCAGAAAGTACAAAAAAGTATGTCACACAGGGGTTTTGACTACCTGTGCATATTTTTATAGCCCATTGATTCCAATTTATGCTGCCTATACACACATAGTATGGAACCATCCGTTGGAATGTAATTGACAAATACATTTAAAGGTAACTGACTCTCCCTCCCCCAGCAACAATTAACTGCCAGAAGCTCTTCTGCTTAGGCTTGGGTCTAATGAACTCTTCCATGCTGAACTATTAAATACCTTGATCTTATACAAACAACAAATGCTTCTGTGAGTGCTGTGGTCCTCCCTGTTGTGTCCAGAAAACACTGTTGGGCACTGGTTCTCTGTGACTTTTCTCCCTCAATAGCCTGTGCAGGTACATCTGGTACTAGGAATATATAGAGGATGCCTCTAATTCAGTACCAGCTTGATTACTCCAAGTTCTGTGACTAAACTATGTGTTGTCTTCAGCAATAAGGCTTCATCAAATTATGATGGGCAAAGAAGAGCAATGGCAATAGACTGGGGGGAGGGCACTGGGACTCTCCCCTGACAACTCAAAAGGAGTTATTTACACCAAGTACTATATATCCCATATGGTTGTTTCAACATCCATGGTGCTAGAAGGCATGAAGTTGGGAGAGGGGAGAGTCGTGAATCTGGGAGGCATCAGAGAGAAGAGTGAATACGGAAATGAAGATGATCAAAATATATTTATTTCATGCATATATTAAATTCTCAGAGAATTAATAAGATATTTTTATAAAATCAGTAGTTTACAGATCACCACACAAAAATCACACAAGCTCAAATTGTATATTAATTACTTAAATATTCATTCTACAAAATTTCATCACCATTATAAACATACTCTTTGAAAAATAACCACTAAAACATTTGTGTGTATACTATGCTATAATTTAAGTGTGCCATAGCATTGTATCTGAACAGTTTATGTGCCTTTATTAAAAATTACTTTTGTTGGAAATAATGAAATTTTTCAGACAGATATGATGAAAGGATCTTGGGAGAGGTTGGAGGGAGAGTAGAACAGGGCATAATTATGATATATTGTATACATGTATGCCATTTTCAAAGAATAAATATTAAATATTATTTTTAATTACATTGTGACTACACAATGCAAATGGTCATTGAAACTGCTTGGAAAATATTGTTGGTAGACTTGTTCCCCATAGGCAGACTTTTCTGTCCTTCCGGCCAGCTCACAAATAACCACACAGAGCCTTCTTATTAATTATAAAAGTCCAACTAATAAGTTAAGCTGGTTCCTAACTAAATCTTACTGCTTAAAAATTAACCCATTTTACCAATCTACGAGTTGCCACATGACTCATGGTGTTTGCCTGTCCTCTTGCATGTCTTGCTCCCTCACAATTTAGGTGGCGACTCCACCCTTCTTTTCCCCCATAGTTCTTTCTGCCTATACCTCTTCCAGCTTAGCTGTTGGCCATTCAGCTCTTTATTAAACCAATGAGAGCAACACATCTTCAGTGTACAAAAAATTGTTCCACAACATTTCCCTGAATGTAGGCCACAAAGCTTCAACTTGTAACCAACATAAGTAAAGCATGTGTCGTAGTTATGGTTTCTACTGCTGTGATCAACACACTATGAGCATAAGCAACTGGAGGAGGAAAGGGTTTATTTCAATTCCTCTCTGTATCACAATCCATAATCAAATTAAATCAGGTTAGGAACCCAAGGCAGAAAAATGAAGACAAGAATGGATGCAGAAGACATGGAGAAACACTTCTTACTGGCTTGTCCTCCCTGCTTTCCTCTATAATCTTGGACCACCTGTCAAGGGGTGGTACCACCCCATACTGAGCTGGACATTCCAACATTAGTTATCAACCAAGAAAATGTCACCATGGGCCAATCTAATGTAATAATTTTATCAATTGAGGTTCCCTCTTCCTAGATGAGTCTAACTTATGTCAAGTTGGCTTTGAAAATGAGCCAGTAAAGCACAACACAGAAAAATGCAAAAAGTATGCTTGTAATTGCATTTATTAATTTGCCTCAAGGCTATTTATGGGTGTTGTTCTCGTGTATATGACATATACTTAAAGCTAAACTATCTCCCATTAGAATTACTTTTAGTCTCTTCCTTAGAAAATAAAATAAAATCCTTTGCTATTTCTCCCAATATTGTTCAAAGGTTTCAGTCCAAAGTCTTCACTACAAGTAGAGTTCCCATATTCAAAATACTTAAGAATAAAAGTATTTATGATCTTTTGCAAGTTTTGTAACATTTGCATTTATATACAGGTAGACACAAAATACACCTGTGTGCATATAACTTGTACACAAGAGTACACAATAATTTTTGGTATGTCTACATTCTTACCATGACCTATCAGACAAGAACAGGCATGGAAATTTCCAATTGTGCCATCATGTCAATGTTCAAAAAGTTTTCACATTTTGGAGCACTTGAGATTTCAGACTTTTGTATTAGGGAATATTTAACTTGCAAGCTGTTTGGACTCTTAAAAATATGAATCTAATCTATTTTATTCAATGTGCTCTATATTATTTCTAAAGCAATTGTCTTTTAGTTGTTCATTCATTCACAAACAGTGTAAAATTATGCACAGGGGCTTAAACCAATAAGGGGACTACCATTGTTTTATATAACCAAAGTCTGGAAAAATGTAATTGGAGCTGACGTAATAGTTCAGCAAAGCCACAGGGAACACAGGGTTTTTTGTTTGTTTTACTCGTGCCCTGTGTGTTGTGCCCATCCCTCTCCCTTGCCATGGTACTGACAATATGCTGCTATCGTTTTCACAGCTGCAAATAGGTTAGTGAATCTCCAAGTGTAATATCTACATTTCAGTTCAAAAAAGAGACTTTTCTTGCAGTTCTTTTCTATTTACTTGTAAACTAAGTTCTTCCTAAAAACATTTTCCTAGAGCTGTTTGTTTCAAACTGTTCGTGTGTCACTATAAAGGAAATTGGAGGATGGAATGTTTTTAGCTGAATACATATCCTCCCTTGTACAAAAAGCATAGATCTTTTAGTAAAGAAGGAAAATTGACAGTAGTAGTCTACTTCACAGTTCATCAGCATGGTTTATAGCTAAATGAGACTTTTTCAGTTTTCTGGAAACACTATCTACACAAGTTTTATCTCTTTACACCCACCTATTGCTACTTAGAATATCCTCCTGTTGCTTCTAAGAAAGAAACAAAGATACAATAATTTCTCAAGGTCAAACCAGTATGCCATCTATTATTCTTTATTCTTTGAGGTGAGACTAATGGTCCTTGAATCCCTCGGTGGTGTAAACTAAACAAGGATTTTGTCTATGGCTATAATATCATTATTTAATCATGTGCTTAAAATGAATAATCAGTGTCATAGTTAATTTTTGTCGATTTGACATAAACTTGACATATCTGAGAGGAATGGTTCTCAATTGAGGAATTAAGAAAGTTTGGATTTTTAAACAGATCTTACATTTTTAAAGCTTTAAGTTTTAAAAACTACAGGACATTTAAAGTTATACTGTGCTTTATACATTTACACACATGATATTAGGCTGAAATGTTGATATTAACATGAAATATTTACACATTCATGCATGTGGCATTAATATGAAATCTTGGGGACAAGAAAATCAAAGAGAGTGTGTTTGTGTGTTAAAGTTGACTAAGAGTAGAATGTTACAGTTTTTGTCACCTGACACAAACTTAGACATACATGAGAAAAGGGAATCTCATTTGAGGCACTATTTTTATCAGATTGGCCATGGCCATGCCCATGGGAAATTTCTTGTTTAATGATTAATATAGGAGGACCCAGCTCACTGTCATTGGAGCGACCCCTGGGAAAGTAGGCTTGAGCTATATAAGACAGGTAATGGAGGCTACCAGGAAAAGTAAGGCAGTAAGCTAAATTCCGCCATGTCCTCTGCTTCAAGCTTGTGCCTTGAGTTCCTGTCCTGATTTCCCTTGATGGTGGACTACAAATAAATTGTAAGCCAAACAAATCCTTTCCTCCTCAATTTGCTTTTGACCAGCTTTTAATTACAGCAACTCAAAGCAAACCAGGATAATTAGTGTTCACTAAACTGAAAGAGAAGTTCAGTGGAAACTCTTTTTTACTCTCTCTAATACTTGAAAACCCTATCACTGTTGTTTCACAGAAATACATAAACTTATCAAAGACCCAGAAAGTAAATAAGATTCAAACTTCTCTTTACCCTATCAGGTCCCTGCCACTGTTTGAGTTTTTGTATGCATGTTAATCCAGTTAAATCCAGGGTTCAGCAATGTACGACCCTCTTGTTTCTATAAATAAAGTTTTATTAGAGCATAAACTCACTCATTCTTTTATGTATTGTCTATGTTACTTTTGGTTTTTTACATTTTTTATTTAAATTAGAAACAAGATTGTTTTACATGTCAATCCCAGTTCCCTCTCGCTCCCCTCCTCCCCTGCCCCACACTAACACCATACCTATACCATACCCTTTCTGCTCCCCAGGGAATGTGAGGCCTTCAATGGGGGTGTCTTCACAGTCTGTCATATCCTTTGGGATAAGGCCTAAGCCCTCCCCATGTGTCTAGGCTCAGGGGGTATCCCTCTATGTGAAGTGGGCTCCCAAAGTCCATTCCTATGCTAGGGATAAGTACTGATCTACTACTAAAAGAGGCCCCATAGATTTCCAAGGCCTCCTCATTGACATCCACATTCATGGGGCCTGGATCAGTTCCATTCTGGTTTCCCAGTGATCAGTCTGGGGAACAAGAGCACCCCCTTATTCTGGTCAGCTGTTTCTGTGGGTTTCACCAGCCTAATATTGATCACTTTGCTCATCACTCCTCCTTCTCTGCAACTGGATTCCAGTTCAGTGTTTAGCTGTGGGTATCTGCTTCAACTTCCATCAGCTGCTGGATGAAGGCTTTAGGATGGCATATAAGTTAGTCATCAATCTCATTATCAGGGGAGGGCATTTAAGGTAGTCTCTCCACTGTTGCTTAGATAGTTAGTTGGTGTCATCCTTGTAGATCTCTGGACATTTCCCTACTGCCTCCTTTCTCTTTAAACACATAATGGCTCCCTCTTTGATGGTTGTGTCTTGTTTTGCTCTCCTCTATTCTTCCCCCTACACAATCTTCCTGCTCCCTTATGTCCTCCTCATCCCTCCTACTCTCCCCTTCTCCTTCTACTAGCTCCCTCTTCCCTCCCCCATACTCCCAATTTTCTCAGGATATCTTGTCCATTTCCACTTTTCCGGGGGATCATGTATGTCTCTCTCAGAGTTATCCTTGTTTCCTAGCTTCTCTGGTGGTGTGGATTGTAGGCTGGTAATACTTTGCTCTAAGTGTAAAATCCATATATGAGTGAGGGCATACCATGCTTCTACAGCTAATAAACACATTCATCAAAGTGGTAGGACACAAGATTAACTCAAAAATAATCAGTACCCCTACGATATACAGACCATAAGAGGACTGAGAAAGATATCAAAGAAATATCATCCTTTACAATAGCTACAAACAACATAAAATATCTTGGGGTAACACTAACCAAATAAGAGAAAGACCTGTATAGCAAGAACTTTGAGTCTTTAGAAAGAAATTAAAGAAGATACCAGAAAATGGAAAGATCTCCCATACTCTTGGATAGGTAGGATCAACATAGTAAAAATGGTAATCTTGCCAAAAACAATCTACAGATTCAACGCAATCCCCATCAAAATCCCAACACAATTCTTCACAGACCTTAAGAATAATACTCAACTCTATATGGAGAAACAAAAGAACCAGGATAGCCAAAACAATCCTGCAGAGTAAAGGAACTTCTGGAGGCATGACCATCCCTGATTTCAAGCTCTATTTATAGAGCTATATTCCTGAAAACAGCTTGGTATTGGCACAAAAATAGACAGGTAGACCAATGGAATGGAATTGAAAACACTGATATTAACTCACATACCTATGAACAACTGTTTTTTGACAAAGAAGCTAAAGATATACAATGGAATAAAGAAAGCATCTTCAACAAATGGTGCTGGCATAACCGGATGCTGGCATGTAGAAGACTGCAGATAGATCCATGTCTATTGCCATAAACAAAACTTAAGTCTAAATGGATGAAAGACCTCAACATAAATCTAGCCACACTGAACCTAATAGAAGAGAAAGTAGGAAGTACCTTTGAACGAATTGCTACAGAAAACAGCTTCCTGAACATTATACCTGTAGCACAAACACTGAGAATGACAATTAATAAAACTGAGAAGATTCTGTAAGGCAAAGGACACAGTCAGCAAGACAAAAAGGCAGCACACAGAATTGTAGGGAGCCGTCCCTGCATTCTCCATTACAAGATGGCGCCTGCATCCGGCAGGCACCGAATGTAAACAAGATTATTGCGCAGGCGCTGGGTAATTTTCCATTCCTTGATCTCTGCCTATTCCGTGGCGTCATATGGCCGGATGAGCTGCAGCCAATCATGGGGTGACACGTCCCAGGCGGCGGCTGCCAGCCTTTATTAGGGGACGGGATTCTTGGCTCAGCGTCTCCGCTCTGGGAAGCTTATGCTCTCCACTCTCAAGACGCATTAAAGCTTTCCTGCAGAAGGATCCGAGTGTCCCGTGTATGATTTCTTGCTGGCGAGAAATACAGAGCGAGCGGGACATATGGTGCCGAAACCCGGGAACATGTGAACATTTCCAGCACCTCGGAGACCCCTCTAACGAGGCGGATTCAGAACTGCAGGGTGGTAAATTCGGAGAGGTATGTTTTTTCTGGACTTTGGCTTGGGAATGTTGCTATTGTGGGAGGTTAATATAGAGGCTTCTATGCTTTTACTAGGAGCTATTTTGACTTTTCTCACTGTTGTAGCAATCTTAAAGAAGTCCAGAATTACATATCAGAAACCGAATGTGGTGAGAGATGGGGCGCGCCTAACAATAAAATATAAGAAAAAAGGACCTCCCGGGATGTCTACTGACAAGGGAGTGTATAAGAAAAAAGGACCTCCCGGGATGTCTAGTGACAAGGGAGTGAATAATTTGTTAAGAGAAACAGCAATAAATAAGAAAAAAGGACCTCCTGGGATGTCTAATGACATGGGAGTGAATAATTTGTTAGATGATTCTGTAAATGAGATTAAAGCTTTAAATCTTGATAGCTCTGATGACTCTGAAAGCTCAGGAGATGAAGTCTTAAATACTGGGGAAACAGCTCAGCTAGGTGAAAAAGAAACAAAAAAGGAGGGAGAGAAAATAGGAGATAACCGGTCACACCCCGGTAAATTTAGGAGAGATGAGGACTCAAAACCTAGCCTCTGCCCTGCAACGAAACTGGAGGCCTTGGAGCTGAACAGCTCAGACTCTGAGATTTTAGACTCTAGCAAGGAAGCAGAGCTAGAGAAAGAAGCAGCACGATACCACCCCGATAGATATCGGCTGCCAAAAATGCCAGCGGGTGTGCTTCCATCAGCACCCCCACTATTTGGTACCGACTCCTTTTTACCATCAGAGGAGCGGAGAAAATTACAGATGGCTTTCCCAGTCTTTGATAGGGGAAAAGGCCGTGCATGTTATTCAACACTGCTTGGAGGCCTGGGATGCCTGGGAAAAGCCTCATATCCTAAAGTTGCTCAAGTAATTTATGTATGCTTGTTTTAAAATGTTCTATTTCCTGGTACGGCCATTTTGTAGCTGGTCACATGACTGACGGTAGCCATTTTGCTAAAGTTAAAAAAAGGATACTTAAACCGCCATCTTGACTAAAGGTGACCACATGGAAATCAGAGGTACCATCTTAGAAACAAGTTTTTCAGTTAAGATTTAAAATGTTAATGCTTCTATATATTACAGAAAGACCTTAAGGGAATTTAAATTTCTTTTTAAAACCAGTTTTCAAATGTTTAATTTTATTAATGTTTATACTTAAAGAGCTTCAATTTAGAATTTTTAAGCAAAGCCTGACAATGTAAAGTTCTTGTTTTGTAAAAGATGCTAATCTATTATGTTGGTAGCACACACCTTTAAGCTCAGGGTGTTGGTGACACACGCCTTTAAGTTTTGGGCGTTGGCGGCATACGCCTTTAATCCCAGCACTCGGGAGTAAGAGACAGATGGATCTTTATGAGTTCAAGGCCTGCCTGGTCCGACAGATCGAATTCCAGGACAGGCTCCAAAGTCACAAAAAAAACCCTGCCTCAGAAAGAAGTTAAGCTACTGTTTAAGGAAGTTCAGCTGTATTAAAGAAATAAGACTTTACCTAGCCACCTGTGTGCTTCTTAAAAACAGATAATGGGCCGGCTTAACGTGCCCATCGCACACTTAAGTCTTATTTAATCAAACAAAAGGAGGGAATGGGAGCATCCTTACCCTCGGTGCCAAGAGTTGCAATATCCATGGCACTCTTTACCCTTAATTTTCTAAACACCGACGCTCAGGGCCATACAGCGGCCAAGCGTCATACCTCAGAACCTAAAAGGTCTAAGGAGATGGTAAAATGGAAAGATGTCTTAACTGGTCTTTGGAGAGGCCCGGATCCTATTCTCATAAGATCCAGGGGAGCGATATGTGTTTTTCCACAGGATGAAGAGAATCCCCTGTGGATCCCGGAAAGACTCACCCGAAGAGCCCCTTTGGACCCTCAAAAGTCGGAACTCCACCCTCTCCCCGGGAGTTGAGAGCCGCTATTATCCAGATTAACTCCTGTCCTTGACGGAGGGACTGTCATCATGGATTGCTTCAGCTGTCTCCTATTTTAAGGAATGGGTGGAGGTGGGATTGTTTGGTGCAGCCGTTTGCTGCGGATTGATGTTGCTTCTCTGGCTGGTCTGTAGGCTCAGGGCTCAAACTAAGAGAGACAAGGTGGTTATCGCCCAAGTGCTTGTAGCTTTGGAACAAGGGGCTTCCACTGATATTTGGCTAACTATGCTTAAGCAATAGGCCGCTGGCCAGACAGCTCTTGCACACCCGGAGCCTAGGCTCATTGCACAGGGTAGAGTGCCTGGCTTGAGCAGCCCATGAGGGATGTCGAGCAAGGCATCGCACAGAGAGTTGCCCAATATGCAGGCTTCTCTGGGAGGCATGTTGTCCTGCATAAGGGTTGCCTGCCCTAGTCTCCCTTTCCCAGAAAAACGGCAGAGGACAGGTCGAGAGCGCTTCGGGTCAAGCTAACAGCCTGATGGCGACTCTTGTACACAGTCTTAATATTTGATTGGGAAGGTACAACCTCTGCCTCTATCCCTCAACATTTGGGTGACCTATTTGCTTGTAAAAATATAAAGCCTTATCATTAATTAATAAAAAAGGGGGAGATGTAGGGAGCCGTCCCTGCATTCTCCATTACAAGATGGCGCCTGCATCCGGCAGGCACCGAATGTAAACAAGATTATTGCGCAGGCGCTGGGTAATTTTCCATTCCTTGATCTCTGCCTATTCCGTGGCGTCATATGGCCGGATGAGCTGCAGCCAATCATGGGGTGACACGTCCCAGGCGGCGGCTGCCAGCCTTTATTAGGGGACGGGATTCTTGGCTCAGCGTCTCCGCTCTGGTAAGCTTATGCTCTCCTCTCAAGACGCATTAAAGCTTTCCTGCAGAAGGATCCGAGTGTCCCGTGTATGATTTCTTGCTGGCGAGAAATACAGAGCGCGCGGGACACAGAATGGGAAAAGATATTCACCAACCCCATATGCGACAGAGGCCTGATCTCCAAAATTTACGAAGAACTCAGGAAGCTAGTTTCCAAACCACCAAATAATCCAATTAAAAAGTGGTGTACAGAACTAAATAGAAAATTCTCAATAGAGGAATCTGAAATGGCTGAAAGACACATAAAAAGTGCTCAATATCCTTAGCCACCAGGAAAATGCAAATCAAATCAACTCTGAGATACCATCTTACTCCTATCAGAATTGCTAAAATAAAAAACACCAATGATAACTTATGCTAGAGTGGATGTGGAGAAAGGGGAACACTCCTCCACTGCTGGTGGGAGTGCCAACTCTTACAGCCACTTTGGAAACCAGTATGGCAATTCCTCAGGAAAATGGGAATCAGTCTACCACAATATCCAGCAGTTTCACTCTTAGTCATATACCCAAAGAAACACATTCATACAACAAGGACATCTGTTCAACTGTGTTCATAGCAGCATTATTTGTTATAGCCAGAACTTGGAAGCAACCTAGATGCCCCTCAACTGAAGAATGTATAGAGCAAATGTGGTACATTTACACAATAGAGTACTACTCAGTGGGAAAAATAAAACAAAAAAACAATGGAATCTTGAAATTAGAAGGCAAATGGATGGAACTAGAAGAAACCATTCTGAGCGAGGTAACCTAGTCATAAAAAGACAGAAGACTTGAATCATTAAGAGCAGTTCATGTAGACTGCAGTCTGTAAAGCAATGAATATCTGGCTTTTTACAGAAAGAAATGCTGACTTCTACCTAGGCTCTATCGCATTAACTTCTGAATTAAGTTGAAAGACACATGTGACAAAATAGAGGTTTAAGTGGTTTTATTAAAGAAACAATTAAGAGTAAAATAAAGGATCCTTGACTAAAAACTGTGATAGAAGGAAAAAGGGAAAACTATAATTTGAGGGTTTTTTAAAATTTGTTTTCTCTGTGATTGACAAGAAAGATCCAGCCTTGAAAAAATACTTGGATTAAAGAAAAATAATTGATTAACCACTTCAAGAATATTTGTTACTTCACAAGGATGTTGGAGAAATGAAACAAACTAAGTGATGATATGAAGCACAATACCCAGACTAAAAACAATGGATTTTAACTTGAATAACAGGTTAAAAAAATGAAGTTTCTAGGGAAACAGAATGCATACCAGAAAATGGAGCTGTATAGAAAAATGTTATTTATTGGTTGCCTTGAACTAGCCAAAGTTTACACTATCTATAGCTGCTTGTAGTCTGCTGCAGATAGACTTGGGAGCTAGTAATAGCATTATTCCCAGTATTTTTCTGAGTTTTACGAAAGTGCACAATTAAGGACATTCATTCAGTCAAGGAACATAAAGGAAAAATAGGCTGTTTCTTGGATCCTATGAGTCAGCTAAAGAAAAAAGTGGGTCTGTTAGGGGAGGAACCTCCTGTAGTCAAGACCCAATGGGCACCCAGAGTTCAATAAACTGGAACCTGGCCCCGTCTTTGGAAGATATGGTTTATTCTGAACATGGTCCTCCTGTGTTCTTGGGGTTGCTCCCTGGGGTTAGGGGAAAGAAAGATCATTTTTTTCCATTTCACAAAGCCAGAAGATGTGTTCTCCACCCCATCTATCTTGGTTTCATTTTCTCCAGAGGGCTAGTTCTATGTCTGGAAGGAAACTGCACTTTCAGGTTGGAAAGTTAAAACTGAGCCTGTTTGCTTTCCTCCTTTCTGACCAGCCCAAACAGTTCTATGTGCAATTGTCACTGCTCCCCAGTGAGGGGCCATATGCAAGGGAGACAGGGTGGTAATGAAAGAGTCCCATGGCTACTGCAGTGAAGTTCAGGGAGGCTCATCACAGTCCTCTCACATTTCCTCAGACTAACACTTTCCAGATGTGTGCTGGGAGGGAAAGGCCTGCCTTGGTAGAAGCGTCCATAATCCCAGTGTAGAAACCAGCTGGATCCTAGCAACTGCAATAGAGCCATCTCATTTGGGTCCTATGTACTTACCAGAGGCTACATTATTAAACAGCTGAGAAAGAGGGCAAACTGTAATTTGGAGGAAGTAAATGAGGAGGAATCAACAGCCATGTGGATCAAAAGAATAACACATTCCATGCACACAGCCTATTACTTTCCTACCGTAAATAACTTACTTAGACCAGCCAGTTTGATCTCATAGAGATTGAGCCCGAGTGTAAGACTTGTGTGGTGACTTGTTTTATAACCCAGGTTGAGCTCTGGAGAGACATTTGGGAGGCAAGTCTTCTTATATATTCTTAATGATTGTAAAGTGTCGGGATTTACTGCATGAAAAATGTAGGCTATAAAAGCCAAGTGGTGCGTGCTCTATCCAAACTGCTGTTTGTTCCTCTCTAATAGAATAAAGTGGAAGTATGGCAATGTTCAGTCTAAAGTTGCAGTTGGAGAGCAATAATAGATAAAATACCCCCGTAATGATGCAGTTACCCAGGAACTGTCCCATCGGTAACTCTTTCCTTAAGTATGCAAGCTTATTCCCCTGGGCAAACTAAACACACCAAACCCCATCCAAGTGAGAATTCTCAGCCAGGTAGGGGCTCTCCTCTGTTCCTGTGACTAACCGTGATAAGTCTGAGAATACTAATGGGTAATGCAACTGAGCAAAACACAGCAATGAAGACACAGGAGGTTCCTCCCATAACAGACCCACTTTTTTCTTTAGCTGACTCATAGGATCCAAGAAACAGCCTATTTTTCCTTTATGTTCCTTGACTGAATGAATGTCCTTAATTGTGCACTTTCGTAAAACTCAGAAAAATACTGGGAATATTGCTATTACTAGCTCCCAAGTCTATCTGCAGCAGACTACAAGCAGCTAGATAGTGTAAACTTTGGCTAGTTCAAGGCAACCAATAAATAACATTTTTCTATACAGCTCCATTTTCTGGTATGCATTCTGTTTCCCTAGAAACTTCATTTTTTTAACCTGTTATTCAAGTTAAAATCCATTGTTTTTAGCATGGCATTTAAAAAGGCTTTGACAAAGAGAAAGAGGAGAAAAGTTCATCATGAAGACAGATTTGATTTCCAATATGAATCTTCCACGCAGCGTATTTTGTCAGTGTGTTGTCTGTGGCGAGATTTCAGAAATATGTGTTTGTTAATGTGTATGTTTATGGCCTTTTCAAGAGAAATGCCACATCTCATGCATTTTTTAAACAAAGTGTAAATAAACAATACCCAAGTGAATTTATTTTCAACATATTTTCATTGAAGCCAAATCAAAGGAAAGAAACATCCCTGAGGCTTTTGTCTATGTTGTCTAATTTTTGTGGTTCCTTATGATTTCTTTGTTGGTTTTTGTAGTACTGGGCATTGGACCTAGGGCCTCCTGCATGGTGTGTCAGCACTCTACCACTGACCAGTATCTCCTGCTCTGGATTATGCTTCTCCAATCATTAAACACAGCTGTAATACTGCAATGTTTGAAGCTAAGGAGATAAATGGTAGCTAGGAAAAGGGTATATAATAAATGGAATTCTTAGAGAAAAGCAATTCTATTGCTACTCGTGAATTATGAAATGGCCTCTCCTTTAACCACACACACACACACACACACACACACACACACACACACACACACATTTAATATTTCTCCCTTTCCAACGTATTTTCTTCTCTTTCTCTTCATTGTCAGACGTGAAGCCTAGTGTAGTTTGATATGAGAAGGCTGGAAATGAAATTAATGACTTTCTGAACACTTTGCCTTCTTTCTCCCTTTGGATTCAAGAACACCGAACATTATCTTTTGTTATTTGAAGTGATCTTGCAAATTATGATCGACTTGAATCCTAGATGAAAACAATTATTTTCCAATGTTCTCCCTAATATTCTCTAATGATTACAATGGCAGCAGAATTGGGTGGATGGAAAGCTGGCATCTGGAACCAAACTGCCGGGGTTTGAGTCCAGCTCTCATTTACTATGTGATTTTTAGCCATTCACTTATATCTGTCATAACTCTGTTTATATTTGTAGAACAGGCATGGTAATAGCATGTACTATACAGCAGTTGTGAAAATTAAATAATTTATATAATGTAAGAAGTTTAGACACGTGCCTTGCATATATCAGTTTTATCAACAGTATCATCATATTGATCTCCCATTGCGTGTGTGTGTGTGTGTGTGTGTGTGTGTGTGTGTGTGTGTGTGTGTGTGTGTGTGTTCGCACACGCGCACATGTACACACATTGCAAGGTCTTTCCATGTATCCCTGGCAGGCTTGAAACTCACTGTATCTGTATGTATCTGTATGTATCTGAAACTGGCTTCATACTTGCATTAATTCTTTAACCTATGCCTCCCACATGCTCCCATATGCATGAGTATATCAAATTTATTTTAGTTACAAGCAGTAACTTTCCTTTGATGCTTCAAATATGATATGCATACAGCATTATTTGTCCTTTTTCTGGTAGCTGGATGAAAATTAGTAAGCATGACAGCAGTATATATAGTTCCAAAGCTTGAAACCAATGTGAATTTACACTTCTCAATATTTCTCCCACAGAGATTCAAAGTAAGGGGCCCCAAAGGACACTAGCCCATTTCCAAGAAAATATTTACACCCTTCCCTGTTTAATTAGAGTATAATTTATATAGAAAATTCCATAATCATATTGTATAGTTCTATATGTTTTGATGAGTACATCCAGTAAGCACTATCCTGTGGATATAAAGATTTCCATGCATCCCTGTATTGCATTATATCCTTTAAGTATACATCCCTTCTCCCTTATTGTCTATCCACTGTTTTCCCATATAACTTTGCATGTTCATAATACATTATAAATTAAGTCATCCAGCACAGAATTTTTCAAGTTATGCTTAGTTCACTTACAATAATGCAACTGGGACTTTGCCATGTAATATGTATCACTAACTCATTATTTCTATTGATGAGTATTACATTTTATCAATATGTTACAGTCTTAGAAATAAGTTCTAAGTTCTAAGTTCTTCTGAAAGGTAGGGTGACTATGTTTTTCTCTTCTACAAATAAGGATTATATGAACTCACTCAAAACTAAAGTGGATACCTATATTAGTTGAGGTGATGGGGAACCCTAGTAACCACATGTTGAAACTTATGGCACAATTGGCTTGCTATTACTTTGTTTATTTTTGAGATTATAGCGAAATTATATTTCTTCCTCTTTCCAATCCCCCCATACCCCTTCCAGCTCTCCTTCAAAAGCATGATCTCTTTTTCACTAATTGTTATTGCATGCACATATAGAAAACCCGGTCAGTCTGTATATGTTACTTGTATATTTTCAGGACTATTTGTCATGGCCCTGATATTCTTATATGTGGGGGACCAAATAATTCCATTATGGAATATTTTGAGATCCAGCCTTGGGTTTCACTAAACATGGAGCACTGGAAAGCTCTGGCCCACTATTGTATTGTTAATACCAGTAAGACTACTATTGTTTACCATGGCCTCAGGGTAATATGCATCCTAATTTGCATCTCTATATGCTTAAGCATCTGAATAGGCCTGCACCTGAGCAGGGGGACTATAGGTGTATGAGTAACTAGGGAGGACAGGAGTGAGGGGCAAGCAACCAGAGGAGAGAGGAGAACAAGGAGAGATATGGTTCCCTCATGGTCATGGCAGGATGGTTAAGAAACAGCAGAAAAGATGGCAAATAAACAAGAGACTCTAGTTTTACAACATGAAACTGAGAGCTCTCCAAAGATGACAAGATGCCTGTATTTGGTCTTTATCCTGTAAGACCCTGGAAAAGCTGAGGCATCCAGGGTCTTAGCTCAAGACCGAGGCCACCCCAATCACAGAATGGAGGCGAAAGCTTGATGCAAATTGCATGAAGCTTTATTGTAGTTTAACGAGCTAACCCCAAGTTAGCTCGGGTCTTTGATCCACCCGCCATGTCAGATGGCTAGCAAAGACAGTTCAAAGCCGCTTTGTACAGATTTTTATAGGGCAGCGTAAGGGGAGTGTCTAGGGGTATTGCACAAGCTCAGGATTGGTGTGCCTCCAGGCTTGGAGGGTTTGCCCTGTGTTGATTGGTCAACTGGTTGTTATGGCCCATAGGCCCTCCCAGAGTGGTTGCTATGCTCTCTGCGTCATTGCTGTGCGCTTGTCTGTAAAGCACACCCAGAGCCATAAACCATAGCGCCACCAGCTAACTTCTGATTGGTTCCTTGTCACGAGGCAGGCACCTAACCTCTAGTGACTAAGACAAGGTCATAGAGCACATGTTACTGTCATGGCTGCCGAAATGGGGAGCTGGTCCCTTCAATCGCCGCTGGGTTGCTAGGAGTTTCCAGGTCCACACACCCCCATTCAGGCTGAACCTCATGGGTTAAGGCTGAGACATGCCGGGTCACAACACTTATACAGTGTTTTCTGTCTATTGTTCTGGCAAAGAGGGAAATAAAGGGAAGGAATAGAGAAAAAAATCTTAGTGGCAAGTCCTATCTCTGAGGAGATCATTAGTTAATGAGAAAGATGAATGCAGTATGGCACAAAAGGTTGGTAACTTTTTATAAAAGAGATTCAAAGGCACACAAGCTATAGCTTTTTCCTTATCATTAATGTTGCAAAGGAGGAACATGAGTTACAAAAGATGTATCAAGTAGCTTACCAGAATGACTTAAGCTTGAGGAGTCTTCTAAGCAAAGCTTGTCTCGTTCCCTTTTGTCCTTACTCCTTTTGGTTCATGGTACATAGTCACTGGTAGTCACCTATGTGATAACTCTTCAGTAAACAAGAAGCATGTTTCTTGGCGGGAAAGCTGGCATGTGAAAGTGCTGCAATCCAGCCTATAGTCTCCCTTCACATGCATGCTTCCATGATTGATCTGGGCTTAAATACAGAAATTTCTGGTAGGTCAGATGTATCTCAAGAGAGTAATCCCAATGCCTAATAATTTGATTGATTATGATTTCAAAAAAAGGTGGGTGCATTTTGTTCATCGTTTTCTAGTGTTTTCCCCAAGTGTTTGACGATCTTTATTAGTCTGATCCCTAAAGAATACTTTTTCTGCTCTTTCTGCCATGTCTCTGAGGAGGCAGCTCTCTCTCTCTCTCTCTCTCTCTCTCTCTCTCTCTCTCTCTCTCTCTCTCTCCATGCCTTACTCCCTTCCCTTTCCCCCAATGAAGCTTCCCAAGGGGAAAAAGTATACTTTTTCCATATCTGATTTTCAGTTTTTGAAAATAAGAATGCCAGGCAGGGCGTTGGTGGTGCACGCCTTTAAGCCCAGCACTTGGGAGGCTGAGGCATAGGCAGAGGCAGGCAGATCTCTGTGAGTTCGAGGCCAGCCTGGTCTCCAGATCGAGTACCAGGATAGGCTCCAAAGCTATACAGAGAAACCCTGTCTCAAAAAACCAAAAAAAAAAAAAAGAGAGAGAGAGAGAGAGAAGAAAATAAGCATGTCTACCCTAACTCATTTGGCTAGTCTAAAAAAATAATCTCATAAAGAGTTGGTCTTTACCCCTTTAGGATACTGTCTAATACTTGAAAGTAATCTTGCCCAAATCATGAGAGTAACTATAGAGTGGAAAATTCCTTGATGATATCTGAGTTAAAACTAATTATAGTTATATATAAAAGCCTGGAATATTAAATGTAAGATTTTGGTGCTTGATTTCCATTTATGATGATAAACTAGAAGTTGCCTGTATGTGTGCTGAGAAAGGTGAAGTACCAGAATAAGGAAAGAAGACTCGATTCCAAAGTGATGAGGAAGAGAGGAAGAGCTTCAGAAAGTCACAAGTCGTGATAGGATAAGGAATGCACAGAAATGGAGTTTGCATAGTCAAACATAGTTCAAGACACATGGCTCTCTGTTGGGTAGGTTGGAAGCAAAATCCTCTACTCGAAGGCAATCTAGGCAGCCTGGGTGAAAAGAGATCAAACAACCCTATCCTTAGAAAAATGCCACAGCCCTTGCAACCCTCAAAACCAGCTGCAAATTTTGATGAGACAGTAATTCCACCAAGGACATGTCATCTGAAGAGAGTAATCCCACTTTTTTCTCCATCAACTTGGAAGGTAAAGGTACCATCTTAATGGAAAAAACATATTGTAAAACTTTACAGTTACTTTATTGTAAAGTAAGAGATACTTTACAGGTCTAACAACGAAGGGGGGATCACAATTCAGGAGTTTAACCTGCAATAACCCTTTGATGAGAGATAGCCTTGGGAGGCAATTGTGCAGAATGGGAAGACCAAACACGAACAAGCTGAGAAGTCCAGATGATAGGCAGCTTAGCTCAGGAAGCAAAGTTCATAGTGAAAAAATAACTCCATAATCTACACTGTGGAGGAAATGCAATCAACTAAGAATAACATTGCTATTTGATAGCCTTGAACCTGAGGTCAGAAGGCAGATCGAGCTCTGAAGCCATCATCTATCAGCATTTTACAGCTTTAGAACCTGAGAACACAAAAAGCCCCAGCAGTCTGCTTGATCATCTACAGTTATGTCCCTCATGCAAAGAAATTACTCATTAGGTCTTGGAAATAGTGAGTCTGATTGCCTCTACAGCTCTCAGTACTGTGACTGCTTCCCACAATCACAATGGACTTAAGAGCAACACACCTCAGCAGCATTATTAGCTACCTTAGAAGATCTTTCAGATCCAAGATCTGAAGATGCACAAATATACACTCTTGAAAGAACTATCGAAGCAACCAGAAAGGAAGAATTTTTTTAGGTTTATTTATTATTTTATTTGTGTGCATGTGTGTGTACCTGAGAGAGTTTATATGCACAAGTAAGCCATGTGTGCACTATTGATCACAGAAGGCAGAGGAGGTCAGATTCCCTGGAACTGGAGTAACAGGTGTTTGTAAGCCACTAGATGCAGGTACTGAGAACAGAAGGAGTCCTCTGTAAGAACATTGGGTGCTCTTAACTACTGAACCATCATTTCTCCAGCCCTGTATGCAATCTTAGGATCAAATGAAAATTAAATCACAAGATATTAAAAAATTTAAGATAAAAGTGAGGCAGTTTAATAGGAAAGCTAGTAGCTGTGAATGCTTACATTAAAATGTCAGAGAGGAATCAAAAAACAACCTAGTGACACTTCTCAATGTAATAGAAAAATAAGAACCCAAAGCTAAAAATCAATAGAAATAATAAAGGAAATAAATGAATGAAATGAATACCAAAGAACAATATAGAGAATTAGCTCGTTGGAAAACCAAGCAAAATCAACAATGCACTAGTCAAACTAACCAAAAGAAAGAGAAAGCAGACACCAGCTGATAAAATAAGGGATGAAAGGGGAGGTGCTACAACAGATTCTAATCCTGGGAAAGCTTAAACACCAAAAAGTTGAAGCTCTTGAAGCAATGGCTAAATTCCTGAGTATATGACCTACCAAAATCAGATTAAGATGATATAAACAACCTCAAGAGATCCAAAACAAGCAATGAGATTGATGGTGTTAAAGAACGATTGCCAAAAAGATAATCCCATAGTTGGATGACTTCATTGCTGAAATCTACCAAACCACTAAAGAAGAGATAGCACTACTCTGTGATGTTTTAAAAGAGGAGTGCTATCAAATTAATTCTATCAAGCATCCACCATTCCACACTTGTACCACCAAAATAAACAACATCAAGTCCAGTTTGTGTTGCCCATATGATTATCAGAGTATGGTCAAACTCCCAGTGGTCATCCCCTTAAAGACAGTGAGTCCTTCCCCACCTCCCCAGCACAAGCCATAAACAGCAAAGAGCCACACTTCAGTATCTTTATCACAGTTTTAAAGAACTCTTCTTCAGTAGCTTCCTGATTGGACCATTCATTATTTGTGGTGGTGGTGGGGGGGAGGGTTGTCACAGAAGACTTTAATGTCTTTCATTCTCAGTTACAAGTCTGAAGTCATCAATAACACTCCAAAATCCCTTCCTTTCCCATATCAGCCTGCAGTAGCACAAATCATAAACTTCCACATAGTTTCTGGCTACAGCCTGGATCACTGACTTCAACATGGTCTCCAGCAACAGCAGGGACCATAGACATTGATATGGGCTTTAGCAACAACACAAACCAATGCAAAAGTTCTTAACAATAGTTGTAAAATACTATTAAGGCAGAGGGATGTCACTTTATTTTATTTCACTTTCTTCTTTTTTATTCTTTGGGTCTTTCACATCATGCATCCTGATCCCACCCATTTCCTGTCCCTTCACATATTCCCTCTCTGCACCCCCACCTCAAAATATAATTTAAGAGAAAAAAAGAAAAGAAAAAAGGTAAAAAGGAAAAATCTCATCATGGAAGCTATAGTATAAAATCAGGAGGACTGCCCCCATCACTTACTACAAGGGGGTAAACTAGCCAGGGCAATGCTGGAGAGCTCCCTCTGGTGTTGAGAAGGGTGAAAGGCTGATCAAACCTGCAACTACCCAGGCCCAGAACCAGTGATCCCACCAAAACATCCACCCCATCTGTGATCTGCTGGAGCTTGTGAAGGGGCTGGTCCAGTAGGCCCAAAGCTGCAGGATCTCCACAACACAGGGCAACAGCAGGATAACCAAGAGGAGTCCCAGTGAGGTCCCAGCATCATAGAGTAGCCGAAACCAGATGCCTCACACCAGACTATTGACTTTTCCCAATAAACACTTGCAAGTAAAAATAAATGGACAAAGAGGTTTACTGCATAACTCACTGTGTCACATTTTATTTTTTTAAAGACACTTGCTAGGCCAGCTGCTTGGTGGCTTTCAGACCATTTATGAAGCATACTCTTTCTTGTAAAACTCAGAGCAAGTGTTTTGAAACTATATGGTAAAATCTGGTAAGCAAAATCCTTCCAGGGTGTAAGGAAGTAAATTTAAATAAAAACCATGCAGTTATTCAAAAAGGCCAAAAACTATGGATGTCTGTGGCCTGTGTCACCTCATGAGGCCCTAAGAACCATGGGAGATGAATTCAGAGGGTCATGCTGAACTGGCCTTGCCTCTCACTGGACACTGCAGCAAGAGAACTGGCCCCAGAATGCTGGAAAGATGGGCCTCAACTTTCACCAAAGGCCAAGATGAATGAACCCTGGGGTCATGCATGTAGGGGAGCTGACTCTACCCAATTGCCCAACGTTGATGGATCCAGGGGACTAGATTGACAAGCTTGGCTACTTTCTAGGACCACAGCCGGGCCTTGGGTTGACCCATCCTAGCATCTACCCCATCTAGGAACGCTGGAGCTGGTACAGTGACTGTTCCTGTGGAACGATGCCTGCAAGATCTCCAAGACTCATGACAGTCACAGAATACCCCAGAGGAATTCTGGTGAGGATCCAGTGATGGTGGTGTACCAGAAACCAGAGGCCTTGAACCAGACCAATGACTAACTGCAATATACATTTGCCAGTTAAACTTATGGGACCAAGAAATAAGCTATATGGCACACGCAAGCCTCCATTGCCACTAGGACGAATGAAGAGGTAATGGAGAAGCAAAGAGATTTTCTGTTGTGGTGGTTTTTGTTTTGTTTTGTTTTGGTTTCAGTTGGGTTTTGTTGTTGTTTTGTTTTTGCTTTTGTTCCTTTGCTTGCTTATTTTTATTTCTTTCCTTATGTAGGGGGTCCATAGCAGGATGAGGGGAAGATGGGGGATGGGAAGGTGAATGGAATTATGGTACATGATTTGAAACTTTCAAAGAGTGAATAAAGAAGTTATTTAAAAACAAACAAAAAAGACCACTGGCTGCTCTTCCAGAGGACTTGGGCTAGATCTCTAGCACCCACACAGCAGCCAAAAACCATCTTAATTCTGGTTCCAAGGATTCCTACATCTTCTGACTTCCATTGCCACTGCATACATAGTACAGGCAGGCAAAACACCCATATACATAAAAAAATTTAAAAATCTCATTTAAATGTTTAAATAATAAATTAATTTCAAATAAAAGTAAGCAAAGTCACAGACACAGGTTCCAAGAATTATGGTGGACATTTGGGATGATTCCCGAAGATCAGAGCCAACATTTGCTATTGATCTGTGTGGCAAAATAGGACCATATTTATGAGCAGATCTTACAAAGGTGTCTCTAGGAGCAAGAATAGCATTTGCAATCAGACACCCAAAGGACTGAGCAGACATATGACCAGTGTAGAGATATTCAACTCTGCACCTGTAGCACTGACCACACCAAAAAAGAACATGGTCTTTTTTACTCATTCATGTAGGAACTTGTGCTAACAATGCTATTTTTCTTTCTTTTTTATTTTTTATTGACTCTATGTGGATTTCACATCATACAACCCAATCCCATTTATCTCCCCTTCACCTAATATCTGCCCTCTATCCTTGCAATCTCCCTACCCCAAAATAAAGTAAAATTAGATTAAAAATCAAATTTTCAAAGAAAAATATCTCGTCATGGAAGCTGTAGTATGGCCCAGTAAGTCACATGGTATATTCTTTAGTCCATACAGCTTTACTTGCAAGTGTTCATTACATTGAGTCATTGGTCTGGCTTGAAAACTATGGCTTATCCCACACTACAGATACTGGACTCTCACTGGGACTCCTCTTGGATATTCTGCTGTTTTCCTGTGTCATGAAGATTCTGCAGCTTTGGATCTGCAGGACAGGCCATTTCATGTGCTCCAGCAGTTCATAGATTGGGGTGGATGTTGGGGTGGGCTATCTCATAGCTCTGGTTCTGGTTCTAAGTGGTCAGCCTAGCAGCTGTTCCTCATCCTTACCACCAGGGTGAGCTCTTCAGCATTCCCCAGGGTAGCTCATCCAATGTATCAGATAGCAAGGGGTATGGCCAGTTCTCCTGCTCTCATGCCCTTGAGAACCAGTTCACCAGCACCCATACTACTGGGACCAGCTCTATTGAGTTTCCCAGGCAAGGTACAAGGGCCCACTCTCCTGAGTGCTGCTTCTGGTGAAGGGCAGGGACAGATCTCCCATTCTCATGTCCCTGAGGCCAGACATTGTTATTGTTAGTTCTTAAAATACTGATTTGGCATAAACCTAACCAAAGAAGTAAAAGACCTCTACAATGAAAACTTTAAAACAGCAATGAAAGAAATTAAAGAACGTACTAAAAGATAGAAAGACCTCCCATGCCTGTGGTCTGCAAGAATTAACATTTTGAAATGGCTAGGTTATCAAAAACATTCTACAGATTCAATGAATTTCCTACCAAACCTCAAAGTTATTCTTGACAGAAATAAAAAACTAAATCTTAAAATTCACATAGAAGCATAAAAGATCCTAGATAACCAAATCAACCTCAAGACAAAAAGAATAAGGCCAAAAGTAGTACCTTACCTGATTACAAATTAGACTACAGAATCACAGCAACAAAAACTTTGTGGTACACACACACACACACACACAAATGACCCATGAACAAAAGGAATAGAAAACCCAGATACACAATCACAAAGCTACAGCCATGTGATTATTGACAAAGATGCCAAAAATATCTTTGATGAAAAGGTAATCTCAACCAGCCCTACTAAAAGAAATTGTATATACATACAAAAGAATGGAACTAGATCCTGTGCAAAAATCAATTTTAAGTGGATCAAAGATCTCAATGTAAGACTTTAAAGTCTTAAAGTAGGATAATACTTCAAGATATAAGCATAGGCTTTTTGAATAGGATTCGAGTCACTCATGAAATAATGCCAACAATTGACAAGTGGAGCCTATGAAATTATAAAGCTTATGCTCAATAAATGATACAGTGATGTGAAAGCTTACAGAATGGAATGAAATCTTTGCTAACTATACGTTTGCCTGTGGATCAATATCCAGAATATAGAAAGAACTCAAAAATGCTAAACCACTAAACAAGAAGTTACAAACTAATCAATAGAGAGGCCAATGAACAGACAGACCACCCTCAAAAGATGAAACACAAATGTCTGTAAGCACAGGGGAAAATGTTCCACATCTATATCTCTTGTAAGAAGCCTTTGTGAGGAGACATGAGCAGACATCTGTTCATCAGACATTGGGCATAAAAAGTTTCCCTTCAATGTAGCATGGTACAACAGAGAATTTAAGTGTGGTTATTTATAAGAGTGTAGATAACATACATGTAGCTATAACATTGAAGATAAATATCTCTTCCAGTGACTGTTAACTCTTACAAATCCCTGGAGAAGTTTGGAGCCTCATGAGCTCCTTCCCCTAAGAATCATTGCCTGCCTGTAAATTTTGGAAGCAATACATATTAGTCCATACCCCTTGATAATGACTAACTTAAAAAAATTCCTTGGGGAGAAACTGGATGAAATTTTATGAGCCACACCCATCTAGCAGCTGTGAAATATCCTTGAGAAGGGACAGATTTAAATTCCCCTCCCACTTAGCAACTAAAAGGAAAAGGTTGATAGTCTGTTGTCAGTCAGATGAAGAGATTTCACACAGTTCCAGCAACTGTCCAACTACCTTACTAGAGAGGCCTGGAGCCCAGACAATGATGGAGCAATGATTGGCATGACCGCACCTTGACAAATACTACTTAGATATGCACACCTCTTCCTTTCAGCTAAACTTCATGTCTAATCACCAATGAAGACTGAGGAGGGATATTATTGGATCTCCTTATTTTTTCCTCTTTATAATGAGGCCACATCAAATAATTTTGCTTTTATTACTACTTGTTTAATTAGCCTAATGATGACATATGATCAAACCTACCCTGTTTGTCAAGGCTGTCAAGGTGTAGTCTTGAATCTTAATAATTTCAGTAACAACATTGTACTAAGTAGAGTAAACCTGAAAGCATATGCTCTAAAGTCTGGAATGAGACAAAGATGCTCACTTCACTCTTATTCAATATAGTGCTTGAAGTCTTAGCCAGAGCAATAAAAATGAATTAAATAAATAAAATAACACACACACACACACACACACACACACACACACACACACACACCTGATAGCTTTCGTATATCAATAACAAACTTGTCAAAAAATAAATTGAGCTTCCTTCCCCCTCCTCTGACCTGACACCTACTGAGGTGAGTGTACCCTCTGCTCTTGCCCGACGCCTGCCCAAAGTCCCATGCACCTCGGATCTCTCTGGACCTGTGCCTGCTTGGAGTGGACCAACCCAGCCAGGGAGGAGCTCCCTGAGTCTGGAAACACCTCACTCTTCCTTCCCCCTCCGACCCCTAATGAGGCCCGACCCCTACTGAATGAGGAGACTACCAGGAGATGCAAAACCATCCAGAGCTGCAGACATTGAAGTCTTGGCCCATACACACCACCAGGTCACAAGAGGAGATAGAGAGACCCCACCTGTACCCACTGAAAGAAGAGATGGGAAGGAGACTGAATAAAAACACACTCAACAACAGAAAGACCAATATGACACCACCAGAGTCTAGGGACTCCACAACAGCAAGATCTGAAAAGCCCAACACAGAGGATAAGAGGAGATGAACCTCAAAATTATCTTACGAAGATGATAGAGTCCTTTAAAGAGGAAACAAGAAAATCCCTTAAAGAAATAGGAGAAAAAAAAAACAAGCAAAAAATTACATGAAATGGAGGAAAAGACAAACCAAAAAATTCAAGAAATAAACAAATCTCTTAAAGAATCTAAAGAAAGCCAAGAAAAAACAAAAAACAACCAAACACTCAAAACAGTTCAAGGCATGAAAGTTGAAATAGACACAATAAAGAAAACACACAATGAGGGGATTCTGGAAATAGAAAGGCTGGATAAATGATCAGGAACTAAAGATCTGAGTATACCAATTAGAATTCAAGAGATGGAAGAGAGAATCTCAGGTGTTGAAGACTCACTAGAGGATACACAGTCATCAGCCAAAGAAAATCTCAAGTCCAACAAATCCTTAACACCAAATATCCAGGAAATATGGGACACCATGAAAAGACCAAACCTAAGAATAATAGGTATAGAAGAAGGTGAAGAAATTCAGCTCAAAGGTACAGAAAGCATATTTAACAAAAATCACAGAAGAAAACTTCCCCAACCTACAGAAGAATGTGCCTATGAAAGTACAAGAAACTTACAGAACACCAAACAGACTGGACCACAAAAAGAAGTCCCCTCGACACATAATAATCAAAACACCAAACCTTCAGAATAAAGAGAAAATATTAAGAGCAGCAAAAGAAAAGGGCCAAGTAACATATAAAGGAAGACCTATCAGAATCACACCTGAGTTCTCAATGGAAACTGAAAAAGCCAGAAGGACCTGGATAGATATCCTACAAACAATAAGGCAGCATGGATGCCAACCCAGACTACTGTACCCAGCAAAACTTTCAATCACTATAGATGGAGAAAACAAGATATTCCATGACAAAACCAGATTTAAACAATACATATCAAAAAAGCCAGCACTACAGAAAGTTCTGGAAGGAAAACTCCAACCCAACGAAGATAACTACACTCACAAAAACATAGGCAATAGATAATACAATTTTGCCAAACATGAAAAGAAACAGGAGGGCAAAATCCACACACAATGACACCACCAACAATAAATCCAAAACAAACAAAAACAAACAATCAATGGACATTAATATCCCTCAGTGTCAATGGTCTTAATTTGCCCATAAAAAGATACAGGCTAACAGGAAAGGATACAAAGACAGAATCCATCCTTCTGCTGTATACAAGAAACACACCTCAACTTCAAAGACAGACATTACCTCAGAGTAAAGGGGTGGGAAAAGATTTTCCAACCAAATGGGTCCAAGAAACAAGCTGGTGTAGCAATCCTAGTATCTAACAAATTAGACTTCAAATTAAAATCAATCCAAAGAGATGGAGAAGGCATTTCATACTCCTTACAGGGAAAGGCCATCAAGATGAAGTCTCAATCCTGAACATCTATGCCCCAAATATGAAGGCAGCCACATTTGTAAAAGAAACATTACTAAAGCTCAAACCACACATAAAACCACACACACTTATAGTGGGAGACTTCAACACCCCCTTTCTCCACTAGACAGGACCACCAGACAGAAACTTAACAAAGAAAAAAAGGATCTAACATAAGTTATGACCCAAATGGGTTTAACAGATATCTATAGAACATTCTATTCAAACACAAAAGAAAATACCTTCTCTAAAATTGACTACATAGTTGGCAACAAAGCAAACCTCCACAGATACAAAAGAATTGAAATAACTCCCTGTATCTATCTTATCAGATCACCATGCTTTAAAGTTAGAATTCAACAGCAATACAAATTGCAAAAAACCTACATACTAGTGGAAATTGAATAACACCCAATTGCACCATCCCTGGGTGGAAGAAGAAATAAAAAAGAAATTAAAGACATCCTAGAATTTAATGAGAATGTAGACACAACATACCCAAACATATGGGACACTATGAAATCAGTGCTAAGAGGAAATTTCATAGCACTAAGTGCCCACATAAAGAAACTGGAGAATAGTCACACTAGAGAATTGACAGAACAACTGAAGGATTTAGAGCAAAAAGAAGCAAACCCACCATGGAGGAATAGATGCCAAGAAATAATTAAACAGAGGCTGAAATCAAGAAAGTAGAAACTAGGAAAACATGAAAAAGAATCAATGAAACAAAGAGTTGGTTCTTTGAGAAGATCAACAGTATAGACAAACCTCTATCCAAACTAACGAAAAGGCAAAGTGCTACATCCAAAAGGGCAAAAACAACAATTCAAAATCATCTAAAGGAAATGGACAATTTTCTGGATATATATGACTTACCAAATTAAACCAAGAACAGATAAGCAGTTTAAATTAACCTATAACCCTAATGAAATAGAAGCAGTCATCAAAAGGCTCCCAACCAAAAAGAGCCCAGGGCCAGATGGCTTCACTGCAGAATTCTACCAGAAATATAAAAAAGAGCTAATACCAGTAATCCTCCAATTGTTCCACACAATAGAAGCAGAAGGGACAATGCCAAACTCTTTTTACGAGGCTACAGTCACTTTGATACCCAAGCCACACAAAGATACAACAAAAAAAGAGAACTAAAGACCAATTATCCCTCATGAACATTGATGCAAAAATACTCAACAAAATACTGGCAAATTGAATCCAAGAGCACATCAGAAAAATCATCCATTATGCTCAAGTAGGCTTCATCCCAGGGATTCAAGGATGGTTCAAACTAAGAAAATCCATCAATGTAACCCACCATATAAACAAACTGAAAAAGAAAAACCACGTGATCATCTCGCTAAATGCTGAAATAGCCTTTGACAAAATCCAACATCCCTTCATGATAAAGGTCTTGGAGAGATCTGGAATAACAGGAATGTATCTAAACATGATAAAAAGAAATGTACAGCAAACCAACAGCCAACATCAAACTAAACGAATAGAAACTCAAGGCAATTCCTCTAAAATCAGGAACAAGACAAGGCTGTCCACTCTCTCCATATCTCTTCAATATTATACTTGAAGTTCTAGCTACAGCAATAAGAAAAGAAAAGGAGATCAAAGGGATACAAATTGGAAAGGAAGAAGTCAAATTTTCACTATTTGCAGATGATATGATAGTCTATATAAGTGACCCAAAAAACTCTACCAGGGAACTCCTACAGCTGATAAACACCTTCAGCAATGTAGCAGGATACAAAATTAACTAAAAAAAATCAGTAGCCCTATTATATACAGATGATAAATGCACTGAGAAGGAAGTCAGAGAAACATCACTCTTCACAATATCCACAAGCAACATAAAATATCTTGGGGTACATCCCACGTGAAGGGATACACTCTGGCCCTGGACACATGGGGAAGGGCCCAGGCCCAACACAGGAAGATTTGGTGGACTTTTCAGAGCCCCCGTTGAGGGCCCTACCCTGCCTGGGGAGTGGTGGGTAGATGGGGTGAGGGTAGGTTGGGGTGGGGGAGGAGGGATGGGGGTGAGGGGAGGGAGAGGGAGAAGTGACTTACATGTGAAACAAGCTCGTTCCCTAACTTGAACTAATAAAAAAAATTAAAAATTAAAAAAAAATATCTTGGGGTAACACTAACCAAAAACAAGAAAGGCCTGTATAGTAAGAAGTTTGAGTCTTTAAAGAAACAAATTAGATACCAGAAAATGGAAAGATCTCCCATTCTATTGGATAGGTAGTATCAGCATAGTAAAATTGGCAATCTTGCCAAAAGAAATCTACAGATTCAATGCAATTTCCATCAAAATCCTAACACAGTTCTTCACAGACCTTGAAAGGTCAATACTCAACTTCATATGCAAAAACAAAAAACCCAGGATATCCAAAACAACCATGTACAATAAAGGAACTTCTGGAGGCATCACCATCCCAGACTTCAATTTCTATTATACAGCCATAGTCCTGAATACAGCTTGGTATTGACACAAAAATAGACAGGTTGACCAATGGAATGCAATTGAAAACCCTGATATTAACCCACACACCTATGAACAAGTTATTTTTGGCAAAGATGCTAAATCTATACAATGGAAGGAAGATAGCATCTTCAACAAATAGTGCTGGCACAACTGGATTCAGACATGCAGAAGATTGCAGATAGATCCATATCTGTCACCATGCACAAAACTTAAGTGCAAATTGATCTAAGATATCACCATAAATTCAATCACACTGAACCTTCTAGAAGAGAAAGTGGGAGATACCCTTGAACTAATTGGCACAGGAGACCACTTCCTGAACATTACACCAGTAGCAGAGACATTGAGGTCTGCAATTAATAAATGGGACCTTCTGAAACTGAGAAGCTTCCGTAAGGCAAAGGACACAGTCAGTAAGACAAAACAAAACATTTCTCTGCTATCAGAGAAATGCAACTCAAAACAACTCCGAGATTCCATCTTACACCGGCCAGAATGGCTAAAATAAAAAACACCACTGACAATCTATGCTGGAGAAGATGTGGAGAAAAAGGAACACTCCTCCATTGTTGGTGGGAGTGCAAACTTGTAAGACCACTTTGGAAATCAGTATGGTGGTTGCTCAGAAAAATTGGAATCAGTCTACCTCAAGATCCAGAAATTCCTCTCTTGGGCATATACCCAAATAATGCACATTCATACAACAAGGACATATGTTCAACCATGTTCATAGCAGCATTGCTTGTAATAGCCAGAACCTGAAAGCAACCTAGATGCCCCTCAACTGAAGAATGGATAGAGAAAATGTGGTACATTTATACAATGGAGTACTACTCAGCAGAAAAAAATGGAATCTTGAAATTCGGAGGCAATTGGATGGAACTAGAAGAAACCATCCTGAGTGAGGTAATCCAGTCACAAAAAAAAATAAACTTGGTATGTACTCACTCCTATATGAATTTTAGACATAGAGTAGAGGATTACCAGCCTACAATCCTCTTCACCAAAGAAACTAGGAAACAAGAAGTACTCAAAGGGACCCTAGAGAATGGTAATAGGCAGGAACTCCTGAGCTAATTGGGAGCATGAGGGTAGGGGAGAGGGAGCTGCCAGAATGAGAGGAGGGGAGGAGGAGGGGAGAGGAGGAAATGGAGGAGCAGAAATGTTGAGTTGGAGGAAGAATAGAGGAGAGCAGGATGAGAGATACCATATTAGAGGGAGCCATTATAGATCCAAGGAGAGATCTGGTACTAGGGAGATTTCTAGAGATCTACAAGGATGACATGAACTGATAATCTAGACAATGCTGGAGAGAATAACCTAAATGCCCTTCCCCTATGATGAGACTGATGACTACTTTTTTATGCCATGCTAGAGCCCTCATCCAGTGGCTGATGGAAGCAGAGGCAGACACCCACAGATATTCACTGAACAGAACTCTGGAACCTAGTTGCAGAGAGGGAGGAATGAAGATCAAAGGGGTCAGCATCAGGCTGGTGAAACCCACAGAAACAGCTGGCCTGAACAAAGGGAAGCACATGGACCCCAGACTGCTCTCTGGGAGGCCAGCACAGGACTGATCCAGACCTCTGAATATGATGTCAATTAGGAAGCCTCCCCACTCTAGGAGGCCCCTGGTAGTGGAGTAGGTTTTTTTTTTTTCCTGGTGTCAGAAGGGACTTCAGGAGCCCATCTCGAAGGGATGCTGTCTTGGCCTGGACACATGGGGGAGGGCCTAGGCCCGGCCCAGGATGATGTGGTGGACTTTGGGGAGGCCCTGTTGAAGGCTCTACCTTGCCTGGGGAGTGAAGAGTGGATGGGTGGGGGGTAAGTAGCGGGTTGGGGGTGTTGGTTGGCAGGGAAGGGAGGGAGAGGGAGAAGGGATTGACATGTGAAGTAAATTTGTTCCTAATTTGAACTAATGAAAAATAAGGAAAAAAAGAAAATGGAAATTAAAATTGCTTTGAAAGTCTATCTCACCTCAGTTAACATGGCTGTCATCAAGAAAGCAAATTTGAAAAGCTGCTGGTGACAATGAAAAGGAAAAGATTTCCTTTTACACTGCTGGCAGCAATGTAAACTGATGCACCTACTATAGTAGTCAGGTGTAGATTTCTTTTTTAAAACATCTAAAATAGAATTAACATATGGCCCAGATATGGCATACTGAGTATATACCCAAGGGAATCTAAATAAACATCCAACAGATATATGTATATATTCATGTTTACTGTTGCAGTATTTACAGCAACTAGGAAATGCAACCAGCCTAGATGTCCATCCACAGATGAATAGGTTAATATTCCTGATTGTATTTCATACACACAATAGAATCTTATTCAACTGAAAAGAAAAACATTGAATTTTCATGGCAGTACATGGAACTGAAAAATCATTGTGTAAAACAAAATAAGCTAGACTCAAATCTAGAGTTAAATGTGTGTGCACACATGTATATTTCATGACAGTATCAAAGGAAGCATGAGAGGGAAGGAAAAAGTAGTACAGATAGAGTGGAGGTGGTAACAGGTTAATGGAATACATGTTACATGAAAGCAAAAGGGGAGGGAAGGGCAAGCAATTAAAGTGGGTAAGTAAAACAGTGAATTAGAACTGGGTGTCAAAAGCTATATATATGAAAATACAGTAATAAAACCCATTACTTTATATAATAAAATAAAGAATTAAGAATAGATGTTCAATATTCCTGATGTGTATTTGCGTGAGTACTAAATATTTACATACTAAAGTACAGAACCTTGTGGTTAAGGTGATCCAATTCACTTGTAAACTTGTCTGTCACATTGTCATTTGAGCTGTTGTTATCACATAAGCCCACCAAGTTCAAATGCTTTTATATGGGCAAAACTGGAGATTGATATAAAATGAATATATTCCATTAGGAGAGAACTATACTTTAGCATAATCATATATAACAAAATGATAACTCTGGTATTTAAGGAAAATTGTTTCTTCTTACTACATTTCTTTTTTATTTAAATGAAAAACAATCTTATTTTACATACCTATCCCAGTTCCCTCTCCCTCCTGTCCTCCCGTTACCCTCACCATCCCCCCATCCCACCCCTCATCTATTCCCCAGGGAGGGTGAGGCCTCCCATAGGGGAATCATAAAAGGTTGTCACATCATTTGGGGCAGGACCTAGTCGCTCCTCCAAGTATCTGGGCTGAGAGAGTATCCCAACATTGGGAATGGGCTCCCAAAGTCCCTGCGTTAGGGATAAATACTGGTTCTACTGCCAGAGGTCCCATAGACTGCCCTGGTCTCCTACTATATTTCTAACTAGATTTGTTATAGTAATCACAAAGGGTGGAGAGCTATTGGCTAAAATTTGGAATATCCAAACACCTAGTCACTTGCTAATGCCATAAAGGACAGTTTTAACGAAGGGACAAACTAGCCAAAGTGGGAACTCTGAGCTCTCTTGATCTGTGTTGAAACAAAAGCTTCCTTTGTGCTACTGTATGAAGACTAAAGTTTAGAGGAGACTGGTCAACACCCAGGATCCCTTGCTCTCAGGTACAACAGTTTGCCCGGAGCTTCAACACTATTTCAGGTGATAGTATACAAAGAGTTAAGGAAAAAATTAATCCAAAGCAAAGAATAACAAGACAAAAACCTATTATCTTCAGAGATGAGTGTATCTATCCTTTTATGTCAGCCCACACACTTGAAGAAAAATTGCATTTTATAAGGTCTCATCATTGTAGCTCAGGCTGTCCTTGAAATCTCAATGTTCCTTCCTCTTCTTCCTGAGTGCTGTGATTGTAGGTGTGGGCCACCACTCTCAACAGCAAGCAACAATTCAAAGACAGTCGATTATAAACCAAAGAAAAGTTGACTTGGAACTTCTATCAAAGATGGAGTAGCAGGAACTTTATTTACCTTTGCATCTGAAGCAAAAGAAAATACTAGATAAAAATCTGTGAAATAAAGTTTATTAAGTGACTTATAAGAAGGTTATGGTTATAACAATACAAAGGAGTGGAAATTACCAGATTAAACATCCTATTGCCCACCTTGCTAATCTGAAAGAATTTCCAGGACACTGTATATTATTGGAGAAACCAAATGAAATGCATCAGATTTTGAGGTGAGGAATTTGTCAATATGTTTAGGAAGTCAAAATGTTTTGAATGAACAAAACAGTAATGGCAATAAGAGAATATCACATGGAAAATATTCTGGAAGCATAAACTTATTCTATGGCAAATATTTGAAGGAATATTGCCCATCATATACATATAAGAAAATTGCTTGAGGTCCAGGAAGTAATACCCCAAAAGAAAAAAGAAAAACCCCAATGTGAGAGCTGTTTTCACTGGCAAAATGTAATGTGCATTCTTTTTGGACTGTTGGTAGAATGCCAAAAAGTTCTAGTCTCAGTGATGTAGAATAATTAGCCCTAGACTAAATACCACTCTATTCCTGACAAACAAGACCCAAAAAGATCAAACTGTTTTTGAGTAATTTAACTTCCTTCTAGAATATGTATAGGCATACAAAATTTTCCAAGATCCAACAAAGAAAATTTTACAATCTCTGCCATACTGTTAGAGATTCTCAGGAAAGCAAAATGGGAAAACATTCCTCATAATGAGAAGCATCAATCAACCCAAACACATCTGGAACTGATATGGATGGGAACTGACAGAAAATGATAATAAAACAGCTAATAAAACTGTATTTTGTATGTGCAAAAAGCTAAAGAAAAGATTGGATATTTTAAGTAGAGTTACAAGATATATTTAAAAAACACTCAATTTGACAGGAATGAGATGAAAACAATACTTGATTAGATGAAAAACAAATGAATTTAAATGAATGACAGCTTTGGGACCACAGAAGAAACCAATGATGCACCTCAAAACATGGTGGTAAGAACTGTTTGTAATAGATAAAAAGAATAAAATACTATTGAACACACTACCAGGTGATCTCTAAGACACTGCCTAATTTACATGCAATCAGTATTCCTAAACAAGAGGAAGGATAAAAGGGGCCAGAAAAATTATTGGAAGAAATGGTAGCCAAAACTTTTTCTATTTTCATAAATTTCAAATTAACATTCTTTTTATGTTTCACATGTATTAAGTAGAAGTGGGAAAATGCTGTTTGAGATTTGTATACTTTATTTAAATTGGTGTAATATTAAATAAAAGCAGATTATGATAAATTAAATATATATAGTATAAACTCTAAAGTGACTACTAAAAGAACAAACAAGGAGTTATAGCTAATAATCCAACAAAGAATTAAAACGGAATTGCCAAAATTAACTAATATAAAAGAAGAAAAATAGAATAAAACAAAGGAAACATGTGACAAATAGCAAAGTAGCATATGGAAACCTAACTATATTAATAATTATATTAAGTGTAAATTATCTAGATTCCCCAATCAATAGGCAGAGATTGACAGATCATATAAAAATAAATTCCAATATAATGTACTGTGTTAGTTACCATTTCTTTTACTGTAATAAAACACCATGACCAAAAGCAACATGGAAAAGAAAGGTTTTACTTCATCTTAAAGCTTTTAAGTCCATCAGTGAGGGAAATCAGGTCCAGGAACTCAAGGTAGGAATATGGTGGCAGGAATTGATGCAGTGGACATGGAGGAATAGCCTTTACTGACTTGATCTCCATAGCTTCCTCAGCCTGCTTTATTTTTTAATTTTTTATTTAAATTAGAAACAAGATTGTTTTACATGTCAATCTCAGTTCCCTCTCCCTCTCCTTCTTCCTTGACCCCCACTAATACCCTACCTATCCAATACCATTTCTGCTCCCTAGAGAGAGTGAGGCCTTCTATGGGGGGTCTTCAGAGTCTGTCATATCCTTTGGGATAGGGTCTGGACCTCCCCCATGTGTCTAGGCTGAGGGGGTATCCCTCTATGTGGAATGGGATCCCAAAGTCCATTCCTACTCTAGGGATAAGTACTTATCTACTACACGGAGCTCCATAGATTTACGAGGCCTCCTCACTGACAGCCACATTCATGGCATCAGATCCATTCTGGTTTCCCAGTGATCAGTCTGGGGGCCAAGAGCTCCCTCTTGGTCAGGTCAGCAGTTTCTGTGGGTTTTACCAGCCTGGTCTTGACCCCTTTGCTCATCACTCCTCCTTCTCTGCAACTGGATTCCAGTTCAGTTCAGTGTTTAGCTGTGGGTATCTGCTTCTACTTCCACCAGCTGCTGGATGAAGGCTCTAGGATAGTATATAAGTTAGTCATCAATCTTGTTATCAGAGGAGGGCATTTAAGGTAGCCTATCCACTGTTTCTTAGATGGTTGGTTGGTGTCATCCTTGTAGATCTCTGGACATTTCCCTAGTGCCTGATTTCTCTTCAAACCTACAATGGCTCCCAGTATTATGGTATCTCTTTTCTTGCTCTCCTCTATTCTTCCCCTAACTCAAACTTCCTGCTCCCTCTTGTCCTCCTCACCCCTTCTCTTCTCCCCTTCTCTTTCTCCTAGCTCCCTCTCCCCTCCCACATGCTCCCAATTTGCTCAGGAGATCTTGTCCCTTTCCCCTTCTCCGGGGGACCATGTATGTCTCTTTTAGAGTCCTCCTTGTTGCCTAGCTTCTCTGGTGGTGTGGATTATAGGCTGGTAATCCTTTGGTCTATTGTAAAATCCATATATGAGTGAGTGCATACCATGTTTGTCTTTGTGTGACTGGGTTACCTCTCTCAGAATGGTTTCTTCTAGTTCCATCCATTTGCCTACAAATTTCAAGATTCCATTTTTTTTCTGCTGAGTAGTACTCCATTGTGTAAACGTACCACATTTTCTGTATCCGTTCTTCAGTTGAGGGGCATCTAGATTGCTTCCAGGTTCTGGCTATTACAAATAATGCTGTTATGAACATAGTTGAACAGATGTCCTTGTTTTATGAATGTGCTTCTTTGCGGTATATGCCTAAGAATGGAATTGTTGGATCTTGTGGTATGCTGATTCCCATTTTCCTGAGGAATCGCCATACTGATTTCTATCTTTCTTATACAATGAAGGACCAGGTGAATAGGTGTTTGCCAACTACAACAGGCTGAGCCCTCTCTTCTCAATCAATGGTAAATAAGGTGCACTTTAGACATGCCTACAGACCAATTTTATGGAAGCATTTTCTCAGTTGAGAGTCTATCTTCCCAGATGACTCTAGATTCTAGCTTATGCCAGTTTACCATATAACTAGTCAACATGATACCTACAAGAAATATGCTTAAGTATAAAAGCACACACAGGTTGGAAGTAAAATAAGTTAAAAAAAATCCTCTAAAATTACTGAATACCCAGCTGAACTGGCTACATTAATAATTACCCCAGGGTAATGAAAGGATGTACCTGTACAAATGTTTCCAAGCAAATATTCATAGAAATGTTATGTGCAACTGCCTAAGACTGCAAATAATTCAAATGTCCATTAACAAGTGAATGAATAAACAAATTGGTATATATTCTTATTATGGACTATCATTCAGCCATATAAAGAAACAAAGCATTGACTTATCAGCATGAATGAATCTCAACCTAATTATGCTAAGCCAAAGAAGCCAAACCAAAACAAGAATATGTAACTCAATTTATATAAAAAAAAATCTGGAGAAATACTTACTTTGAAAGAAAACTTGCAAATACTGGAATGATGTAGGGATAAATGTGACAAAAGGATTAAAAATCTACATGAAAAGGGATAGACATGCTGTCACATATTGTCCTAACATATAAGAGGTAAGACAGGATGATAAGATTGTGAGGCCAGCCTGGGTAACATTTATGGTCCTGTCTCAAAATAAACAAATAAAAAAACCCAGCAACAACAAAAAAGTGTGGAGATGTGTAAAGAGACTCTTGATGGATGGGATCATGGGTATGGTAGTTATCTTGACTGTAGTGACAATATCATGGATATATGTATAAGTCAAAACACATCCATTGTGTGTTGTAAACTTGTTCAATTTATTATATATACCAACTTTACCTCAATAAAACTGCTTAATTAAAAGAAAAGAATGCCCTGAATATGCTTCTTGACATATACGTTCAATCCCACAGATGAGGATCAGGTGGCGATTCCTACCCAAATCATTGTTGAAGCTGAATTTATGGGAAAGGTTGGAGGCAGAAAACAGTCTTAAACACACATTTAGAGACAAATGTCAGTCATCTTAACACACACACACACACACACACAGAGAGAGAGAGAGAGAGAGAGAGAGAGAGAGAGAGAGAGAGACTGGGCGGTGGGGGAGAGAGGGAGGGAGGGAGAAAGAAAGAAAGAAACAAAGACAGAAACAAAGAAAGAGGGAGAGAGGGAGGGTTTGGAAAAGGAAAGGGAAAGAGGAGAAAGAGAAAGGAGGGAAGAGAGAGGGAGGAGAGAGGAGGGAGGGAGGAGAGGGAGGGAGGAGGGAGAGAGGGAGGGAGGGAGGGAGGGAGGGAGGGAGGGAGGGAGGGAGGGAGGGGGAGGGAGGGAGGGAGGGAGAACAAAGATATGAAAGAAAAACCAAGTTGAAGTCAGAGGGGATTTTAGAAAACAATATATTTAGTGTAAAGTTCTCATAAGTGATGAACACAGATTTGACTCTCAGCTTTTAGAATCCAACTTATACAAAGGAGGAGAGAAATGCATTCTGTTCATGAGGGCAGGAAAATAAAAATTAAAAAATAAAGGATCCAGTGTTGGAATATCAAAAGCCAAATGGGAAAATTTTCCACAAGGTCATACAAGGAAGAGATACTTAAATAAATGGAACTATTCAAACCTTCTCAGCAACATGTTACAGTTCAAACAACAAACATTTGCATTAAACTTTTCTTCAATGTCTCTCAATACAGATCAAAGACATAAAATTAATGTATAATTAATAATATTTGGTGGAGGGGATACAGAAAGACAGGGACTGAGTATATGGCTCTCTGGTGGTATGGGTTAATCTTTGAGTCTTTAGAGAAATAGTTACCCGTATTTTGGAATCTTCTATTTATGGAATATTTTTGGTAAAAATCAGTTAAGATTTAATTGAAGGTTATACTCCCTGGGTATATCTGAAATACAAATACAGAGTATAGCCAGTGAGATGAATATTTTTGAAAATGTAGGTAAAAATACAAAAATATAAAAGTAGGAAACAACCTTGTTGAGAAGAAAAAGAAATCAGAGGTGTGGGAAGAGATAAGAGAAGGCAATGGGGATGGGCAGTGAGATTGCTGAGTGGATATAAGCACTTGATGCCAAGTCTATTGACATGAATTCAATCCCTGGGATTCATATGGTGGAAGCAGAGAACTAATTCCCACTTTCACACATACAAACACATCGCTTCATGCATATACACATCTGTACACATATGCAAAATAAACCAAAATAAATAAATAAATAAATAAATAAATACAAAAAACTTAAAAGATGCTAATGGGTTAAATATAATGTATATGTGTGTGAACTTTGTCATAAAAGATGTTAAAATTTTAAAATAAAATAAGAAAAATATGTAAGTTGTAGTCAAAAGAATGCAAGTGCTCTCATACTTACAGAAGTCCAAACATTATATGTAGAGAAGGCCTTGGATTTTTCTAAAGAATTTCAGGTCCTCACTCCATGTGTCCTCTCTCTCTCTGTCTTTCTAAAATTTCACTGGAACATAATATTTGTGTCATAGAATATGCATCTAGGAATCAGTAGTATCAAAGGACAAAGGGCATAAAATTCAAGCTGGATCTAGGAAGGACAGAGGAGCAGGTGAGGAAGTGTTAGGACTTTGTTTCCATAATAAATATCTAAGGTATTCAACTTATAAAGAAGAAAAAGGTTATTTGAGGTCACAGTTTTAGAGTTATGATCCTTGATGGATTGACCCCATTGGCAATAGACCCATGTTGTGGTAGTACATCATGGCAAAAGCTGAAGTTGGAAGAAGTCATTCATCTCATGTCTGAGAAGTGAATCAGAGAGAAATAAAGAGGTGTCCTGAGAGCACACCCTCAACAGACTATTCTTTATCTTGGTTCCACTTCTTTGAAGGATCCAACATTCCCAACGGCACTAAACTGAGGCGCCCAGCCTTTCATACATGAGACCTTCAGGAGCATTCCATATACAAACTATAGCAAGAGGTAAAAAGGTTGGTAGATAGATGAATTGCTAAATTTTTGATAGATACAATGCCTAAATTTATACAAGGGGAAATATTGGGCAGAGAAGAATTGACTACAAAATGTGACTGTTTCATTTCCTTTGTTTTATACTGTTAAGTACTCATCAGCTCATGAAGGGCTTAGCTGTATTCATGGTTCTATTTCTCTTTGGCCTTTATCCTTGGGAACTCTTGCTGTTGCACTGCTCATATCTAGTAGAGCAAAGGATTGATGACAACATTATAAGCAATTCTACCTTTTTCCACAGTGGTTATTTAGCCTCAAATCTAAGAGTAGGTGCCTTCGTTGCCTAGAGGACTAAGAAAGTTTAAATACACTGTGGCACTCCAGTGCCTGCAGCCATTTTCTTTTCTACCAGCAACTTTGACAGTTGTAGCATCATTAGCACAAGATCATTTTATTTGTTTGTTTATTCATTGAGAATTTTGTCTATGAATACAATATATTTTGATCAAATTTGCCTGTCATTCCCCCTCTACTCTTCCTGGAACCCTGTCCCCACAGCACTCTCCCAACTTCATAACTTCTTATAATATGTTCTTAATAACTCATTGAGTCCAATTAGTGCTGTCAGCATGAGTATGGGGATAGGCCCTCTCCAGTGGACAACCTATCAGGGGTCTCAATCCTGAAGAAAACTGACTGTTCCTCCCCAAGCAGCCATCAACTGTTGATGGGTCCTCAACTAAGGATAGGGTGGAATTCTCTTTTTGGTTCTGCACTCCACTTTATAATTGCATTGTTTGGTGTTAGATTCTTGAGTTCATTCTATATTTTGGTGATCAGCCCTCTGTGAGATGTGGGGTTGATGAAAATCTTTTCCCATGTTGTGGGCTGGCGTTTTGTCTTGCTGATGAGTCCTTTGCCTTACAAAAGCTTCTCAGTTTCAAGAGGTCCCATTTACTAATTGTAGATCTCAAAGTTTTGCTAGTGGTGTTATGTTCAGAAAGCAGGATCCAGTACCAATTTGATGGAGGGTACCATCTACCTTCTCTTCTAGGAGGACCTGTGTTCCTGAATTTATGTTGAGGTCCTTGATCCATTGGGATTTAAGGTTTGTGCATGGCGATACATATGGATCTATTTGCAATCTTCTACATTTCTGAATCCAATTATGCCAGCACCATTTGTTGAAGATGCTTTCTTTTTTCTATTGTATAACTTTAGCTTCCTTGTCAAAAATCAGGTGTTCATAGGTGTGTGGGTTAATATCAGGGTTTTCAATTCAATTCCATTGGTCAACCTGTCTATTTTTGTGCCAATACCAAGCTGTATTCAGGACTATGGCTGTATAATAGAGCTTGAAGTCAGGGATGGTGATGCCTCTGGAAGTTTCTGTATTATAAAGGGTTGTTTTCGATATCCTGGGTTTTTTGTTTTTCCATATGAAGTTGAGTATTGTTCTTTCAAGGTCTGTGAAGAATTGTGTTGGGGTTTTGATGGAAATTGCATTGAATCTGTAGATTTCTTTTGGCAAGATTGCCATTTTTACCATGTTGATCCTACCTATACAAGAGCATGGGACATCTTTCCATTTTCTGGTATCTTCTTTAATTTCTTTCTTTAAAGACACAAACTTCTTACACAGTCTTGTTTCTGGATAGTATTACTCCAAGATATGTTGTTAGTTGCTATAGTAAATGGTGATGTTTCTCTCACTTCCTTCTCAGCACATTTATCATTTGTATATAGTAGGGAAAGTGATTTTTTTTAGTTAATCTTGTATCCTGCCACTTTGCTGAAGGTGTTTATCAGCTGTACACATTCCCTGGTAGAGTTTTTCAGATCACTTATATAGACTATCATATCATCTGCAAATAGTGAAAGTTTGACTTCTTCCTTTCCTATTTGTATCCCCTTGATCTCCTTTTGTTATCTTATTGCTCTAGCTAGAACTTCAAGTATAATATTGAAGAGATATGAAGAGAGTGGACAGCCTTGTCTTGTTCCAGATTTTAGAGGAATTGCCTTGGGTTTCTATCCATTTAGTTTGATGTTGGCTGTTGGTTTGCTGTACATTGCTTTTATCATGTTTAGGTATGTTCCTGTTATTCCTGATCTCTCCAAGACCTTTATCATGAAAGGATGTTGGATTTTGTCAAAGGCTATTTCAGCATTTAGTGAGATGATCATGTGGTTTTTCTTTTTCAGTTTGTTTATATGGTGGGTTACATTGATGGATTTTCATATGTTGAACCAACCCTGCATCCCCTGGGATAAAGCCAACTTGATCATAGTGGATGATTTCTCTGATGTGTTTTTGGATTGGATTTCCCAGTATTTTGTTGTGTTTTTTTCCATCGATGTTCATGAGGGATATTGATCTGTAATTCTCTTTTTTTTATTGTGTCTTTGTGTGGCTTGGGTACCAAGGTAATTGCAGCCACATAGAAAGACCTTGGCAATCTCCCTTCTGCTGCTATTATGTGGAACAGTTTGAGGAGTACTGGTCTTAGCTCTTCTTTGGATTTCTGGTAGAATTCTGCACTGAAACCACCTGGCCCTGGGCTTTTTTTGGTTGGGAGTTTTTGATGACTGCTTCTATTTCATTAGGGGTAATAGGTCGATTTAACCTGCTTATTTGTTCTTGGTTTAATTTTGGTAAGTGATAGGTATCCCAAAAATTGTCCATTTCCTTTAGATTTTTGAATTTTGTGGAGTACAGGTTTTCAAAGTATGACCTGATGATTCTCTGGATTTCCTCAGTGCCCGTTGTTATATCCCCATTTTTGTTTCTGATTTTGTTAATTAGGGTGCTCTCAATCTGCCTTTTTGGTTAGTTTGTATGAAGGTTTGTTTATCTTGTTGACTTTCTCGAAGAACCAACTCTTTGTTTCATTGATCCTTTGTATTGTTTTCCTAGTTTACACTTTATTGATTTCAGCCCTCAGTTTGATTATTTCCTGGCGTCTACTCCTCCAGGGAGTTTGCTTCTTTTGTTCTAGAGCTTTAATTTGTGCTGTTAATTCTCTAGTGTAACTATTCTCCAGTGTCTTCATGTGGTCCCTGAGTGCTATGAACTTTCCTCTTAGCACTGCTTTCAAAGTGTCCCATAGTTTTGGGTATGTTGTGTCTTCATTCTTATTAAATTCTAGGACCTCTTTCATTTCATTTTTTATTTCTTCTTTGACCCAGGAATGGTGCAATTGTGCATTATTCAATTTCCATGAGTTTGTATGGTTTCTTTTTTTTTTTTTTTTGGTTTTTCAAGACAGGATTTCTCTGTGTACCTTTGGAGCCTATCCTGGCACTCACTCTGGAGACCAGGCTGGCCTCGAACTCACAGAGATCTACCTGTCTTTGCCTCCCGAGTGCTGGGAATAATGGTGTGTGTCACAAGTCGAGTTTGTAGGGTTTCTGCAATTTGTGTTGTTCTTGAATTGTAACTTTAAAGCATGGTGGTCTGGTAAGATACAGGGGGTTATTCCAATTTTTTGTGTGTCTGTGGAGGTTTGCTATGTTGCCGAGTATGTGGTCAATTTTAGAGAAGGTTCCATGTGGTGCTGAGAAGAAGGTATATTCTTTTGTGTTTGGATGGAATGTTATATAGATATCTGTTAAACCCAATTGGGTCATAACATCTATCAGTTCTTTTGTTTCCTTCTTAGGTTTCTGTCTGGTGGTCCTGTCTAGTGGTGAGAGCAGGGAGTTGAGGTCTACTACTACAAGTGTGTGAGGTTTTATGTGTGATTTGAGCTTTAGTAATGTTTCTTTTACAAATGTGGCTGCCTTCATATTTGGGGCATAGATGTTCAGGATTGAGACTTCATCTTGATGGACTTTCCCTGTGATGAGTATGAAATGCCCTTCTTTATCTCTTTGAATTGATTTTAATTTGACGTCTAATTTGTTAGATATTAGGATTGCTACACCAGCTTGTTTTTTTGGGCCCATTTGATTGGAAAATCTTTTCCCAACCTTTTACTCTGAGGTAATGTCTGTCTTTGAAGTTGAGGTATGTTTCTTGTATACAGCGGAAAGATGGATTCTGTCTTTGTATCCATTCTGTTAGCCTGTATCTTTTTATGGGCAAATTAAGACCTTTGACACTGGGGGATATTAATGTCCATTGATTGTTTGTTCTTGTTTGTTATTGGATTTATTGCTGGTGGTGTCATTGTGTGTGGATTTTGCCCTCCTGTTTCTTTTCGTGTTTGGTAAAATTGTATTATCTATTGCCTATGTTTTTGTGAGTGTAGTTATCTTCATTGGGTTGGAGTTTTCCTTCCAGAACTTTCTGTAGTGCTGGCTTTTGGATATGTATTATTTAAGTCTGGTTTTGTCATGGAATGTAGGAAGCCAGTTCCTGCATTATAATGTTGCCTGAAGACACCAAGGTGTGAATTACTTCACAGGCGCTGGGTAATCTCCATTCCTTTGATCTCTGCCTATCCCGTGGCTCATTTTTGCCTGAGGAGCTGAAGCCATTCATTAGGGTAACACGTCACAGGCGGCTGGTCAGCCTTTATATAGGGATGGTTTTCTTGGTTCAATGTCTCTGCTCAGTCTCTGCTCAGTCTCCACTCTGGTAAAATGCATTAAAGCTTGTCTGCAGAAGGATCCGAATGTCCTGCGTGTATTTCTTGCTGGCGAGGAATACAGAGCGGGCGCGGGACATATGGTGCCGAAACCTGGGAAGCTTAACATCTCCGGCACCGCGGAGACCCCTTGGTTACAGGGCGGATTCAGAACTGCAGGATGGTAAATTCGGAGAGGTATGATTTTTCTGGACTTTGGCTTGGGACAATCTTAAAGAAGTCCAAAATTACATATCAGAAACCGAATGTAATGAGAGAAATTCGGAGAGGTATGATTTTTCTGGACTTTGGCTTGGGAATGTTGCTATTGTGGGAGGTTAATATAGAGGCTTCTATGCTTTTACTAGGAGCTATTTTGACTTTTCTCACTGTTGTAGCAATCTTAAAGAAGTCCAAAATTACATATCAGAAACCGAATGTAGTGAGAGATGGGGCGCGCCTAACAATAAAATATAAGAAAAAAGGACCTCCCGGGATGTCTAGTGACATGGGAGTGTATGTAAGAAGAGAAACTGCAACGTATAAGAAAAAAGGACCTCCCAGGGTGTCTAGTGACAAGGGAGTGTATATAAGAAGAGAAACTACAACAAAAAGCTCAAGAGATAAAGTTTTAAAAGAAACAGCTCAGCTGGATGAGGGAGAGACAGAGAAGGAGGGAGAAAGAATGGGGAATGGCCGGTCACACCCCGGTAAATTTAGGAGAGATGAGGAACCTAGCCTCTGCCCTGCAACGAAACTGGAAGCCTTGGAGCTGAGCAGCTCAGACTCTGAGATTTTAGACTCTAACAAGGAAGCAGAGCTAGAGAAAGAAGCAGCTCGATACCACCCCGATAGATATCGGCTGCCAAAAATGCCAGCGGGTGTGCTTCCATCAGCACCCCCACTATTTGGAACCGACTCCTTCTTACCATCAGAGGAGCGGAGAAAATTGCAGATGGCTTTCCCAGTCTTTGATAGGGGAAAAGGCCATGCCTGCTATTCAACACTTCTTAAAGGCCTGGAATGCCTGGGGCTTTAAAGCCTCATTAACATTGACGCTCGGGCCAAGCGTCTCACCTCAAAACCTAAAAGGCCAAAAGGAAATGGTAAAATGGAAAGATATCTTAACTGATTTTTGGAAAGGCCCGGATCCTATTCTCATAAGATCCAGGGGAGCGATATTGTGTTTTCTCACAGGATGAAGAAAATCCTCTGTGGATCCCAGAAAGATTCAACCTAAAGAGCCTCTCCAGACCTTCAAAAGTCGAAACTCCACCCTCTCCCCCGGGAGTTGAGAGCCGCTATTGTTATCCAGATTAACTCCTGCCCTTGGCGGAGAGATTGTCACTGCTTAAGGGGTGGAGATGATTGTTTGATGCAGCCGTTTACAGATTGCTGTTATTTTTGGCTGGTCTGTGAGAAAAGGGGTGGGGATGAAATTGTTTGATGCAGCCGCTTACGGATTGCTGTTACTTTTGACTGGCATGTAAGCTCCAGGGCTCAAACCAAGAGATCATCCAAGCGCTTATATTTTGGCTAAGCAATAGGCCGCCGGCCAGACAGCTCTTGCACACCCGGAGCCTAGGTTCATTGCACAGGGTAGAGTGTCTGGTTTTGTGCAGCCCCAAAGAGGGATGCTGAGCATAGGCATCGCACAGAGTTGCCTATTATGCAGGCTTCTCTGGGAGGTACGTTGACCTGCATAAGGGTTATCTGCCCTGAGAATTCCCTTTCCCAGAAAAACGGCAGAGGACAGGTCGGGAATACTTCGGGTCAAGCTAACAGCCTGATGGTGACTCCCGTACACAGTCTTAATGTTTGATTTTGGGAAGGTCAACCTCTACCTCTATCCCTCAACATATGGGTGACCTATTTGCTTATAATAATATAAAGCCTTTTCATTAATTAATAAAAAAGGGGGATATGTAGGAAGCCGGTTCCTGCATTATAATGTTGCCTGAAGACACCAAGGTGTGAATTACTTCACAGGCGCTGGGTAATCTCCATTCCTTTGATCTCTGCCTATCCCGTGGCTCATTTTTGCCTGAGGAGCTGAAGCCATTCATTAGGGTAACACGTCACAGGCGGCTGGTCAGCCTTTATATAGGGATGGTTTTCTTGGTTCAATGTCTCTGCTCAGTCTCTGCTCAGTCTCCACTCTGGTAAAATGCATTAAAGCTTGTCTGCAGAAGGATCCGAATGTCCTGCGTGTATTTCTTGCTGGCGAGGAATACAGAGCGGGCGCGGGACAATGGAATATCTTGTTTTCTCCATCTATAGTGATTGAAAGTTTTGCTGGGTACAGTAGTCTGGGTTGGCATTCATGCTACCTTAGTGTTTGTAGGATATCTATCCAGGAAATTCTGGCTTTCAAAGTTTCCATTGAGAAGTTGGGTGTGATTCTGATAGGTCTGCCTTTATATGTTACTTGGCCTTTTCTCTTAATATTTTTTATTAAGGAAATAAAAAATATTTTATTTTTATTCTGTTCTTAATATTTTTTCTTTATTTTGTAAGTTTGGTGTTTTGATTATTATGTGGCAAGGGTACTACTTCTTTTTGTGGTCCAGTCTATATGGTGTTCTGTAAGCTTCTTGTACTTTCATAGTCATATCCTTCTTTAGGTTGGGGAAGTTTTCTTCTATGATTTTGTTGAATATGTTTTCTGTACCTTTGAGCTGAATTTCTTCACCTTCTTCTTTACCTATTATTCTTAGGTTTGGTCTTTTCATGGTGTCCCATATTTCCTGGATATTTTGTGTTAGGGATTTGTTGGACTTGAGATTTTCTTTGGTTTATGACTGTATATCCTCAAATGAGTCTTCAACACCTGAGACTCTCTCTTCCATCTCTTGTATTCTATTGGTTATGCTTACATCAGAGGCTCCTGATCATTTACCCAGCTTTTCTATTTCCAGCATCCCCTTATTCTGTGTTTTCCTTAATTTTCTAATTCTGCTTTCAAACCATGAACAGTTTGAATTGTTTCTTTCACTTGTTTGGTTGTTATTTTCTTGTCTTTCTTTAGATTCTTTAAGAGACTTGTTTATTTCTTGAAATTTTTGGTTTGTCTTTTCCTCCATTTCATATATGTTTTTTGCTAGTTTTTTCTTCTATTTCTTTAAGGGATTTTCTTATTTCATCTTTAAAGGACTCTATCAACTTCCTAAGATAATTTTGAGGTCCATCTCTTCTTTATCCTCTGTGTTGGGCTTTTCAGATCTTGCTGGTATGGAGTCCCTAGATTCTGGTGGTGTCATATTGGTCTTTCTGTTGTTGAGTGTGTTCTTATTCTGTCCTCTTCCCATCCCTTCTTCCAGTGGGTGTAGGTGGGTTCTCTCCCTCTCTCACGTGGCAGGCATAAGGCAGAGAGAAGTAGAGGAACCAATAGTGAGGTGCCTCTGGACTCAGGGTGGGCCTTCCGGTCTGGGCAGGTCCACTCTTCTTTGTCCAGGGGTCGGCTGAGGAGGAATTGAGCAAGGGGTGATGGGGGAGGTTGGGGAAGAGCAGCCCCCAGACTCACCTCAAGTGGCAGGTGGAGGGCAGAGGGTGGAGGAGGTACAAGGGTGAGGTGCCTCCGGACTCAGGGCGGGCCTTCCGTCCTGGGCAGGTCCACTGTTGTTCAGGGGGAGGCTTAGGAGGACGCAAGCAAGGAGTGATGGGAGAGGTTGGGAGCTGAGCAGCTCTCAGACTCACCTCAAGCAGCAGGTGGAGGGCCCATGTTGTCTTTTCCCAGCAATAGAACATTGACTAAGACACCCCCACTATCCTTAATGTTACTAGAGATGGAACTCAGTACCTTATGCATGCTAAGCAAATACTAGACCAACTGGCTATTCTTACACTTTCAATTTCATTGGATACCTGCTCCTCTAGACCACTCTTTAAAGTTAATTGGAAACCTCATTTCCTCTTCCTGCTCTGTTAACATTCTCATCACATTACTCTGTTATGTAGCTATGTGGAAACCATATTGATGTCTCATAAAATGGCATGGAGCAGTGGGTATGGGTTATGGATCAGTATGTTAATTTGGATAAGTTATTAATACTTAGCTTTGCCTTGTCCTCTCTTTGCTCACCAGAAAAATGTGAACAATATTACTTAAAATTTTCATTTAGCTCATACAATGAATTTGGGAGGATAAAATTACAAAGCTTTTCAAATTTCTATCCAGCATCTCCGGAGTCATTCATACTGGCTTGGTCACACACTTTCTCCCCAAAGTGCAAGTCCTTCATTGATTATGGTGAATTCTCATACCTTGGGTTAATCAATGTTATTACCACACCAACAGCTTCAAGGACAAATAGACAGTTGGTAGAAATGAGGGCTCTGAGGCCTTGTCTCAGCACTATTAAATTAGAAATACTACTGGGAGGCCCAGTAATCTTTAACAAGTTCTCCAAGTAATCCTGATGAACTCTAAGGTTTGGCTGGCTGACTTCTAATAATTCTATTCGTCTGCACTGCAATTTGTTTAGATAGTTCCATAAGATTGAAAAACCACCTGAGAGCAGCTTAAATATCTGCACTGCAATTTGTTTAGATAGTTCCATAAGATTGAAAAACCACCTGAGAACAGCTTAAATATCTACCCCAACACCCTATAAAATCCCACTGAATGATTATTTCAGGGTAAATTATCATAATTTGAATCTGTATTGCAGTCTGAGAATAAAAGTTAGTGTTTTCTTTTCTATTTTATTTTTTGAAAAGATCACTTATATTTATAAGAGCCCCAGTGAACTGATCCATTTATTTCCCAAACATGTTGAAAAAGTGTCATGCAAGACAGTGGCAAATGGAAAACTCAGATAGTGCCTCATATAAGCCTCTATCCTTAGACAATTTCCCCAGGACTTCAAATATCAGACATTGCAATGAACATAGAATGAGGAATGAAAGTTACGGGCAACTAAGTGAAAGAAATTGTGAACTTCACATAGGCTTAAATAATTGACTGTTAATACCTTAACAAAACTAGCTTCTCTGTATATATTTTGATTTTAATTTGGTCTTGTTATTTTCCCAAAACTAGACTCACTGAATAAAATTCAGCCACAAAGATTTTTTGAGAATCCTTTGGGAAACAAGATAACTTAAAAAGTTCTAAATAATATTAAGCTATATTTTCCACTTGATATTTCTCTACACAGAAGTTTCTGATATTCATTGAAGTCATTAAGAAATATACTTCAATAGGGTGAAAATGATATGAGTTAGGACTCTCTCAGATACATTTCAGTGTTGCACCAATGTTGGAATTTTTACTACTAAGACATTGTTAGAGATACAATTTTTCTGGTTTAAAAAGTTATATTTCAGATTTATTTTAATGTAAATGTTTTGTCTGCGTGTATATACGTGTACCACGTATGTGCCAGGTGCCTGCAAGAGTCAGACCAGGATATCATATCCCCTAGAACTGCAGTCACAAGTACAAAGCCATCTATCTAGATGCTGTCTTTTGTTCTTTTTAAAGGACAAGTTGGATGGCTATTTGAATATAGTTCCACATGGTATGATGGGCAAGAATATATTCTGTATATTGTGTGCAGCTTACCTAGAGTTTTATAAAATAGTAAGAAAAGTGTTAGGTGACCTTTTGTCTTACCAGAGACAAAATCCTTGGGATTGCTTCTCATGCCATCTTCAGAGAATTTAGCATTTAGAAAAATATAAGTCCACAAAGGATTCTCAATATTAGTTTTTATTGGCATCTATGTATTTCTCTTTTAAATTTGGAAAAGGAAGACAATGGAAAACCAAGAAGCAATATCTTCTTGGCTTGTGTGATTGAAAAAAGGTCTTGCATTGTACTCATGAGGCAAGTAAAAGCAATCTTTTTCTATTATTCTGTCAATATTGACTTCTAGGAAATTGTTCCATTCAATATCAGCTTGTGTCCTGTGAAACAGCTTTAGTAATGAAACTCCAGAACCTTGTTGACTATATATTTTTATTTTACTTTTTATTTTCTAATAATTTCCTGTTCCCAATACCATGTTGCTACTTCATTTTTCATATGCACTTAACCCTTCAAATGAATTTTCTCATTTTTCAGACTTTCCATTATATTGATTTGAGAATTTAATATTGAAAAACATCAGGAAGCTATATTTTCTCTGTTTTATAAAATGGATTTCATTATTTTTCTTATTCTGACCTCTTTGAAAGTTTTTCCTGAATTATTATTTTCCATGTGACATCTCAAAAACTGCCAATTTAATTGAATAAATTTTCTAGATCATTAAAATAAAGAAAATAAAGATAACTGTTACAATAAAACTACATTGGATTTGCTATTTTAAGTCTTAAAGATCAAGATTATTTTATAAAATAATTTTATAATAACATAGTCAAATGTCTGTAACTTCCATACCTCTAACACCTATGTTTATTTAGTTAGAGATGATTAAATGAGACAACTAAAACTTATATTCATGGGAATATTAAAAGATGACAGTGTCAATCTTGCCTTCTGTAAATTTCCATGAATTTGACCGGTGTTCTTCCAACATCTTTTTTCAAATTCATCTTCCTGTGGAGTTTGCTTTCAGTTCATTCTCTGTTGTTATCATAGAATACCAGAATCTGGACAACTGATAAAGGAAAAAAGCTCAGCTTATAGTTCTAGCACCTGGAAGGCCAAAACTGGGTGCCCCCTCAGCAAGGACACTGTAATGAGTTAAAACATGGAGAAAAAGTAAAGGGGCAGGCAACCTCATATGAAAGAGATAAAACACAAGTTACCTTGAATTATAACAAGCAGTTCTTATAATGATTAATTCAATTCTGCAAGAGCAAGAGCCCAGTAACACAAAGAAAATCATTAATCACCTTGCCTAGCTTTACCTCTCCTAGCATTGTTACTTATAATAGGAACTAAAATTAAAATGTTTTTGAATGGATAAACTACATCAAAACTATAGTGTCTTATAAGTCCCAGAATTAATTCCGAGCTTCTTGTGCTCCATGGCTACTAAGAGCTTTTTTTGTATGCTACCATCTGACTTCACACTTTATTTTAATTATAGTTTCTTCATTCCACTATCACAGTGTCTTTATATAATGCGATGGCTCCCAACAATTGCTATTCAATCCCATAAAACATAGTAAACCCTGTTTCTCCTGTACAGGGCAAATGCTTGTGATATTTACTCCCTAGTACATTCTGCTACTTCAGTGGTCCACAGGAGATTCTTAGTGATGAAAATTTTCATAATTGTACTATAACAACATACCAGATTTTCTGTTCTCCACTTATCACCACCATTAAGATCTGTACTTCTAGTCAATATATATGTTATTCTTTTAAATACTCTTTTAGAATCTACTATGCAGGACTACTTACTTTGTGAAGTATCACAGGTCTGGTTTCTTGAGAAACAGATTCTGAGATGCTGAGATTTCCATGCAAACGGATTACTGGAGAATGTCCTTGGATCAGAATGTCTGTAGGATATAGGGAGTTTGGAGGTCTCTGTGCACTAGGGGAACCTGGAATGTTAACCACACAAGGTTGTTCTTTTGAGCGAAGGAGTGCAAGCCTGTTTTCCACCCAGAAGGCTAGAGTGCATGTGCTGTCTAACCTGGTGACCTTTGTGTAATCTGTGTGGACAAAGACTTTCTGGAACTAGATCCTTCTCTAGAGTCATTCCTGTAAACTTATCTCAGTCTATCTATGGACCCTATCTTTGTGGAGAGTGTCACATGGACTTAACAGAGAGTTTTGATATAGTCATAGCTGAACTGCATTTAGCTTACTTTGTTTCTCAAAGAGATTTAGGAATGCTTTGTTGTGCACATGGGATTGAGTTAATCATCACAAGAAGAGTTTTCACCAGATTGTGCTGTGATTAAATAAGCCTAAAATAAACCACCTGGGCTCAGACTCCAGAAGTTTGAACAATTACTGGCTACTGAGTTTCTGTCATGCTGAACTGCCTTCTGGTCTTGTTTGACAGTTTGCCACTTTGCTGACCATGAAGTTGGCTGAGACCCCATTAATAGAAGTATAAGGGAAGCAGGATTGGGTAGAACGAGGGGCTGAAATAGATAGGATACATTTGCACCACCAGTTTTACCCAATGAAATATGGAAATTCTGATAGCTTTTAAAATAAACTCCATCTAGAGGTTGGCGAGATTGCTCAGTGATTAAGAACATGAGCTGCTCTTTCCAAGAACCTGAGTTTAATTTCCCAAACCCATGTTGGCAGCTCACAACTTCCTGTTACTTCAACTCTAGGGGATCTCACACTTCTGACCACTAAGGGCGTCTGCACTCATGTGTCACACACACAGACAAACATAAGCAAAAAATAAGTCTAAGAAAAGAAAAGGAGTACTCCAATATTCCATCTGAAGGTAAGGAGGTCATTCCTTTGTATAACAACACTGGTCACAAAATGCAACTTTGGAAGTTGTACCATTTCTTTTCCTAGGGGTAGTTCTACAGAGAGGGCACAGTTATGACCTACATATAGCTAATACTCTCAGCAAATAATGAAATGATAAGCTCATGAAAGTACCTATAAAAGTTTAGATACACAGATATGCATGTTTCAAGCTGCAGATACACAAGGTATTAATTGTATTAGAATCAATTTAGATAGTGGCTTACAATGGGATCATTCAAAGACTTCAACATGAACCAATGTTAAGTAATTTTGACTTCATTTTTACAATTTCTTGAGCAGCCAAAGATCTAAAACACAAACAGCAGAAAATTCAAAACAATTTTTTTGACAAAACACAAATGTTGTCTTAAATTCATCCCACACAAAACAATCTCTCTTAGGGCTTTTTGCTTTAGACACAGTAATTAAATTGTACTTTTATGTTGATATCATTATATTAGATAATTAACAATTTTGAAATAGATGAATCCTATCTGGGTGGTGAAGGGACCAGCACCCTGTTTTGGCAGACATAAAAGGCTAACACGTGCTTGCCTGGTCTTGCTGGTCATGTCATGGTCACTAGGAGGTCAGATGCCCTCCTCGTGGCAAGGAACCAATCAGAAGTTAGCTGGTGGGGCTATACTTTTAAGCTCTGTGTGTGTTTTATGTAAAAGTGCACAACGGGGAAGGTGACGTGCAAGAGTGTAGCAACTGCTCTGGGAGGGCGTATAGGCCATAACAACCAGTTGACCAATTAACACAGGGCAGGTCCTCCAGACCTGGAGGCACACCAATTCTGAGCTTGTGTGTAACCCTGGACACTCCCCTTACGCTGCCCTATAAGATCCCTGTCTGGTGGATTCTCAGAGTCTTTCCCCAGCCATCCACCGTGGTGGAAGGATGAAAAGTCTGAGCTAAAGGGGTTAGCTCATTAAACAACTGGAATAAAAGACTCATTGCTTTTGAATCAAAATGGGCCTCTTGGTGATTTGGGGGTTCAGAATTTGAGCACAACAGTGGTATATCAATTTTTCTTTTGTAATTGTTTGAAACTTGGTCTAAATCTATATTAAAGAAAGAATAAATTTAATTTCAAAATAAATACAGAAAAATTCAATCAAGTAAGTGACTTAGATTTTAAATTTTAAGAGGTGACAGTCATCCATAATGTACATATATATGGTGTGTGTGTTGTTTGGTCCCCAAAAGACAAATACCATAGAGAGCACACAGCTTATTTTCTTAAACTCCATTACATTTTAAGAGCTAAGCAGCTACAATTAAGAAGAGCTATCTTTATAACAAGAATAATCAAATGAAGCTCTTAATTGATTAAGGAACCAGGTGTTTTCTGATATATATATATATATATATATATATATATATATATTATATATATATATATGGGAGCCTTGTACCCAGGCAGTCAAAAGGCCTGATTGGCGGGAGATTAAGACAAATGTTACAACTGGGAAGGCAAAGGCCTGGCTGAAGAAAGATTAAAAGAAAGGGAACATAGGCCCAATAGGAGGCCACTGTAGATAAGAGTGAGAATGAGCGGAGTGTGGCAAAGGGTGATTAGCAAGATTTAGCAAACTATTTAAGGACCAGCTCAGAACTGGGAACTTTAGAATATACCAGGACTCTATGTCCTGGAGCTCTCCTCCGCTAACCTGAGACAACCAGTCCATCAAGCATTCTGAACCTGATACCAGGGCCCTCAGAAGACTCAACAGCTTGAATCCAGAGGAACAGAAGTCCTGAGCCTGAACCTGCCGGCCACTGCAGGAGAGGTACCCCCTGCTGTGAGCCTATTGACTGTGGTTCTTAGGATTGTTTGCTTATGCTTTTGTGTTACTTTGACATAAAAGTGAAGTAAAACTTATATACTCAAAACCAACTCACTGAGTTTGCCATTCCTCCCAGGTCAAAACCTGGTAAGGGTTCAAGACAACATATATTTAAATGGACCAAGGAAAATGTATGCTTACACATAGGTGATAGATAGATAGATAGATAGATAGATAGATAGATAGATAGATAGATAGATAGATAGATAGACCTCAGATCCCAATGTCGGTCCTAACATTGGGCATTGTTATTGTTTTTATGGTAACAAAATAAACTAAAATTAAAGAAGAACAATAAATGGATAAAGAATTCGATATGTCTTTTAAGGCAGCCAATAGCTGCCTTTAGCTAATCACTGATACACAAAGAGGCTTGGCCAGTCTTACCTGTTGACACGAAGATCAGCATTACATTCACTTGCAAACTAATCCTCCCTCACTTGGCACTCTTTCTGGAGACACCTGCCACTATCATTCATATGTTAAGATGGATGAAAGGTTTGGCCTCTCCTGAAAAGCTCCACAAGTGCCAGAGTAAAGCTCTACTCTTCAAGGAAAGATTTTCCACCAGACAAGAAAAAACTTAAATAATCATAAAAAATTTCATCTGTTACCTATGAAAATCCCTGAGACCACCTCACACTTTGAAAATGGGGACTGATTTTCTGTGAGATGTATGGTCTCTATTCCATTTTTCCAAGCTCAGACTTGAATAAAACTATCTCCTCTAGCAATTACTATCTGCTGATGTGTTTTAGTAAAGGCAACAGATAGTTGGTCTTCCAAGTCCTAGTATCAAGCCTGATTAGCCCCTTTTCAAACTAAATGGTCCTCAAACTTCCTTCATTCAAATTTTCAAATTTCTACAGGAAATTGGGGCCTCTGCCAAAAGAAAAAGCTGGCTGTGACCCTTTATAGGGGCAAGGTAAGAGTCATGGGAAAGAATCATGAGGAGCTCTCCTGCAGTCTCTCCTTCCTGAAATTGCTCACCAAAAGTGACAAAGTGACAGGCTGTCCCAACAGACATTTCCTTTGTAGCATGACCAATACTGATACTAGCTGACCAACTTCATCTGTTTTACAATTGAGGAATTCAATCAAACAATAATTCCCTGGTAATGTCCAATCAAAAACTCCAAAAGCCATCAATCAAAAGACGATGTCCCTAAATGATTACAAAGTACCATTCAAAAGTGGGCTCAGGGTCTAGACAGAGAATTCTCTAAATAAGAAATAAAAATGGCTAAGAAATGTCTCAGAAAATGCTCAACATTCTTAGTAATGAGGAAACTACAAGTTAAAACTACTTTGAGATTTCATTTTATCCCAGTAAGAATGGCTGAGATAGAGAAAACAACTGATGGGTCTGGAAAGATGGATCAGTGGTCAAGAACATTTGTTATGGCAGAGGACATGGGATCTATTTCAAGCACCTTCATGGTGACTCATAACTATCTGTGTTTCCAGTTCTAGAGATCCAAGTTCATCTTCTTACCTCTATATGCATACAGATATGTAGGCAAAACACTAATACATATAAAAGTAAATAGATAAAACTTACCACCTGCAACAAAGAAAACGGACAAGTGCTAGAGAGGACATTGGGGAAAGGGAGCCTTCCTTCATTCATTGTTGGTGGAATTGTAAACTGGTACAGCTACTCTGGAAATCAGTGTGGAGAATTCTCAAAACAATAATACTAAATCTAACATATGACTAAGCTAGAACACTTTTAGCATGTTTCCAAAGAATTCAGCATCCTATTCAACACATACTTGCCCAGATGTGTTCATTGCCTCTCTATTTACAATAGCCATTTACTTATATGTCCTTCAGCTGATAAATGAATGATTAAAATGTGGTACTTATAAACTATGAAATTTTATTCAGTGGTAAAGAAAAATGAAATCTTGAAATTTTAAAAAGGATAGATCCAGAAATAGTATATTGAGTGAGGTATCTAAGACTGAGAAAAACTAATGCCATGCATTTTCTCTTATGTGCTATCTAGCTCTAGACCTTCAGATTCAAGTATACAATCCAGAGTAATCACAGAAACCAGGATAGTGAAAAAGAAATATGGAGAGTGGTAGAAGGGTCTGTGGAGAGAAGTGTAGTAAGGCAAAGGTGCTCTGGAGGAGGAAGTAAGAAAAATGGAAGGGGGAGCTATATTTGTAGGAGGGAGAGGGAAGGCAGTATAAAGCGGGAGAAGAGGGGTAATGAAATGGATAACTAAAGATATTTGAAAAAATTGTAGAGACACATTTTATATTTACTTAAAACCCAATTATCATATAAGTATATATGTGTACATATATAAATAACATAGATGAAGTTGCATTATTTGTGGTGACAATTTTACCCTCAAGAATCAGACTTTTAACAAATTCTGGGACCTTACTTTGAGGCAGGACCAAGGCCCTCCTGCTAGGCTGAGCAAGGTGTCCCTCCAAAGAGAATGGACTCCAAAAAGCCAGTTCAAGCACTAGATAAATCTTGGTCCCACTGCCAGTGGCCCCACAGACTGCCCAAGCCACACTACTGTCACCCACATTCAGAGGGCCTAGTTTGGTCCTATGCAGGTTCTCCTGCTGTCAGTCCAGATTCAGTGAGCTCCCACTAGCTGTTTCTGTGGGTATCCCTAAACTTATCTCTCTGAGGAGTGAATGGGGTTGGGGGGAAACGGAGTAGCAGGAGGAGGGAAGGGAGTGGGAATTGGGATTTGTATACAAAATGAGAAAAGATTGTTTTTAAAATAAAAAAGAATAATAGACTGTCATATTTTCCAGTACAAGTAATGAGAAACTTCATTTTGAATTGTTGGTGGTCTGAGTAGTCTAAGAAACTCCCCTAACAATATAAGCAATTATCATTGCTCTTGGTTGCCTTCCAAAACCTAAAAGTAAGACACTGTTGCTGAAGATACTATATACTACAGACACAAGACTTGAAAGAATCAAGCTGGATCTTACCTGGAAGCATTCTCCCTAAGGACAGGCTCCATATCCTAAGCTGCTGTGCAATCCACAAGGGAAAAAAAAACAGTTAATATTTCCACCCAGCTGTAAACCCAATAAACCACAACAATGACTAACATGGTAAGATATCCCTAAGGGCTCAATAGTGAAACATATATTTTTGAGATGATCAATAGCCATTGAAGTGGACTTAAGGCACACCCAAAGGGAAGGAATTTATGCCTGGTACTATGAACCTAGGCAAATACCCATGCCTGGTGAGGCCATGAACCATAGAAGTGAATTTAGGACTACCATTTTCTAAACTGGTATAATTTCCAACTGCTTTCTAAATACCTACACTTATACTCACAGGTAAGCGCAGTCCTTGCCCATCATCTTTTACAGCAGACAGGGGCCATAACACATATCCACAACTGGTCAAAATGCAGAGAACTGATTCTGGGGGTCCAATCCCCAGTTGATGATACATCTATACCACAAAACCTACATACAAGGTTCAGGAAATATTGAGGAAAAGGAGATGTAAAGGTTTTAGGAACCAGACGACCAGCACATCCGATGGGAGATAGTGTCTTCTCTATACAACATGGAGCTGGATCTATGAACCCTTAATAATATGATCACCTAAACAAGGCCTGCACTGTGACACCACCAGTTGACAACCCAAAGTAGGTAGGAAAAATCACACAAGGACCTACTCATAGATATAAGCAATCAATAATGGCTACTAAGAAAAGAAGAGTCAGTCTTCTAGGGATGATAGGTTATCCAATCCCAAGTTATCAGCCCTAAAGTTGTATGCATAACAACAACACTAAATGAACACAACAGATTTGTGTGAGTGTGTGTGTGTGTGTGTGTGTGTGTGTGTGTGTGTGTGTGTTCTAAAGAAGAGATCATGAATTTGAGAAAGATTTAAAGGAACATGGAAGGGGTTAAAGGAGGGAAAATGAAGGATGGAAATGATATAAATACAGCACTCATGTGTGATATTCTCAAGAAACTTAAATTGTAAAAAAAAGATATAGGGGCTGCAGAGAGACCTCAGTAGTTAAGAGTGCTTGTAGCTCCTGCAGAAGAGCTGTGTTCAATTTCTAGCACCTACATGGTGGATCACAATCATCTGTAACGCCAGTTCTAGGAAATATGAACTATGAAGCCCTTTTCTGACTTCCAAAGGCACTAGTAGCACACATACATATGTGTAGACTGAACACCCACACACCTACAATTAAGTGAATAATTCTAAAACAATGAATTTTAAAATTGAATTGAAAGCATAGAAACAGAGTGCTCAGATCACTATATATGTAGTCTCACAACTTAAGACAAAGGTGCCAGCCATGATAATGAAGCACAACTCGGTGTGCTTCGGGAAGTAACAGTGCTTTGGTTAACTATATTTCTATGTGCCCCATACCTTGCTTTATCATGAAAATGTGACCTCTGAGTGGGAGACAAATCTAGATGTAAAAGGCAAAACAGTAAAAATACGGAAATACACATTGTGTAATAGAACTTTCTGAGATGAGAAGTAAGTGTCTGCCAACATAGTGACCACTTTTTGAATTTTGAACATGTAAACCTTGGCCAATATGAGAGAGAAACTGGAATTTTCATTTTATTTCATGTCAATTCATTTAAATTAAAACTGCCCCTTGTGGCAGCCTTGCTGCATATTCCAAGTCTCAAACATGACATAGCAAAATGTCTGTGATGATTATTTGATGGGTGTAGGTTTTTAATTTCCTTTATTAAATGTCTCTTAATAAGAGAGAAGTGGCTATTGGAAAATTGTCTTCCAAGAATTGAGATGGGGGCAGTAAACAGGAGGTAATGACCATTTTGTGGACCTTTTTAAGTGTAATGAGTCATGTGCTAATACCAATATTCGTGCTGTTGTAAAAGATCCTGGAGGTGGAATATTCAGTTGAATTTAAGTTCATTGAAAGGTATACCATAGAGCTAAGGGTATATCTCAGTGGTAGAGCATCCAAGCAGTATACACTAGGCTTTGGGTTACATCCCCTTCTCCTCAATGAAAAGAAAAACTGCTATTTTTTTATACTGGTTTAATCAGTTAGGAAAGCAGGAGATCTTTTAAAAAGAGTGGAGGCCTTTCATAAGTTCAGAGACTTGTACCAATATATGGATCTTTAGTTGCTTTTCATCTTCCTCTTTGACTGTTGGGTGAACAAAAAGCTTAGCTTATGCCTGTGTGATATCCAACATACCTTCCTGCTGCCAGATAAGCACCTGCTTTAACTGTGGTATTCCAAACAGCTTACGATTCATTTGTCCTGAAGATTTAAGGCTTGATTAACTAGCCCTCACCAAACATACTATCAATAAATAAAGTAGTCAATATACTCAATTAAAATTGAGTAGACCCTTCAACAGTAGAAATAATTAAGTGTTTGGCAAGATCCAGATATTTAAAAAAATTGTCTAAAATGTCTTTGAAAACTCCAACAGACTGGGGAGATGGCTCAATGGTAGGCTAAGCTAATATACACTTTTGAGTGAATGTATACCATGTTTGTCTTTCTGGGTCTGGGTTAGCACACTCAGGGTGATCTTTTCTAGTTCCATCCGTTTGCCATCAAATTTCATAATGTCATTGTTCTTAACAGTTGAGTAATACTCCATTGTGTAAATGTACCACATTTTCTTTATCCATTTTTCTTCTGAGGGATATCTAGCCAGTTTCTGGCTATTACAAATAAAATGCTATGAACATAGTTCAGCAAGTGTCATTGTGCTATGTTTGAGCATCCTTTGGGTATATCCTTTGGTATAACTGAGTATTGAGGTAGATCAATTCCCAATTTTCTGAGAAATACCACATTGATTTCAGAAGTGGCTGTACAAGTTTACACTCCCACTTACAATGGAGAAGTATTTCCCTTACTCCACATCCTCTCCAGCATAAGCTATCATCAGGATTTTTGATCTTGGCCATTCTGACAGGTGTAAGATGGTATCCCAGAGTTGTTTTGATTTGTATTTCTCAGATAAGGATGCTGAGCATTTCCTTAAGTGTCTTTCAGCCATGTGAGATTCCTCTGTTGATAACTATCTGTTTAGATCTGTATCCTATTTCTTAAATTGGATTATTTGGTTTGTTGATGTCTAGTTTCTTGAGTTCTATATGTTTTAGATATCACCCCTCTATCAGATGTGGGGTTGGCAAAGAAATTTTCCCATTGTGTAGGCTGCCAATTTGCCCTTTCAATAGTGTCCTTTGCCTTACAGAAGCTTTTCAGATTCATGAGGTCCTATTTATTAATTGCTGATCTTAGTGCTTTTGTGACACGTGTTCTGTTCAGGAAGTTGTCTCCTGTGCCAATGAATTAAGGCATATTCACTACTTTGTCTTCCATCAGGTTTAGTGTATCTGGTTTTATGTTGAGGTCTTTGACAAATATGGAGGGTGCCAGATATGTATCTATTTGCATTCTTCTACATGCCAATATCCAGTTAGACCAGCACATTTGTTGAAGGTATTTTCTTTTTCCCATTGTATAAATTTGCCTTCTTTGTAAAAAATCAGGTGTCTGTTGATGTGTGGATTTACTTCTGGGTCTTTGATTCAATTCCATCAACCTGTCTGTTTTTATGCCCATACCACGTGGTTTTTCTTACTATTGCTCTATAGTAGAACTTGAAATCAGGTATGGTGATACCTCTGGAAGCTCTTTTATTGTACAGGATTGTTTTAGCTATCCTGGCTTTTTTGTTTTTCTATATGAAGTTGAATATTGTTCTTTCAAGATCTGTAAAGAATTGAGTTGGACTTTTGATAGGAATTGTGTTTTATCTGTAGATTGCTTTTGGTAAGACAGCCATTTTTACTATGCTAATTCACAAATCCAGAGAAGCTAAATAACAAGGGGGACTCATGTGGGGGCACATGAATCCCACTGTGAACTGGGAATATGATAGAAATCTTGGGTTAATGAGGGAAAGGTTCTGGATAGGAGTAGGGATGGGAACAGGAGGGATTAGGTTGGGGATGAATGGAGGGAGAAAGTACTGGGAGAGATAAATGGAATCAAGTTTGGGGGCAACTCTTGGATGAGCTAGAAACCTAGTTCAATGGAAACTCCCAGGAATCTATGGGGTGACCATAGCTAAGACCCATAGCAATAAAAGATATGGAGCCATAACTAGCCATCACCTCTAACCAGGCAAAATTTCCAGTGAAGGGATTGGGACATGAACCCAGCCACAAAATTGGTGTACTACACTTTTTACTGCCTACAGGATATCCTGGGGTAAATGTGGGGCAGAAATTGTGGCCAACCAATCATGAGAGGTAGCCCATCCCTGACACTGACTGGAGGGCCAGGACCCAGGGGTTGGATAACTCAAAGGCCTAGGTAAGATAGAACCAGCAAACTGGCAAAATTTCAATGAAATTATTCCTAATGATATTCTGTTCTACTCATAGATAGGTGCCTAACCCAGTTGTCCTCAGAGAGGCTTCATCCAGCAACTGCTGGAAACAGATGCAGAGACCCACAGCCAAACATTAGTTGGAACTTGAGGTGGGGGTAGGGGGAGGAAGGATTGTAGGAGCCAGAGGGTTAAAGGACACCACAAGAAGCCAACAGAATCAGCTAACCTGGGCTTACTTGGGCTCACAAATAATGAACCAACAACCATGGGGCTGCATCAAGCAGACCTAGGCCCTCTGTATATGTGTTACAGTTGTGTAGCTTGGATTTCTTGTGGACTCCTAACAGTGGGGGCAGGGCCTGTCTCTGACTGTTACCTGCTTTAGGGAACCTTTTATCCTACAAGTTTGTGTTGTCCAGCCATAAAAGGAGAAGAGGTACCTAGTCTTGCTGCAACTTGATATGGCATGCCTGGTTGATATCCATGGAAGGCCTGCCCTTCAGAACAGAAAAGAGGAGGAGTGGGTGGAGGGTGAGGGGAGGAACTGGAGAAAAGGAGGGAGGGTAAACTGCAGTCAAGGTATTATATATAAAAAATAACAATAGCAATAAAGAATAAAGTTCTTAAAATATGTGCTGACTAATATGTTGTAAAACATGAACCATCATATGATGTTTTGAGACTATAAAATTGCTTCAGAAATTTACTTTTGGAAATCAGAACAGTTGTATGTGTATGTGTGTACATAGGTATGTGCATGCCTGCATATGTACAAACACATGAGTTTGCATAAACATGCTTTTCCAATTCATCAAGTTTTATTGTTTATTATGAGTATTTTATCTGTCTTATTAAGAAACATTCCTTAATCCAAAGTCATGTCTATATTCTATATATTTTTTCTAGAAACTTTAGAACAGAGTAGTATAATTTAGCAATTAGACAAGGTTGATGTTTATGATTTGTTTTTTTAATCTTCAAAGTAACAACACAGTATCTTATTTTTTGTTTGTTTTTCTTTTTTCCATATAGATATTCAGTGTCATGATCCCTTATTGAAAAGACTCTTGCCATCATCAAATTGTGTTGGCATCTCTGGTTCCTTATATCTTAAATTATACTGTTTTATTTTGTTTTTAAAGGAAATAACATGCAAAGATGCATTGAATGGTCCTTAGTTTTGGTAAGAGAGTTTTGAAACTGCCACCTTCATAAGAGAATGTAGGAAACATTGCAATTATAAAGCAAATGGTTCCCTTAGGTTACCTTGAATAGTAACAAAGATCAAAGGGATGGAGGGAACAGATTCTGAATGAATTCTTGTCCTTTCTGTGTTATTTGACACATCATCCTCCAAGAACACCTTTCCCTAGTGACTCAAAAAAAGTCTCTGGGAAAATCTTGAGAAGCAGGAGAGAGGTTGAGGTCTTCCTGTTATTTCTACTGAGGACGCTAATGTCTTGTCTCTTATGTGTACAGTATTTTTGTATTTGTCCTAGTTGTGGCTGTTAATGCACTTTTTGTCAGGTATGCAAACATGTTATACCCCTCTATTAAAGCCCAGGGTAGCAGTTTCCGGCACAATAGTAGGTTATAATGGGATGAAAGGATGACCAAACATGTGTTTGGCTCCTTAAGTGATATCTCTAAATTAACTCTTTATGGTAAATAATTATTTCCTGTGCATGAATCCTACATCATTATATGGTTTCTCTTTCATTTCAATTTTTTATTATTAATACAAATTTAAAGGGATACAAGCCTTTCAACTAGATACATAATAAGATGAGTTCAAAAGGCGGACTTTGAACACAAGCGCTGCCATTAACATGGACTATACTTCTTGTATTCCAAAAGCCATGCTGAGGATTCATCTGTTCTCCCTTTTTACTTTCGCATCTAATTAATCTTTGTCTGAAGGGCTTTTTCCTTATATTCACCAGCATGCCTCAGTGGTGTTAATGTGCAGCAGAGTGACCTTGAGTGAGAAACAATTTTCACCCAATCCTTCTCTGACCAATTATTTTTGAAAGGTACAAAGAAGGAGTATTTATTTTGTTATCCCCTCAAACAAGGGAAGAACATAAAAAAACTACTTTTGTTTCCTTAAGAGATTATCAACATAAGACATAATACATTATGAGAGATATATGTATTGCTGACATAATTTCAATGTATTTCTGTATTTCCATGCAGCCCAAAGTGCATCTCTAAATAGTGTCTAGTTATGTACAAAGCCGGCTCAGTAAAGAGGAAATGGCTAAAACCAGGACCTAAATATGGAGGTAGAAGTCTTTCTAAAACAGAACCAGAGATTTTACATGAGCAGTATAAAGGTCATAAGAATGAACATCTAACTAAGTGATATCTTGGCTCTCAAAATAAGAATGTGAGTTTGAAAAATGTTTTTCTAATAGTTAGAAGGCTTAGAGCAATAAAAGCAAGCTTCTACAGTGCTGTGCTTTTGTCTGCATTTTGCACCCACACTAGAGACATAAGAAATCAGCAAACAATGGAAAATTCATAACCCAGTAAAAATTGTTCTGGATTGAAAGAATAATTTAAGATCCATTTAACAGGATGACAGTGAAGTCCCCAAAATGCAGAGTAAACTCATGGAAGGTCCTGAATGCCTTACTTTATAGTCATAATGAGTAGAAATGAACATGTTGTATGGGCCAGAGCCATGTTTAGAATGGTAACTCAGCTGGGAATATAGCTCAGTTGTAGAGATATTATGTGGCATGCCTGTGGCTCTAGGTTTGTAATTCCACCATTGCAATAAATACTAAGTAAATAAATATGCCAAAATAAAAATTCTACAAATATTCCAAAGAAACTACGTAAAATTCCAAAGAAACTTCATATTGGGGAAACTCTTAGTTGAATAAAAGATGAAATGTGGTGGTATATGCCTTTAATCTCAGCCATCAGGAGACAGAAGCAGGTGGATCTAAGTGAGTCTGAGGTCAGCCTGTCTACAGAGTGAGTTCCAGGACAGCCAGAGCTGTTACACAGAGAAAACCTGTCAAAAAAAAAAAGAAAAAAGAAAGAAAAAATAGACAGAAGGACAGACATGTAGACAAAGTAATTACAGCAAAACACAACATTAATAGGACTTCAGGTATTATTGTTCTAAGAACTTCACAAAAATTCTAAATCCATGTATTATTCAGTCCCCACAATGGCCATAGTAAAACTCCTCTTGCAGGGTATTGTATTTTTATGGATGAGATACCCCAATATTTCCAGAGCAAGGAGCTGCAAGGAGGAAGTAACTGAGCCTGGAAGCAAAAGTTGACATTGTGTCATGAAGTTCTTACATGTCTTAGTATGGAGTTACACACTAGTTTATGTGGGCAGAGTAAGTGAAATGGGGGTAGAGCACAGTCAGATCTTTAAGGAAGACGAATCCATGAAATGAGACATGTCAAGTGGATATTGCTATAGATATCACAAGTTAACTTAGTTTTGTATATTTGTATTTTCATTTGTGTCTGTGTTTTGTTTTCTGCAGTACTAAGGATAGAACACAGGTCAGTATATATACTAGTCAAGTGTTCTTCCATTCAGCTATACTCAGCATTGACAAAGACATGTTAGAAATCTAAGCTCTGGTGCTTTTATAAAATTCTGGATGAAATGAAAAGTTATGACTAATAAAAAATTACTTACATAATAGATGAAATATTACTTTAAAAGACAGCAAAGATGATAGTCACAATTTTAAAAAATATACAAAAATGTTACCTTTCATGGCACAAATACAAATACCAGAAAATCCAATATGGCAGTGTTCTTTGGCCATAGACGACCAGAAACACACATGTAATTGAACAAGTTGAGTTTGTTGTTCATGGCAAAGAAGGAAAGTCACTAGGGGCTTTAAAGAGAGGGCCTGTAGATTTGGGATTGTGTCTTAGTCATGCTTTGGTCACGGAGATCAAGTAGAAATTTACATGTTCTCAGGAAGTGTGGTAATTCTGAGAGTTAGAAGACAATAGTTGCCTGTTCTTTAAGAGCTTCTTACATGTATACTATGTTGCTTGATTATATCACCCCCATTTCCCTGCTTCCAGTTTCTCCCAGAACTCCCAAGTCCTCCTCCAAACTTTCTGGTGCTATGTGGTAGGGAACAAAACACTTTATTGTGCTACCCTCTTAGGCTTTTTCAGCTGAGCCTGAGATTTAAACTGACACAAAATTAGTTAGCAGGAAAGGTACATATTTGTCTGATAGAAGTACTACATGGCAAGGGTGCTTTTATAAAGCAATGGAAACTGAAAGATGTGCCAAAGCTTGCTTGCTTTTGTGTTAGTATGAACAAATGGGAGGTGTTTCCAGAAGAGTAACTAAATTGGAAGGTTAAGTATTATTTTTAACAAGGTTTATTTGTGTAGAATTCTACTGACCTCAGTCAGCTTCTCAGCTCTGCTTATATAAATGTTACTTTTCTTTTGGTATAATAAGAACATCGTCTAGGTGTACATTTTGTCAGATCCAGAGGAAACTCCATTTCCACAAATTCTGAGGGTTAGACAAAACCCAGCATTCCTCAGAACCTTGTGAAGTAGGTTCCCCTCTAACAAAGGGGCCATTTCACTTCTCACTGGCAGAAGGGACAAATGGCTACCTGTGGTGCCTCTTAGCATATGCTATGCCAGCACATGATGGCCTCCAGGTTCCACACCCATTACACATATCAGAGTCCAAGTTAGCACCCAATCTCTGCTTCTCATGCTCTGCCAGCCACCCTGAAGTTTCCTAGCTCTCACTAGGCCTCAGCTATTCATTCTCTTAATTTGACTAGATCCTCTCTTTTGCTCACACTCTCTTTGTTTTCCTTGTTGGACCTACCCCACTCCACATCTCCCTCCCCCATTCTGCTCTGCTCCTGCTTCTCTCCTGGTCAGATTCAGTCTGCTCCCATGGTCAGTCTACTAATTTCTCTTTCTGATCTGGGCTTTTCCAGATACCTCCACCTGTTCTCTCCCTCATATCTACAATAGAAACCTTCCCCTTCGCCATAACATGGAGCAGTCATGTCATCAGTTTATATAGGTTTTGGCTTTTATTTTTGAGGAAGAAGGAATAAGACAGTGTGCTTTTATTTGCACATATTTGTTCTTGTGTATCTTTATATAAAAATAAACTTTATTCACATATGACATGTTTTGGCTACCTCTTGTGTAAAAAATGTTTCTGTTTCTATTTAGTCATGGTGGTGGTTTGTTTTTACCACTTCTTTGTTTAACAGGAAAAGGCTAGAACAGTTCTGAGATACTAGTATTGTGTTGTGTCATTCAAAAGGATCATATAAATTAATACACTTCCAGAGGAGCCAAGCATGGTAGCACATGCCTGTAATTCCAGTACTCAGGAGGCTATGGCAGGAAGATCATGAGTTTGAGTCCAGCCTGAGTTACTCAGTGAGAATCTATCTTGTACAAACAGAAAATATTTAGCACTATAGTTATCAAGTGTAAAAAAATTTGCTAAGGTGCATATTTTGGGGGATTTATACTTTGGTTTATATGTGTCATAATTCAGAATTTTGATTTTATTTGTTTAACATCAATTGACTTTAATTTAAATTTGGTAAATTGAAATTTATATATTTAGATACAGACTTTCCAAAATAGATATCCTTTATAAGCAGTAAATAAGCAAAACACACCAATGAAGAGAAGAGAACTGAGGCTTAAGTCTTCAACAAGCCTAATATTTAACTTTGTATGAACCAATACAAGTCTGCTAAGAAGAAAAAACACAAGTGGTCAAAAAGGATGTGAGGCATTTGGGAAAGCTTTGTCACATAGCCTGTGAATGCTACATTATATGGGGAAAGGAACTTTTTTATTTTAATGTTTCTTTTTTAACCTTTTCTAACATACTTCCTTTTGCTTTCTTTTTTAAATGTACAATATGTTTTTATTAATTTATTTTTTACATTCCAATTCCAGTTCCCTTTCCCTCCTCTCCTCCTGCTCCAGCTACTGCCCCCCTACCTCCCATCTGCTCCTTGGAGAGGTTAAGGCCTCCCCTATGAAGTCTACTAAGTCTGTCCCATCATCTCATTGAGGCAGGAACAACGCACCTCTCCACCCCCACACCCTTGTGTCTAGACTGAGCAAGGTATCTCTCCACATAGAATGGGCTCCACTAAGTCAGTTTGTACATTAGTGTTAGATTTTGGACCCACTGTCAGTGGCCTCATGTATTGTCCCAGTCGCACCATTGTCACCTATATTAAGGGAGTCTAGTTTGGCCTTATGCAGGTTCCCCATTTGTCAGACCTGAGTCAGTGATCTCTTACTATCTTGTGTCAACTGATTCTGTGGGTTTTCCCATCATGGTCTTGACTCCTTTGTTCATATTGTTGTTCCTCCCTCACTTCGATTGTACTCCAGGTGCTTGGCTCATGGGTTAGTTGTGGATTTCTGCATCTGCTTCCATCTGTTTATGGAAGAGGGTTCTAGCTTCTCTGGAGTTGTGTATTGTAGACTGGGTTTCTTTTGCTTTATGTCTGGTATACACTTGTGAGTGAGTTCATATCATATTTGTTTTTCTGGTTTTGGGTTATCTCACTCAGGATGGTTTTTTCTAGTTCTGTCCATTTGCCTATGAATTTTAGGATGTCATTGATTCTTACTGCTGAGTATACTCCATTGTGTAAATATACCACATTTCCTTTATCCATTCTTCAGTTGAAGGGCATCTAGGTTGTTTCCAAGATCTGGCTACTAAGAATAATGTTTCTATGAACATAGTTGAGAAAATGTCCTTGTGGTATGAATGTGCCTCATTTGGGTATATGTCCAGCAATGATATTGCAGGGTCTTGAGGTAAGTTGATCCCTAATTTTCTGAGTAATTGCCATACTGATTTCCATAGCGGCTAATCAAGTTTGCACTCCCACTAGCAATGGAGGAGAGTTTCCAGAAAGGAACTTTGTAATGAAGTGAAAGATCCTGAGACAGGAAGAACAACCTGATTTATGTGAGTACATGACAGTTATAATCACAAATGTCCTAATAAGTTAGGTAAGAGGGAATTCAATTGTAGGGCAAAAGCCAATGAAATAACTAAGGCACAATGCTATATGGTTATCATTATCAATGTCCTGTAAATCATAGATAAAAATCTTCTGGAATTCATTAACTCAGCAGACCATTAGGTTCTACCAACCCGAAAGCTAGACCATCTTAGGACTATATGAAATATTCCCTTATCTTGCTGTAACCTACCTCTCTGCTCTTTCTACCAACATATTTTTTAAATAGCTCTGTTTATAAGTACCTTTATTCTATTACCAAAAATCTTTACAAATCTGTTTCCACATGGAGACATGGAACCTGGGTGTACTCAATTTTTCCCATGCCACAATCACTGCAAAATGACTGTTATTGCCTTTCTGGAGAGATCTCTGTGGGTGTTGTTATTTTTTGTTTTGTTTTGTATGTGACTGCAACAATCAAATGGAGAAGCTAATTCCAACATCCCATGAAAACTGGTAATACCTGAGTGTATGAGTAGTCAGCAATTTTTAGTACAATGTGTTCTTACATTTCCAGGGGCAGAGCCTGTATAGATAAAAGAGGTTATTTTTCCTCATAAAGGAATGATGTACTAATTTAATTAAATTTTCCCCAAGAATGTGATATAAAATCAAATGACAATATAAACCACAACATGTTACAGAAGTGAAGATACAATTCTAAGCATTGTAAGAAATTAAAAGTGTAGAATTGCATATAGTATATAAAAAAGACAACCCCTGTGAATCATAAACTTGACCTAAACTGTTATGCTAAGTATAATAAATTCTAATTAAATATTTACTTTAAAGTTGTGTCATGTGCCTTCTTTCAAAATTCAAGGGCCTTTTAGGGGATAATTTAGTTGGCTTATCTCTTTGCAAAGCTATCTAGTAACACTTAAATGGATGCTTCTTTATTAGTAATTTTATAGTAGCATAATAAGTCGTTGAAGATTATCTCTGACCTTGTGGTTATCTTAACAAGGGAGACAAGATTTAATGGAACTTATATTTATTTGCATACTGGTTAAAGATTAGATTCTGTGCTAAACATTAGAAATACTGTGAAGATAGGGTACACCTATGTTCAACAGAGCCCAGGGTCAGTATCTTCTGGTTACTTCCTCCAAGTACTTGATTCTGCCCTGTTCTCATTTCTATGCCTCTCTATATAACTCAGCAGGGAATGGCTTCAAAACAAAGACTTCCTTTTACTAACTATGTATTCTCAGCTTCTAACACTGTGCCTTATACGAAGTAAATTGACACTTTTCCATTGAACCATTGAATATATATTTCTGGTTCCTTTAAAGTATTGTGAAAGTGAGACTGAATCTATCATACCTGATTTTACTACCTACCCTTATCTTCATGACTATTTGAGGATATGATGCAAACTGCTCAATCTCGATCCAAAATAACCAGATGTGGGTCCAAAGTAGTGGAGATGAGAGAAAGGTGGTTGTGGTTATTGGAGGAGACTGTTAAAATCCTTTCCTAGTGCTCACAGTTAAATGCTCACAGAAAGCTATTGACAGCTATTACAAGGACTTCACACTTCATTGGAAATGCATAAAAAACAATTACCAGGTCTTTGGTTTCAAAACATCTTTCAGAGAGCTGATATATCAGGCAGAAAGTAGAAACCCATTGTGGTCCCTTTTTAATTTTATACTTGGATTTAGACGGGAAGATTAAAAAATCTAGATAAATGGAGAATAAATTATTATCAGTGCTACTTAGGGAGACAGTTTTACTAGAACTCATCTAAAGACTGAGATTGCCTTAAGGTCAGTGACTAAAACCATGAGCAGGCAGTCATAAAGCTACCATGTTAAATGAAGCCTGATCAAGGTGGGGAGGGAATATTGAAAACTTTCAGCACAGGGAAGAGTTAAGCTATCAGTATAGCTATGGCTTGTCCTTCCTTCCTTCTTTGTTCCTTTCTTCCTTTCTTTTTCTTTCAAGACAGGCTATCACTTTGTAGAGCAAGCTGGCTGTAAATTCATGAACATACTGTTTCAACCTGGGTTTGCAATTGTTACAAATGTGTGCATGTATGAACTTTTGAGAGATATGTATGTTCTCTTGGCAGTGAGTAAACCAATCCACATATAAAAAGTTTAGTATGTTATTCTGTAAGCTAGCTGTATAGAGTAGGGAAAATTAAGAGAAACTTGGATTAGACTCTTAAAACAATTTTATGAGGAGTGACTAGTTAACAATAATATAATACAGATATTCTAATGACAGATTTACTCAGATTATGTTGGATTAATGATTTGAATAACATCATACCCCATAAAGACATGCAGGGATCAAATTAATCAAAAATATAAATCCAATTATACTCCAAATGTGGGTTCCTAGTTCACATTTAAAAAGCTCACCTGTTGGTAAACACTTTTTTGGTAATGACTATTCTAATTCAAACACCCTGTATTCTTTTTGTACATGCCAACTAGATATTAGTTCTTGACCATGGACAGTGGGAGATCATGAGTGATGTACATGCTGAAAGATGTGCACTGGCCTTATCCATCTGTGGGCTAATGAGAAGGTTCATTTCAGATTAATTAAATGTGATGTGGGAGGTGAGCACATTTTCTCAGTAGCAGACTTGGCAAAATCCTGGGAGTGAAAAACCAATAGTGAAATGTAGACAGGGAGTTTCCCTTATTTTTGTTCCAATTTGTGTAAACCTGCACACTGAACTTCTAGGGTCTTGGAACATCTTTAAGGAGGACAGGAATGCTTTCCCACACTCTGGAGATGAAATGTGGCTTCTATATCTAGAGCAAGGCAATTAATCTCATTATAGAACCACCAGAGATATTCACCAAATGAAATTCCCAGCAACTGCCAGCCCTTCATAGTGTTTGAAACTTGGGGTAGTTGGGTAGCTAAGTACTTATTTGAAACAGAAGGAAGCTATACCTGATACAGATTTTTGGTCTTTCTTCTTTGGGTCTGAAAAAATGCTGTATTGCTACACACAGTACCCATTATATTTTGGCCTTGATTGAGGCACTAGTTATCAGGCTAAATCAGCCATAAGAAAGACCAGTGGAAGACAATAGGACATTAAAATCTACCATCAAGATAGCTGCCACCAGACAACCCCAGGCTAGAAAGGCAATGTGTTGTGTGTACCTCAATACTCTCAAAATTTGTTTATGACTTTCACTTCTTTCAGAAAAGGTATTTATTTTTGTTCATTGTATTTTGAGAACAGATGCTTAGAATATGAATTTGCCATTGATACACAAGAAACTGAACTTGATCTACTGTAAGTCACCTAAGAGCAAGTCAGCTCCTAAGAGTAGTTTGTATAAAATCATTCTTTCACAGGAGCCAAAAATGAGAACCTAAGACGCCAACAATTAAAGACAGAGTTTTCTGTCGCACGTGGTCACGCAGCTGTTTAGTACCAAATGTAAAATTATCTTTATCATATTGTATGTATATATGTTTCTACATATACTTAATATATTTTGTATATTGATACATTTTAGGATATTTTTATCATTTTGCACTATACGGTTCCACCTCTGGTCAAGATATTTCAGTTCTTCCTCTTCTGTAGAGATTTACATATGTATGTATATAGTTACAAATTTGAGGTCATTGTCCTTATGCTGCACATCTGTTTAAAGATTGTTTATATTATATATGGAAAGCTCCAGTCAGTAAACAATATATGTTTTTGAGAATTACAAAGTATAGTCACCCATGCTTTTTATACCTAATGATGTTATTCAGGTTCAATATGTGCTCAGAGATATTCCCAACATAGATATTTTATCTTCCAACACTTTAAAGACCTATAGAATATGGCATTTAAATGTTTTAATAATTTCAAACTCCATTGACATGGAACACAATTGCTCCTGACATCACTGAGCTATTCCTGAGAGTATGTTGGGCACCAATGACACTCAACTCGGAGTTTGTTTTCTTCGTGGAAATACATAGTTTAGTAGAAATGGGTTAATAATTAAGAGTGATCTGGCTAGCTCAGTCGGTAGAGCGTGAAACTCTTAATCTCAGAGGTCATGGGTTCTTGCCCCACGTTGGGCACCATTTGAAGACAGAGGATCTGTTCCACCTTGTCTTTCGGTCATTTAGCCCAAATAAACACAGAGAGGTTTATATTAATTATAAACTGTTTGCCCAATGACTCAGGCTTCTTATTGGCTAGCTCTCTATTAATTGTTAGCACATTTCTATTAATCTAAGTATCTCCAGTCTTGGCTTACCAGAGAATGCCTGGAATACTATCTTCCTGGTAGCTAAATGGAATCTCTCTCTGGTGACTGCTTCTCTGCTTCTTTGCTCTTCCCAGAATTCACCTAGTCTGGTAGCCCTGCTTGTACTTCCTGCCTGGCTACTGGCCAATCAACATTTATTTATCAACCAATAAGAGAAACATATATTCACAGCATACAGAAGGACATCCCCCCATCAAACAATAGCTGGTAGTGTCTCCTATTCTGTGAAGTACAGGTCAGACCGTGAGCTGGCCTCCATTCTCCCTTTAGTTACTAAGTGTCTTATAGCAGTATTACAATCTGCCTAACTAATAGAAATGTGAATGCTCATGGTTTTGTATTCAGATTTTAATATAGATTCTCAATAAAACAAAAATAAATCATCCTCATCCCTAGTCTAAGAAACAAAATGTGCTCAGATTCTCTTGTAGCCGGTGAACCTGTAACAGTGGCCACACCCCTTTGAGCATGGCTTCAGGCAGAAGGAAGCAGAAATGGGGAATCTTGAGATGTGGCTTTCTTTTGTGCAGTCTTTCTGGTGCATCAGTCGATCTGGTAGGAAGGGCAGGGAAATGCTCCCACTGTTCTTTGTATTTTTCTGTTTAAGTGTTACACAGTAAATACCCACTTATCATTTATCTTGAGTCTAGTGAAATCTTTACACCTATGCCTTCACTCTTTTCTTCATTGTTTGTGATTTTACCTTCCTTTTGTATTTAATTATTTATTTACTATTTTATATTTGTGTGTGCATTACATATTTCAGTATTTGGTATTGAACTTAGGGCCTTGGGTATGCTGGGCAAGCACTCTATGCTGAGCTACATCCACACTCACCTCTACCTTTTTTTTTTTGATACAGGTTCTCTCATTAAATTGCCTAGGCAGGCCTTGAGAGTGCAATCCTCTTGCCTTATCTTCCTTGATAACTGGGATTATAAGACTGGGCCATCAATACATTATTTTAATACAGTTTTGTTTCTGTGACTTAATACTACAAACTGGGTTTTTAAGTAAATGAAAGTTGCCAAGTATGGTGAAGTATACTTGTATGGTAGCATTCTATAGGCTGAAGTAGAAGTGTGGTAAAGTTGAGGCCGTAGTGAAATCTTGTCTGAAAAAAAAAAAACTAAGATTATTATCTAAGAGCTACAATAACAACCAGCCTATTAAGATACCCATGCTGGTGAAATAATGACTTGAAGGATGTGGCGGTAATGAGCAGCTTTCTGATTGGATTCAAGCCTCACTCTACAAGCAGGAATTCATACCTTATATAGTAAACTTGGTCAAGTGCCCATAGCTATGGAGGTCATATGCCTTTAGGGAAAACCCGTTACTGTTATCTTACTAAATGGACATAGCATCAAATTGCCTTCTCAACACTTATCTTTGTACCCATAAAGAAGTGCATTTCTCATCCTACCTCAGAAGCTTTTTATTATACTGGGCAGAGATGAACATAGATGCTCACAACTAGTGTAGTTGTACAGAATAAGTGATGATAAAGTACTCAGGCCAAAAAAAGACATACATATCACCTTTCCTTCAAGAGTAGAGGATTAATGTGGAAGAGTCAGTGGAAATACGACAAGACCCAGAGGTCAGCAGGGCAGTGGTGGTGAACGTCTTTAATACCAGCACTTGGGAGACAGAGGCAGGTAGATCTCTATGATTTTGAGGCCAGCCTGGTCTTCAGAGTGAGTTCCAGGATAGCCAGGGCTGTTATACAGAGAAACCATGTCTCTAAAAACAAACAAATAAAAACAAATGATCCAGCAGTCAGGAAATACTGCTTTGAAACAGTGTCCTCTGGACATGACAGGGCTGTTGCACTCATGGATTCATAGGAACTGTGGCTGTCTCTGCAAAATCAAGCCAGCCAACATTATATCACAAATGAAAGAGAGACCCCTGGTTAGGAGCTGTGGCTGCTGATAGTTGTCTGGGGGAGGGAGAGTCCATTTTTTTCCAGAGGTATGACCTCTGTTAGTTTGCCCATGCTCCAGTGGATGGCTTTATGCCCATTCATATACAGAAGCACTAATTGTACTCAAAGCTGAAAACACAAGATGGTATTAAGTTGGGGCAGAGTTTCTGGGAAAATTGGAAGAGAGAAATGGGGGTTAGATATGATACAAATCCACTGTATACAGGTTTGAAATTCTCAAACAATAGATAAATGAAACAAATAAACTAAATAATGAGGACAAAAGTTTATTAAGCTGGTGATTCTGTCCATACAACATTGAGGGACCACAGTAATAAGGGCATTCTTACTGTTGGGGACTCTTATAAGTCTCAAGGTTCTACAAACTCAGAGTGAGCCTCCTAAATTGGGTGTCTATTCCTTTCTCTATAAAGTCACCAATTGAATTATAGAACTGTAAACCCTTATGACCTTATCTACTCTTACATGCTTCTTAAAGGCCTTACTTTCCAAGTAACCTCCAAAATATAAATGGGGACTAAATTTCCAACACACAAACTCTCGGGGTAATGTCCCAATAATAGCAATATGAATCTAGTCTTTTTCCCCTTAACATAATGGGATTGTTCAGGATGGCTACCATACTTACCACTTCTTTGACCACTATTGTTTTATGTGTCCAACATGTACCTTCTAAACTATTGCTTAAGGACATCCATTCACTATTTCTGCAAGGTTAGGTGAACCATAAACTTTCCTGGTTATAGTACAACTTGAATGCCTTAATTTGATATATAATTCTAATGCATTATTTTTCTCTCAATTCTTTAGAGATATGTTCTTATCTCAGTACTGGCTAAAAGTTTACTGTCTTTGACTTGTTAATTTTATATGTTTTTTTTTGTTTGTTTGAGATAAAGTATCTCTGTGTAACCCAGGCCTTCCTCAAAATTATTGCACTCCTCCTGCTTTAACCCCCTCAATCACAGGCATGCGCCACCATTCAAAGCTCAAAAAATTGTCCTAGGTAAATTCTGTTTTCTCTTTGATTACTTTAGTATTTTCCTTTTGTTGTTCTACACAATTATTATAAGACATCTAGGCATGAACAGACTTTTATTAACTCTGTTTGCGATTCAACAAATCAGCATCATTTTTCTTTAATTTCCACAAAATATTGTTCTAGCTGTTTTTGTTTATTATATTTATTTATTTAGTTAGTTTGTGTGAAGTTCTGTGTGTATGTGTGCAGGCAGTACATGTCACAGTGTGTGCCTGTGGAGGTCAGAATACAACTTGTAACAATTGGTTCTTTCCACCACATAGGTTGTGGGGATCAGGTTCAAATCATCAGGCTTGGCAGCAAGCACCTTTACCCTTGGAGCCATCTCCCTAGTCCCTAACATTTTAAATAGAAAGCTTGATGATGGTACATGAAAAGGTGTTGTTTTATTTACTGAGGGATGTGTGTGTGTGTGTGTGTGTGTGTGTGTGTGTGTGTGTGTGTGTGTGTGTGTGTTTCTTCATAGACAGATAGACCAGTACAAGGGAATTTATTTTGGATAACTCGTTAATGGCTACTTAAAAATAAGGTTCATTTGTGCTGTGAGATGTATGAATTAGTTCTATTTTCTTAGGTTTTGTTTTTGTATCATTCAAAACAGATGGGCACAGTTAAATTGTACAACTAGAAGACAGAGAAATAAAAAGATAATTGGCACTGAACACTGGCAGAGTAGAGGAAAAGCACAAGTTATAGAGCAGAAAACTCAACTATTGGGAGAGGTGATTGGGACCCCTACTATGTCAAACCCTGAAGAAGGGTGATTACAGACATTGAGACAATATATATATATATATATATATATATATATATATATATATGAAGACACAATATATATATATATATATATATATATTGTACATATATATATTGTATCTTCAGTTGGTTCCTCCAGATCAGCTTTATGCTCTTTCCTATACCTGCTCTATGCATTGGAAAGCCAAACTCTTACTTTAGATTCACTGTGGTGACTTGAATAAAAATAGCCCCTATAGGCTCAAAGGAAGTGGTACATGACAAGAGCTGTGGCTTTAGTAAAGGGATGCACTCAATTTATAGGAACTCAGAAATGATGGAGAATGGAGATAAAGATCCCTGTGTCATTCTTCCTATCTTGTCTCTTCTATTTATAGTGCTCTCCAGTGTTTGAACTTGGAAAGAAGCTAGAGGCAGGGAACCTAGAATTGTGGTTGTCTTAGAGTTCTATTGTTGTGAAGAGACAACATGACCACAGCAACTCGTGTAAAAGAAAGCATTTAATTGGGGCTGGCTTAGTCAATTATCATCATGGCAGGAAGCATGACCAAAATGCAAGTAGACATGGTTGCAGAGAGGTAGCCAAGAGTTTTACATGTAGCTCAGTAGGCAGCAGGAAGAAAGAGTGACACTGAGCCTAGCTTGAGCATGTGAGACCTCAAAGCCTACCCCCAGTGAAGTGCCTCCTCCAACAAGTGCATACCTACTCCAACAAGGCCATGACTCCTAGTAGTGCCTATAGGGGCTATTTTTATTCAAATCACCACAGTGAATCTAAAGTAAGAGTTTGGCTTTCCAAGGCACAGAGCAAGTAGGAAAGAACAGAAAGCTGATCTGGAGGAACCAACTGAAGATACAGAGTAGGCCTTCTCTAGCCTTTTCATCACTTTGGATAGTAAGACTGCATTTCAGGTTTCTCACTTATCATGAGTTTCTACTTATCATTTGTTATCTCCTGTAATTTGGGCCTCATATTTAGTCTATATACTCTCATTGCAATTTATAGTCTTAACATTTCTTTAGCTTTATACTTTTATTTCCAAATTTCTTTTGCTATTAAGATCACAAGACCTCTTTTGCTTAGTATGTATTTGCCTGGCGTATATTTATTAATCCCTTTACTTTTAGCTTTACAGACACTCATTTTTTTTAATCTTTAGTCTCTTTACTGAATTTTTCCCAAGAGATTATTTTTTATTAGTTCAAATTAGAAACAAGCCTGCTTCATATGTCAATTCCTTCTCCCTCTCCCAACCCTCTGCCTACCCCCCCCACAAATCCCCCACCTCATTCCCCCCTCTGCTCACCAGGGAGAGTAAGGTACTCCATGGGGGTTCCCCAAAGTCTGTCATATCATCCTGGGCAGAGTCTAGGTCCTTCCCCATGTGTCCAGGCTGAGAGAGCATCCCTCAAATGTGGGCTGGACTCCCAAAGTCCTTTCTTATGCCAGGAAAAAATACTGATTCACTACCAGGGGCCCCATAGAGTGCCTAGGCCTCCTCATTGACATCCACGTTCATGGATCTGGATCAATCCCGTGCTGGCCTCCCAGACATAAGGCTGGGGTACATGTGCTCCCCCTTGTTCAGGTCAGCTGTTTCTGTGGGTTTCACCAGCCTGGTCCCGACATCTTTGCTCTTCTCTCCTCCCTTTTGCAACTAGGTTCCAGAAGTTCAGTTCAATGTTTAGCTGTGAGTGCTGCCTCTGCTTCCATCAGCCACTGGATGGGGGCTCTAGGATGGCATATAAGGCAGTCATCAGTCTCATTATAGGGGAAGGGCATTTAGGGTAGCCTCTCCAACATTGCCTAGATTGTCAGTTGGTGTCATCCTTATAGATCTCTATGTGTTTTACTTTAGATATCATCCTAGAACTGTTTCAATTTATAAATGTAGCCCACATGGAAATATTACTATGAAAATTACATATTTTTATTTTATAAATAACATTTCATCTTATATTTCTTAACTAGTTTTAGTTTTTCACTTTGTAAACTCTATACTTTTTTAGAAGAACAATATTTTTGACATGTTTTTATTAATTTATTTTTTACATGCCAATCCCAGTTCCCACTCCCTTCCTTCCTCCTGCTTACCCCCACTCCTCCCACCCTCCCATCTGCTCCTAAGAGAGGGTAAGGCCTCCCCTATGAAGTCTACTAAGTCTGTCTCATCATCTCATTGAGGCAGGAACAACACACCTCTCCACCCCCACACCCCTGTGACTAGGCTGAGCAAGGTATCTCTCCATATAGAATGGGCTCCACTAAATCACTTTGTGCCTTAGTGTTAGATCTTGGACCCACTGCCAGTGGCCTTATGTATTGTGCCAGTCTCACCATTGTCACTTATATTAAGGGACTCTAGTTTGGTCTTATGCAGGTTCCCCCTTTCTCAGACCAATGGGAAAAAATCTTCACCAACCCCACATCTGACAGAGAGCTGATTTCCAAAATATACAAAGAAATCAAGAAACTTAACATCAAACTACTAAATAATCCAATTGAAAAATTGGCATACAGATCTAAATAGAGAATTCTCAACAGAACAATTCCAAATGGTGGAAAGACACTTAAGAAATTGCTCAACAGCAGCCAACAGGGAAATGCAAATCAAAAGGCTCTGAGGTACTATGCGACACCTGTCAGAATGCCTAAAATCACAAATACCAATGACAGTTTATTTGGAGAGGATGGGGAGAAAGGGGAACACTCCTCCATTGCTGGTAGGAGTGCAAAATGTACAGCCACTGTGGAAATCAGTATGGTGATTTCTCAGAAAATTAGGAATCAACCTATCTAAAGAACCTGCAATACCACTCTTGGGCAAATACTCAAAGGAGGCACATTCACACCACAAGGACATTTGCTCAACTATGTTCATAGAAACATTATTCTTAGTAGCCAGATCTTGGGAACAACCTAGATGCCCTTCAATTGAAGAATGGATAAAGGAAATATGGAATATTTACACAATGGAGTATACTCAGCAGTAAGAATCAATGATATCCTAAAATTTGTAGGCAAATGGCAAGAACTAGACAAAAACCATCCTGAGTGAGGTAACACAAAACCAGAAAGACAAATATGATATGAACTCATTCACAAGTTGATGCCAGACATAAAGCAAACCCAGCCTACAATCCACAAGCTCAGAGAAGCTAGAACCCTCTTCTAGAAACAGATGGAAGCAAATGCAGAAATCCACAATTAACGAATGGGCCAAGCTCCTAGAGTACAAATCAAAGTAAGGAGGAGCAATAATATGAACAAAGGTGTAGGGAGAGACCCTGGATACTCGTATCACTGACCATGCCTAGGAGTGGTGACAGGTATGTAGAGGGGTAGGATAAAGAGCCAGGAGAGGAGGCGCTCCTCCTCTCTTGGGGTTCAGGCCATTTCTTGGAGGCATCTGGGACCGGACTTCTAGGAGTGCCAAATCTGGTTATTGGCTCCTTTTGTGAGTATCCTTTCTTAATAAATTACCAGTTAATAACCTATCCTGTGTTCAATCTTGTTCCTTATCACAAAGGAGTCAAGACCATGATGGGGAAACCCACAGAATCAGGTGACCTGAGCTAGTGAGAAATGAATGATATCTTTATTTTTTGTTTGTGTTTTCTTTTTATTTAAATTAGAAACAAGATTCATTTACATGTCAATCCCATTTTTCCTCCCCTCCCCTCCTCCCCTGTCCCATATCAACCCCCTATCCCATCCCCTTTCTGCTCCCTAGGGTGGGCGAGGCCTTGCATGGGGGATCTTCAGAGTCTGTCGCATCATTTGGAACAGTGCCTAGACCCTCCCCAGTGTGTCTAGGCTGCGAGAGTATCCCTCTATGAGGAGAGGGCTCCCAAAGTTCATTTGTGTAGTAGGAGTAAATACTGATCCACTACCAGAGGTCCCATGGATTGCCCAGACCTCCAAACTGACATCCTCACTCAGGTGGTCTGGAACACTCCTATGCTGGTTTCCCAGCTGTCAGTCTGGGGTCCATGAGCAACCCCTTGTTCAGGTCAGCTGTTTTTTGTGGGTTTATCCAGCCTGCTTTTGACCTCTTTACTCATCATTCCTTCCTCTCTGTAACTGAATTCCAGGGTTCAGCTCAGTGTTTAGCTGTGGTGTCTGTTTTTGCTTCCATCAGCTACTAGATGAAGGCTCTAGGATGGCATATAAGTTAGTCATCAATCTCATTATCAAACAAGGGCTTTTAAAGTAGTCTCTCGACTATTGTTTAGATTGTTAGTTGGGGTCAACCTTGTAGATCTTTGGACATTTCACTAGTGCCTGATATCTCTTTAAACCTATAATGTCTCCCTCTATTATGGTATCTCTTTTCTTGCTCTCTTCTGTTTTTCCCCTGATTCGATCTTCCTGCTCTCTATTGTCCTCCTCTTCTCCCCTTCTCTTTCCTTTAACTCCCTCTCCCCTCCCCCATGCTCCCAATTAGCTCAGGAGATCTTGTCCCTTTCCCCTTCTCTGTGGGATGCTGTATGTCTGTCTTAGAGTCCCCCTTGTTTCCTAGCAAAAAAGGATAAAAATTGTATGTACTCACTCATATATGGATTTTAGACCTAGAGCAAAGGAGTAGCAGCCTACAATCTACACTGCCAGAGAATGATTTATTCCTTTTTCTTCTTATCATGTGTGTGTGTTGTATGCATGCATGCTTGTGTGTGTATGGCCCCACATGTATACATGAATGTATATGCACATGTGTGCATGCATGTGGAGATATGACCATCTGAGCTTGACTTTAGTACTATTCCTCAATCACTCTCTGTTGTAATTTAAGAAAAGCAACACTTGAGAGAAAGATGCCATGAGTCAGAGTTCAAGCAGAGGGTTTTTTTATTAGGGAAAGGGATCAAAATGGGTAAAAGGGAGGGGGGAAATTGACCTCTGGGGACAGGAGCAGCAGAAGAGAAGATAGAGGCAGAGAGGGGCAGAGAAGCAGAGAGACAGAGAGAGTATTTGCATGGGTTCTGAGAATCTGAATGTCAGTCCTCTTGCATGCACAACAAGCTCTTTCATCTATGATTCACCTCCCTAGTCCAACAATAATGTTTTAACCTAGTTTTAATAATTACATAAAGAATGCCTTGCACAATACGCTACTGAATAAATGTAACAATTTATTTCTTTGCATTTAATGTCCATAATATTTATTAAAAATATAGCTTTTTGCCTTGTTGAATTAAGGCCAGGAGAAAATCTCTTGAACTTATTTTATGGATAGAGAAAGTAAACTTCCAGAGAATTCAACAGGCCCAGACTCATAGGAGTGTCAAGGATTCACGGCCCGATAAAGGACAGGCTCTATCCTGAGCTAATAAGGTGCATTTCTCTGTCCCACTTCTCCCTTCAGCACTCATCACAGGGGAAAGGATACATTCAGTATCATCTTCTCTGTCACAAGGATCTCCAAAGAGGCAGAGCTTGCTTAGCTCATCAGCATGACACCCTCCAAGAAAATGCACTGAAAGTCTGATGGTTCTAAGAAAATACTGATGGTTGAATTTTCACTCTTCTCTGTACATTTTCACAAGTGTTCAAATTGCAATTCGATATATTTTCACTTTAGTCTGAAGGACTCCTTTTATATCTTTTTGGATAGCTTTAATGGAATATGCTTTGCATGCCATATGATTTATCCATTGATAGTGCATAATTGATGGTCACAGTTATATTCAAACATCATCCCAGTCAAATTTCTCTCACCTCCAAAAGAAACAATCACTAAGTCTTTTATCCAGTTCTCAGCCTCAGAGTAACTTTAATATAATTTTGTCCTCTGAGAATTTCCCCATTTTAGAGTTTCATATTAATATAGCCTTAATGTGTATGTTTTCATTTAGCATGTTTTCAATGTTGTCCACATTGTTATAGCAGATGTATACCATTATTTTGATGGCTGAATGATATCCTATTGCATGAATATCACTGACCTTTTTGTTTAACCCATTCATCAATGAGTTGAATGGGTTCAATATCTAGCTGCTATGAATGTTGCTAGGATGTAGCTCCACGGCAAATTGCTTGGCTTAACATGGTTGAAGATCTGTTTGATGTACAGCACTAGAAAAAAAAATTAGAAACATTAAAGAAAAAAACTCTGAAGGAATACTTTGCACATTTTCTAGGTAGATTTTAGTCCAGTCTAGTTGACACTTAAATTAATCAGCACATCTGTATTTATGTCATGTGAGACCTCTGAAGTCTCTGTTTGATTGGATTAGCTGCTACTTAAACAGATTTTCTTGAGGGCATGGAACCAAAAAACCTGTGATAGTATTTGCAGAAAAGTTTGCATGTGTGCTAGAATACATATATCACTTAATTGGCAGTTTACTATTGTGTCATAATGTAACTTTCCTGCTGACATAAAGCTTCAAGGACAGTCAGAGGTGAGGTAAGCCATCAGGGCCATCCTAGGCCTTTCCTGAATGTGTGCATATTCCTGGGTGTGCAAATCTCTTCAGGAATGTAGCTGACCTTCTTTTATCTCACAGTCTGGAATCATACAAGGTGAGACATGTAAACTCTGGGATTACAGACAGACATCACCATGGCCAGTTTATGAAGGGCTGGGGATTGGATCTAGGGTTTTGTGTATGCTTGTCACATGCTCTACCAACTGAGTACATCACCAGGATGTCAATTGCCTTCTAAATTTCCAGAAATATATCATGATTTTCGAGGAATCTCATTCTGCCATTTTTCCTCTCAAGCTTTTTTGATGGGTCTGTTATTTAATCCAACTTATATCCACCATTTCAAACTGCCAAGAATGTAAGCAGTTGTTTCTAATTTACTTTGATTCATGTCCCCTGGGAAAAGGCCTCTCACACAAGGTAATCTTTGCATCAGGCAAATACAGACAGCTTGGAAATATGGTCTTCCAAGAAAACAGCAGGCAAGACACAAATTACAATTCTTGCCTGAGGTTTGAGGTTTCACATTGTTCTAGTTTGATTTGTTCAAGATGGTCTGGTTATGTAACCCAGGCTGACCTCAAATTTAGACATGAATGCAGACACCTTGTATTTGAAGCTCTCAGGAAGCCAAGGCAAGAAAACTAAAGTATGTGGCCATCTTAGGCTATATAACAAGATCCTATCTCAATGGTAAAAAATAAACTTCCGGAAAACCAACTAATTGATGGGTTGGGAATGGCACTCAGCAGTAGATCATTTGCCTGGCACATGTGAGACCTTGGGTTCCATCTCCAGGGTTACCAGGGAAATCAGCACACCCTTTTTGTTTCTTGGTAATTGTGGGATATTATTTAGATGAAAAGATGTGTTACATTTGTTTATGCTGCAGAATATTACTTTAACTATGTAAAGGTGTGTTACTTTTGTTTATGCTGCATTTGTTTAATTTTGTAAAGTTGTGTTGCATTTGTTTCACCTTGCCTGCCTAAGGTACCTGATTGGTCTAATAAAGAGCAGAATGGCCACTAGATAGGCAAGAGAAAGGAAAGATGGGGCTATCGGTCAGAAAGAATAAATAAGAGGAGAAATCTAGGCCTGAAAGAAAACGGAAGAACAAGAGAAGAAGGAAGAGAGAACGGGACCATGCCTAGGTCAAGAAGCCAGGCAGATGTCAGGCAGCCAGTCAAAGAGAAGCAGTGAAAGTAAGCTATACAGAAGTAAGAAAGGTTAAAAAAAAGTCCCAAGGCAAAAGGTAAAGAGAAACAGGTTAAGTTAAAAGAGCTAGTCAGAAATCTGCCTAAACTAGGTGGAACATTCAAAACTAATAAGTCTGTGTCGTGATTTGGGAGCTGGTTGTTGGCCCCAAAGAAAAAGCCTGGTACAGTTACGCTCAATAATAAGAAAATTTAAGAATAGACTCAAAGCTGGGCATAATGGCACATACCATTGATTCAATTACTCAGGAGGCAGAGGCAGGTAGATCTCTGAATTTGATGCCAGCCCATATTTATAGCAAGTTCCAGGCCAGTCAGAGATACATAGTGAGACAATATAATTTAAGAAGAAATGGACTCAAAAGGAATCTAAAGGACAATTTTATCATAGGTTAAAAGAAAAAAAGGAATCCCCAGATAAGCAAGCTGGGAATCTCAGTAGCTGCCTGAGAGAAGACGACAGAAAAGAAAAAAGCAAGCCATGTTGCTCAAGTGAAATGGCTATAGAGGTCAGCCATATGGTGGACAAGCAGCCATGTGGCAGTGAGAGGAGCTTTAAAGAAAGGAGCCCAAAGTACCAGAAAAAATATGCTTATGCTCTGGCCAGCACCCGAAAAAAAGGAGACAGAGAAGCAAAAGGGAAAGTTATGTCTTTCTGGGTCAAGAATCAGAAAAATGAGTAGACTCAGCATCTGATGGTTGCTCCTAGTACCTGATAGGAAGCAGGAATTCTGAGAAGACAAAGCACATTGTCTGTTAAAGGACTAATTAGTCCTCCAGTCTTTTTAGTGTTGCTTAAGATGAATCTGTTCTGAAGGATGATCTATTGGCTAGCCCACCTGGATTAACTCTTAAGGGAGATCACATTGCATAGCTCTACCCAGAAGCAAAATCTGTTCTTTTGGCTAGAAGGAATAGCTATCCATTAATTGACCTTCAGTGCTTCTGTAACACAAACACCAAAATGGGAAAGGAAAGTGTTTTAGGAGTTGCTGTATGCCTTTGGTTAGTTTTCAGAGTTCTGATAAAATTGGGCATTTTCACCAGCTTTTGCATTTACTATTATAGAGGGAAATTTTGCTAGCAGTTCTACTTTGCCACTTTACTCCTTTAACTATAAATTCATATAATATCCTTAAAATCCCACCTCCAATGCAGTCAAGCAATGCTAAAATGAACAAATTCCTTCTTCTGCTTCCTTTTCTTGCCTCATTTCCACCACTCACTTTCAATTAATTATATTACAGTTTTGTTTACCATTTCTATTTCACTATGCTTATGCTTCTATGACTCTATTTGCAAGCTGAAATGATTTCCATGGACTCCCAGCAATTACAGATGAAGCAATTAGAGACATATAATACTTCCTACTCGCTTCCTTCTCCCAATCAATTTTGGCTAGTTATATTGTCTTAATTTGCGTTCCCTCTGAGGCAGACTAGGAGACAATGATTCAAGCAAACTGCTTTCTTTGTGAAGGGCAAGAAAGCCAGGAAGTGCACAGAAAGACAAAGCAAACAATAAAAAGAAGTATTAAGCCAGCTATGTCAGTGGGTGACTGAAGCTTAATCTTGTGAAGAAATTTTAGGAAAGATTTAATACACATGCCTTATAATTATCTCTCCAAGGATAAAGAGATCTAAAGTATTTACTCACCAATTCCCAGCAGTCATTTGCTGAGGGCTATTCCTGGGAGACTTTAATTCTTTGGCATGTCTTGAATGCCACCCCCAGGCTAAAAAAAAGCACAAATTCTAGAAGAAACAAAAATGGGAAGGCTGCAGCAGTAGCGTATGCTGACAGACTCTTCTGTAGACCTTGATACTGTTTATTTTTGCTACGTGAGTTTTATATTCTGTTTTGTACTTTATTCCCCATCGGTGTTTTTGTTTCCATCCTACTGTTAAATGCATTTAGAATTCAGGTCTTTTTCCTCCATGCATTATTGTTCCGCTCTCCCCCTCACTCCGTGTGTGTGTGTGTGTGTGTGTGTGTGTGTGTGTGTGTGTGTGTGTGTGTGTGTGTGTGTGTGTAAAATTTCCTCTAGTAGTTTTCACAGTAACTATCCATGGAAATGAGCTTCTGAATGTGTGCATAATGAAAACTATTGGTCTTTATCCTTTTGTGCTTCAAACACTATTTTGTTGGATCCAATATTCCAGGCTCACATTTTTGCCAAGGTGCTCTTGGTGGCTATGAGCATGAGTGATGGATCTATGTGACTTGCCTAACTATGATTCCAGGTAGAATAGCATCTCCTAAAACTTCATTTTTACTCAGAACCTCATATCATTTGGGATAGGGCCTAGGCCCACCCCCGTGTGTCTTGCCTCAGGGAGTATTTCTCTATATGGAATGGGCTCCCAAAGTCCACACCTATGCTAGGGATAAATACTGGACTTCTACAGGAGGTCCCATAGATTTCTGAGGTTTCTTCACAGAAACCCATGTTCCTGGGGTCTGGATCAGTCCCCTGCTGGTATTCCAGCTATCAGACTGGGGAGCAAGAGTTCCCAGATGTTCAGGTCAGCTGTTTCTGTGGGTTTCACCAGCCTGGTCTGGACCTCTGTGCTCTTCACTGGTCCTTCCCTGCATCTGGGTTCCAGTTCAGATCAGTGATTAGTTATGGGTGTCTGCTTCTACTTCTACCAGCTGCTGGATGAAGGCATATAAGTCAGTCATCAATCTCATAATCAGGGGAGGGCATTTAAAGTAGCCTCTCCTCTGATGTTGGGATAGTTAGCTGGTGTGATCTTTGTAGATCTCCAGACATTTCCCTAGTGCCTGATTTCTCTGTAAACCAAAGTTTTTCCCTCTATTATGATATCTCCATTCTTGTTATCGCATATTCTTCCCCTGACTCAAACTTTCTGTTCCCTCATGTCCTCGGCATCCCTCTTCTTCTCCCCTTCTCATTCTCTTAGCTCCCTCCCCCCTCTTCCGGTGCTCCCAATTTGCTCAGCAGATCTTGAACCTCTCCCCTTCTCCAGGGGACCATGTATGTCTCTCTTAGGGACCTCCTTGTTTATTAGCTTCTTTGGCAGTGTGGATTGTAGGCTGGTAATCCTTACTCTATGTCTAAAATCCACATATGAGTGAGTACATACTATGTTTGAAATTTTGCGATTAGGTTACCTCGCTCAGAATGGTTTCTTCTAGTTCCATCCATTTTCCTGCAAATTTCAAGATTCCATTGTTTTTTTTCTGCTGAGTAGTACTCCATTGTGTAAATGTCCACATTTTCTCTATCCATTCTTCGGTTGAGGGGCATCTAGGCTGCTTCCAGTTTCTGGCTATTACAAATAGTGCTGCTATGAACATGGTTGAACAGATGTCCTTGTTGTATGAATGTGCTTCTTTGGGTATATGGCAAGGCAAGGTCAGGCAAGCACATGCTAGGCTGTTAAGGCTACCAAAAACAGGGTTGGTCCCTTTACTTTCTCTTGTATAGAATGTGTGTTCAGAGTTAATACCACAGACTGTGTAGGCGTAAAATCCCTGTTTCTTTGAGATAACTCTTTACTACAGCTCTGAGAAAATAAATCTTTCACTTCCTTGCAACTTTACATGGTTGAGAATTGGAAAGCACATACTATGCAGGTATATACGCTAATTTACAACTATTCACCTCCAGACTCCTGAGATGGGCTTTTGTGGCATGTGCTTACTGTGGCCTTCCAATCCACTGGGAAAGACCAATGACTTAGCCTCAATTTAAATTCTAAGATGTGTTTTTGTTGTCACTACTATAACTGATCTGACAGCAGTGAAAATAATCTAAAGAGAGAAACCTGTGTCTTTTCCTTGGCAACCTTATGGTGGCAGAGAGAAAATGTACAGAACAGAGGAAGAATTTGTCTCACAAAAGATATTTCACACAGTTGTGACAACTTTAAGGATTGAGTTGGAGATGAAAGCAGAAACAATGACCTATCAATGATGAGTGGAGCACAGCACCTTGAGCAGTACAGTTCAGCTGTGTACACCTCTTTCCTTCTATTTCCACCTAAGTCTCATGTTAGGAACCTAAGATAGACTTGAGGCTTCACTCAACTTCTGTTCCCCTAGCTGGCAAGACCAAATGAATCTTTCTTTGCTTTTCATCAGTGTCTCTTTAATTAGTGCATTGCACTATTTAGGGCTCCCAAGACCCAGAATTTGACCCTAAGACTTCTGAAGTGGAATTTTCACCAGAATACATTCATAGGAACACAGTAATAAAATTAGTAAATGTGGAAAAGAAGAAATAAATTGAAACAATTCCAATAAATAGTAATACTACTAAAAAGAGGAAAAGGAGGCCAATTCAAAGTTTCTTTTTTAAAGCCTACATACAATTAATTAGGTAAACAGTTTAACAGAGAGAAAATTCCAGAGAGAGAAAAAAAGGCATAAGCATCTAATGAGAAGACGGAGGAATGAAGATTTGTGCAAATCTATTCCTCCATGAAAGTAATGAAAATACTGGCAAATATATTAAAACAATTTTTCATAACTCTAGAAATTAACTGAATCCTTGCATTACCCTGAAAAACATTAATTCAATGAAAATTGCTAAACTTTAATAAGAATGACAATCCTTGTGGCATTTTAACTTTCTTCACTACCATCCCCATCTCTTCAGTTCCACAGTAGCCATAAAAATGAGAGTAACCATACAAACATGGGAGCTGAGGAAAAAGGGGGCCTTACAACCACCAGTGGAGGTAAAGCAGCTTTGGATCACTTCAAAAATCCTATTCTTTGAACATTCTTACCATTTGATCTTCCTTGTAGTTCCCTAGAACAGTAAGGCAGGAAATAAAACACTTTAAACCACATATATCTAACGCACAAATGCTCTTGCCCCCAAACACCAGAAAATAATTCTTCTGAAGCATTACATAGAATGTTCTGTAGGATCAGTCACATGTTAGGTAGTAAATAAGCCCCAATAGAGTATAAAGGGTTAAAAATATGTGAGGTATATTTTTCAACTGCAGGTAATGAACCATCAGAAACCAGTAAAAATGCATATTTGAAAATTAACAAATATATAGAAATTAAACAACATACTTTTAAATAACCAACATTGCAAAGAATAAATCACAAGAAAAATACAGAAATATTTTGAGCTAAATAATTCAGAAAACATAGCAAAACATCAAAGCAGAGCTGCAGGGAAAATTTAATATGTAAAAACCTCCATTAAAGAGAATGACTGCAAGTTAAAAGTCTCTCTGTCTTAAGGCATTCTAGAGTGGGGAAGAGGCCAACTCCAAAGCAAGGAGGCTAGAAATGATAAAGATTACAATAGATGTGGCAACAAGAAAGAATAGAACATCAATAATGAAGAGCAGCAAAAGTAATTGCTTGTTCTTTGAAAAAAATCAACATTTACAAGCATTTAGTGACACTGACCAGAAAAATAGGAATCAAATGATTAAACTTGGTACATTAGCACATGCCTGTTATCACAATTATTTTGTTTTGGAGGCAGAGGTTTGGAATTTTGTATATTCAAGGCCATCCTAGGCTAAATAGTAAGACTCTGTCTCAAAACAAACAAAAAACACTCCTCAGATTACTGAAATTAAGCAATAAATAACTATTGACCTGACACAAAAATGTTTTAAGGAAATACTGTGACTTACTATATGTCAAAAAATTCAACAATTTTGATATACTGGAGGTAAAGTACTGAAACTGAGTCAAGAAATAGAGAACATGAATAAACCTATAACAACTAATATGAATGGATTAATATTTCCAGTGTGTAGAAATATGGGCCAAATAATGGCAACGATGATATCTAGGATGATGGTGGTGGTGAAGATGAAAGTTCTTACAACAGCCTAGACCCAAATGCCTATACCTGTAAACTCTAAGAAATGCTGACAGACAATGAATACCACTCCTTCAAAATCTATTTTTAAAAACAATAGAAGAAAAGACTGCCTAAATCAGTCAGAATTATTTGACACTGAGTTCAGATAAAGTCGAAAAAAGGAAAGAAACCAACATGTGAATAATAATAACAATAAAACTACAAGTCAATCTTAGCTGGGCGATGGTATATGCAAAATCCTTAGCACAGTAAAAGAAAACCTAATTCAATAATTAACATATAGGATTAACTTTACAATATGACAACTAAGATTTATCCCAAGAATGTACAAATAAAAATTAATCATTGTAATAACTAATGTTGATAGAATGAAAGACATGACCACAATCATAATTTTAGAATTTTCAAAAAAGAAACATTTGACTGTCAACATGTAGAAGAATGCAACTACATCCATATCTATTGCCATGCACAAAACTCAAGTCCAAATGGATCAAAGACCTCAATATAAACCCATCCACAATGAACCTCATAGAAGACAAAGTGGGAAATATATTTTAATGCATAGGCACAGGAGAGTACTTCCTAAATAAAATACTAGTAGCACAGACACTGAGAGCATCAATTAATAAATGGGACCTCCTGAAACTGAGAAGTTTCTTTGAAGCAAAGAGCACAGTAAAGAAGATGAAATGGCTCCCTACAGAATGGGAAAAGATCTTTACCAACCCCACATCTGACAAAGGGCTGATCTACAAATTATACAAAGAACTCAAGAAACTAGACATCAAACTACCAAATAATCCAATTTAAAAAATGGGGTACAGATATAAACAGAGAATTATCCACAGAACAATCTCAAATGGTAGGAATACACTTAAGGAAATGTGTATTAGTCATCAGGGAAATGCAAATTAAAACCACTCTGAGATTCCATCTTACACCTGTCAGAATGCCTAAAATAAAATAAAAAAAACACCAATGACACTATGCTACAGAGGATGTGGATAAAGGGGAACACTCCTCCATTGCTGGTGGGAGTGCAAACTTGTACAGACACTGTGGAAATCAGTGTGGTGATTTCCCAGAAAATTAGGTATCAGTCTACCTCAAGCCCTTGCAATACCACTGTTAGGCAAATACCCAAAGAAGGCGCATTCACACAAGGACAATTGCTCAGTCATGTTCATACCAAGTACTACTCAGTGGTAAGAAACAAGGACATCCTAAAATTTGCAGGCAAATGGACAGAACTAGAAAAAAGCATCCTGAGTGAGGTAACCCAAAACAAGAAAAACAAATATGATATGTACTCACTCACAAGTGGATACCAGACATAAAACAAAAGATATCCAGTCTACAATCCATAAACCCAGAGAAGATAGGACCCTCTTCCAGAAACAGATGGAAGCAGATGCAAAAATCCGCAACTAACCAATGGGCCAAACTCCTGGAGTAGGATCGAAGTGAGGGAGGAGCAAAAATATGGACAAAGGAGTCACAACCATGATGGGGAAGCCTCCAGAATCAGCTGACCCGAGCTAGTGAGAGATCACTGACTCGGGTCTGACAAATGGGGAACCTGCATAAGGCCAAACTAGACTCCCTTAATATAGGTGACAATGGTGTGACTGGGACAATATATGATGGCACTGGCAGTGGGTCCAAGATCTAACTCTATAATGCAGAAACTGACATAGTGGAGCTTATTCTATATGGAGAGTTACCATGCCCAGCATAGACCCAGGTGTGTTGGGGATGGTGAGGTGCCTTGGTCCTGCCTCAAGGAGATGTTGGGACAGATTGAGTAGACTTCCTAGGGGAGGCCTTACCCTCTTTCAGGAGCAGATGGGAGATGGGAGGAAGAGGGGCGAGCAGGAGGAGAGGAGGGAGGGAGAACTGGAATTGTAATGTAAAAAAACAAATTAATAAAAACATAACAAAGAAACATTTGAAAAACTCCAATATGCCTTCAGGATTAAAAAAAATTAAACAAAATAAGAATAGAATAACTACCTTGTTGTGTTAAGTATTACCTATATGAATTCCCAAATTAATATAAAATTATTGATAAATAGAAACTAAAATCTAACAAGACAAAGATACGTACTCATGCTACTTCTATTCAACTTTGCACAAGAAGTTATAGTCACAGCAATAAGAAACATTGGTAGAAAAAACATCAAAGTTGGATGAAAACAATTAAAGTTATGTTTATTTACAGATAGCACACTCTTGCATATAGCAAATCCTGAAGAGTACATAACTATTAAACTATTAAAACAAATAAAAGATTTTAGCAATGATGCAAGATACAAGATCAAGATGTAAAAATAAATTATGTTTCTGTGTTTGAGAAATGAACAACTAGAAAATGTTTTAATTTTGAAAAATACCCTCACTAGATTTTATACTCTACCAAATAAAACCTACAGTGTCAGGAATGTGTTACATCTTTGAGTTTTTGGCCAATAGGATCATAGAGAACCCCAAATATTACAGGCTATTGGCAATATTCTTAGTTACTTTCCAGAACTTGATATTAAAATGCTACTGATGAAGACACCACATACTTGAGTCAAAGATGTATAGAAATCAAGTTGGTATTCACTTGGAAGCATTTCTTTTATCCACTAGCATTTATCATGCTGCAAGGTACTTTGCATGCTAACATCACTGTTAGCCAGCTACACACCCTGCAGCCTACATCCATGACCTGCTTACAAGATAGAAGCTGAATTACTGGCACCTAAATTATGAAAATAACCAAGCCTCCGCCGCCCCCAGTTTCATTGGATTTAAGGAAGTCCATGAAATGAAACCTATATATGACAGAGCCAGAGTAATCAAAAATCTGAGACTAGATAGGTCATAGGACTTGAGGAAAATCTACTACTATTCTTCTGCTAAATTAACATAACAATAAAATGGCTCCTAGTGACATACTGCCAAACTCATAGTACCTTGTTGAGTCTTTTTCTTTTTTTGTGGTAAATGGCAATCAATACAGAAACTCACAACTGGTCAACGTGCAAAGAATAAGAATTTGGAATCTTAGCCCACCACACCCTTCCCTCAAATCACAGGAATCTATGTGGAAGAGGGTACAGAAAGATTCTTAGAGACAATGGTGGTATGTGACTTCAAGGAAATACCATTTTCTAGATACAATAGTCCAAATGCACATATAAACACAAGCTACTGTCACAGAACACACACACACACACACACACACACACACACACACACACACACCAGTTTAAACCAGATAAAACCTAGCATGGAAGAGAGGAGATGTATATAAAGTTCCATCCATACACAAGAAACAATTGATATTTAATTGCTGCTGGATGAAGGAAAATTAGTTTTTTCTATATTGGTTACACTCTAAGGCTGGTCCTATACTCAGGAGTAGTTGGCCAACACAAACTGGACCCTATAGTTTTTTGTTTGTTTATTTTGTTTTGTTTCAGAGAGAGACAGAGGAAGAGAAAGACAATATAAAGTTGGGTAGATAAGGAGGTAAGAGAAAAAATGGCAGGAGTTGGAGGAGGGGAATGAATATTATAAAATATATTGTATGAAATTTTCAAATAGTAAATTTAAATTATTTTAAAAAAGAACAAATGCAAAACAAATCAATAAAAGTCCGAAGCTTTGGCAGTTAAATGTTCTTTATATTTGTTTTATGTGTATGAGTGTTTTGCCTTTTACTTGCATGTATGTATATCTACCACATGTGTACAGTGCCTGAAAAGGATAGAAAACAGTGTTGGATCCTGTGGAACTGGAGTTACAGATGATTGTGTGCACCCAAGTGAGTGCTGAGAACCAAAATCTGGCCTCTGTAAGAGTAATATGTGCTCTTAGCCACTAAGCCAGTTTTTCAGCCCCAAGAAAAGGAAATTTTTAAGGTAATTCAATCACACACAAATTCGCGCACACACACCACACACACACACACACCACATCTAATATATATTGGCAGGTATAGTGCTACATATTTATAATCCCAGCACTCGAAAGGCTGAGTGGAAAGGGTTGCTGTGACCTGACTGTGAGTCTGGTCTGTATAATGAAAATGTGTCTAAAAATACTTAGGAATAAGTTTAGCCTGATGTAGGATAATGTTCTTGTTTGCTTTAAAGTAAAGATTTGTCTCTCATATTGGTTTAATAAAATGCAAATTGGTCAGTAGCCAAGGAGGAAGTACAAGCAGGGCTGCCAGACAAGGAGAATTCTGGGAAAAGGAAAGGCAGAAACAGAGTCGCCAGCCAGAAGCAGAGGAAGCAAGATGAGAATGCTTTACTGAGAAAAGGTACAATCCATGTTGCTAAATGTAGGTAACAATTATGGGTTAATTTAGCCTGAGAAATAGGCCAAATAGTTTATAATTAATATAAGCCCCTTTGGGTTTATTTAGGACTGAATGGCTGCAGGACTGGGCAGGACAAAAAATTCTGTCTATATTAGTCACACATGTGAAAGACTTTTAAGATGAAAATTCTAACACATTCCTTACAAAAGTGAAGCAAAACCTTAAAAATGGAACTATTTCCAACATTAATGAATATATTTGAATACTTACTATTAAGTTTTAGGGTAAGATGGCAATAACACCCAAAATAGTGTACAGATTCAGTATGATTCCCACGAAAACCATAACAGCTCTTTTTGTTTGTTCTGACATAGGGTTTTACTCTATATCATACCAGCCTGACCTTCCACTCACTATGTAGCATAGCTCAGAATAGCTTCAAACTTGTAGTATTCTTCCTGCCTTAGCTTCCATGCACTCATATTACAAGTGTGAGCTATTTTACTTGATTCTTTTTGATCCACATGGAAAACTAAATCCTGAAATTCATTTGAAACTAGGAGAGATTTCAAATAGTTCAAAATAACTTTGAAAGAGAAAAAGAAAGCTGGAGAATTAACATGTCTCAATCTGAAAGCTTACTACAAATGATATTCATCAAAAATACCATCACAAATATTGATTAATGAACTGTGAGAGCAAAAAATAAACACATACATCTGAGGTTGATTATATATATATATATATATATATATATATATATGTGTGTGTGTGTGGTGTGTGTGTGTGTGAGAGAGAGAGAGAGAGAGAGAGAGAGAGAGAGAGAGAGAGGGAGAGAGGGAGAGAGATCAGTGATGAGCTGTGTTGGCAAATGCCTGTGATTCAGTACCTGGCAGAGTGAGGTAGAGAAGTGTTAGGTCAGTCTAGGAAAAATGATGAAACACAGGTCAGCATAAGTCACATAGAGATACCTTGTTTTAAAAATTAAGTTAAACTAAAATACTATCCCAAATATGGTAATAGGTCTAGATGTACACAGTTCTTAATAGAAAATACAGGGCAAATCTTCACGACCTTGAGCTAGACTGTATTTTCTTAGACATAACACCAAAATTAGCAAGAAAATGGTGAATCTGACTTCATCAAAAGTGAAGGCCTCACCCTCCCTGGGGAGCAGAAAGGGTATGGGATAGGTAGGGTGTTAGTGGAGGGCAGGGGAGGAGGGGAGGGAGAGGGAATTGGGATTGACATGTAAAACAATCTTGTTTCTAATTTTAATAAAAATGGGAAAATATGTTTTAAGAACATTTTAAAATGTAAAACACAGAGTCAACATATGATCCAAACATTCCAGTACTAAATACCCAGGAACATTGAAAACATTGCCCCAAAAATGGTGCTAATATGCATAGCAGTGTTCAAAGTAGCCAAACAGTGAAAATCATCCAAATGAACATCAATGAATGAATAGATAAACAAGTATCATCTACCTACACAATAAAATATCGTTTGGAAGTAAAAAGGATTAAAATATTTGCACATGCTACAACATGGATGAACGTTAAAAATATTGTAGTAGTTTAAAATAGCCACAAATGACTGGGTATTATAGTCACATGCTCTACTTTGATGTGAAAGATGTACAATAGAGAAATCTATAGGAGCAAACTAGAGTTCATGTAATGTGGTATGTGTTGGGATGATAGAATAGAAATGAGTCTTAATGAGTAGGCAGTTTATTTAGTGAACAAAATATTCTAAACGTAGGTCATCCTAATGGCTTGATAGCTTTATGAATACACTAAAAATACTGAATTATACACTAGAAAGTGGATGAAATTTTAAGTAGTGATTTATACCTTAGCAAAACTAATGAGACTAGATGAGTTGAAATGATAAAAGACTAAGGAATTAAAAAACAAACAATTTAAATGAAATATACAACCTACAGAACATAAATTAGAGAAATACTGTTAAGCTAAATAAAAGCAAAACAGAACTTTCAGAGAAGGGGCAGAAACAACTGTAAGACCCTTGGAAAGCTGAGGCTTCCAGAATCGTAGCCCAGGACCTCGGCCACCCCAATCACAGAATGGAGGCGAAAGCTTGATGCAAATTGCATGAGGCTTTATTTTAGTTTAACGAGCTAACCCCATGTTAGCTCGGGTCTTTAACCCACCCACCATGGCGGATGGCTAGAAAAGACAGTTTGAAGCCGCTTTGTACAGATCTTTATAGGACAGCATAAGGGGAGTGTCTAGGGGTATGCACAAGTTCAGGATTGGTGTGCCTCCAGGCTTGGAGGGTTTGCCCTGTGTTGATTGGTCAACTGGTTGTTATGGCCCATAGGCCCTCCCAGGGTGCTTGCTATGCTCTCTACGTCATTGCTGTGCACTTGTCCGTAAAGCACACCCAGAGCCATAAAGCACAGCGCCACCAGCTAACTTCTGATTGGTTCCTTGTGACCAGGCAGGCATCTGACTTTCTAGTGACTAAGACAAGGTCATAGAGCACGTGTTCGGTCTTTATGGTTGCCAAAAGGGAAGCTGGTCCCTTCACAACGTAGTGCTGTCAAAGCAAAGAAGACACTTTACAAAGTCCCCAGATTACACCTTACAAAACTCCCAGATTACATTTTACAAACCCCCCAGAATCATACCTTACAAAGCCCCCAGATTATACTTTACAAAGCTCCCAGATTGTACCTTACAAAGCCCCCATTTGGAGATGTCTGTTTATTTCTTTGCTGTAGTCTAAATTTATCCCTTAGTCAACTGTTAGGAGGAAGTAAACCCCATGATACTCTTCCCTATATTCTCAACTGAGACCAAAGATTCCCCCTATTGATCCTAAAAGGAGGCAACTGCCTCTTCAGTCACACCACTGACTCCTCAAGGTTTAGATAGTAGCACTGTTTTTGCAGTCTTAATGCCATTTTCAATAACCCCCTTGATGAAGTTTATTTTACTTGATTCTTTCATTTATTATGTGGTTCTCTTTGATAAAAGCAATTGTTTAGTGCCAATTTTGTCAAAGCGTAGTATGTGTGACATGGAGTACTGAGCACACTGAAGTAGCCAAATGTTTGCCGTTTCTTTACTTTATACTCAATTTCTCTCTAAATGACATTTTCTATATACTTCTCCCTCTTGAAGCAGAATCTCCTAGAGAGATACTGGGAATTGAATACTTTTTCTTCCTCCTTTATTTGTTAATATCATTCCATCCAACAACTTGTCACCAAACCATTAGTTTTCTTATTTTACAATACATATAATTTATATCTACCCAAATTATTAAAATCTAGGATGATTAATTATTTTCTGCTTTTTAACCAAATCTTTCACTGGGTGTTAAATAATCTCACATAGCAATATGTAAGAATAGCAATTGAAGCATATTTTTAACACATTCAAATGTGACAATTACTATGTTGTTATGCTACAAACAAACAGGATGTGGTTTCTGAACTCTAGTTTCATTATTCTATTTTCATAACTATTTTTTGCTGACAGTGTTTGGAATAGACACTCTCCAGGTCTGCCATCTGTAGTACACCCAGCTTGTCTTATAGCCTCAGGCTAGCTCCATTGCACACCTATTGATGTCTGTGGTAGTCATCTCATGGTCTTGACAATTTCAATATCTGGAAATCTACACTAGCCAAGCCAGTACCTTCACCACATCTCCTCATCTCTTCAGGGACTCCAACTCTGCTATGTTGTACCAAGTCTCAATTTCTCTCCATAGCCCCTTCAATCCTACAGCATCCTATAGCTAAACCAATACCACGTCGGAAACTCTTACACACTGTCAGATTTTGCTGTCAGCTTGAGATGTGGCTTCACTCCCCTCTGGATCACAGCTTCTCTATGCTGCTACCCCTTAGGAAGCACTCCACAGAAGATTGCACCTCAGTGGTACTGGTCTCCTATTGATACTACTCTCTTGCTAATCACAGTTTTTTTTCAGACCCAATGGATCAGCATTTATTGTTCTAGTATACAAAGGTTTCACTTCCACATTTCATAATTCAAAGATATCACATGAACATCACTGATAGTCTTTCTCTTGCAAACTTCTTTTTAAATTTCCCAAGCCAGAATACATTATTTACTCAGAATTATATTCTAAGTTCCCACAACAGTTCATTAAACTCTGAGCATTCTCTGGCTTGTCAAACCCAAAGCTCCAAAATCCTCCCCCAAACCAACATGTTCAGATCCATAACAGCCACACCTCACTTCCAGTACCATTTACTCTTTTCGTTTGCTTTCATTTGCTATGGTGAAGTCTATGACCAAAGTAACTTAGAGAAGAAAGGGTGTATTTGGTTAATTGATTACAGTCCATCACTAAGGGAACTCAAAGAAAGAACTCTGCAGGTTGGAACTAAAGCAGACACCACAAAGGAACTCTGCTCACTGATTTGATCCCTATGGCTTGCTCAGTTTTCTTATATAACCAAGGATCACCTACCTGGGGACGGCAACACCCACAGTTGTATGGGCTCTCACCTGACAGTCACTAATGAAGAAAATGTCCTCACAAACCTTCCCACAATCCAATTGAGATCCCTTCTTCCCATTTGGCTCTAGTTTGTGTAGTGTTGATGAAAACTGGCCCTGCTGAACCTTGGACTATCAATGGATTCTTGGGGAAAGGTAAACCTTGTATTAAGTTGTGTACAACTAATGATACCACAAGGCTTCAGTGGATAGTTATAAATTCATGGTCACAGAGGATCAGTGAATCTCTCAACTCTCATCTGAGATGGTAATTCACACAGAGACCCACAATTGGCCACAATACAGGAAGCGAAAGAGTGGCCCTAAGTGGAAAATATTGCACTTATGTCTCCCAAGGCCCAGGAGTCATTGCTTGAAAGGGGACACAAAGAGGCAAAGAGCCAGAGGCGGCAGGTGACTACAAGGAAACACTATCTTCTGAACATAGCAGAGTAGCTGCACAGACAAACTAACAGTGGTTGGAATAGCATGCACAAAGACCCCCAATCCAGACTTTTTTTAATATTTTATTTCCCATTTTAGTAAAATCTAGGTATCTTATCTTTTATCAATTAAATTTTTATCTAAAGTATTTTATAACCTTTTAAACCAAAGATATGGCCTTATTCTAATATATGTCTTAGTCTGTCTTTTCACCTATGCATAGTCTTTTTTAAACAAAAGTTGAATCCAAATTACATCCATGGCATCATGCAAAAAGTTAAACTACCAAGCTTTTGTTTTCCTGTTGCATGTCTCAGGAAAACATCCTCACTGCTTGCATTTTTACACTTTTCCTCACTGTGGTTTCACAGGAATTGAGAGTTAGAGAAAGTTCTTCTTGCCAGCAAGAGCCTGCCAAGACATCAAAGACATTGAACAGTAAATGCTGTCTTTAAACAAGAAAGGCAGAGGAGAAAGTACAGAGACAGCCAAAAATCCTTACATGATATTAACTCTGTAATTGCAGTATTGCAAAGTGTGAGAGGCCAGGTTTCTATGGAGTGTGGTTTCCTATCATCATCACTCCCTTTACTGCCAGTCTTGTTATCATCTCATCCATGATTATCTATAATGATCACTCCTTCAAAACAGAAGCATCATCTTAAGAACCTGCTGACTACACCAATTATGGTTTGTTAGGTCCACAGAATAATCTATGAAAACTGTGATTTCATTAAACTTTCAATAAAGTTTTCAGAGGGTTTGTTAAGTATATAGCAAAGAAAAGTAAAAGAATAAATATCAACTAGTAGATAGAGAGAAGCTGCAGATAGATAGTAGAACAGCACCAAACTGGGCACTCACAAAATCCGGACAACTGGAATAGCCGAATTGAGAGAGCGAACAAAAGATAATCAAATCAGGGCTTGTAACCATCAAGCAGAAATTGACCAAGGAATCCTTATGGAGGCATACAGCTGGAGCTTTTAATTTAGAGCCCCAGATGGAGTAGAATGTCCTCTCGGGTGCAGCTAAGAAGTAAAAAGTAAATAGCATCAGATACATAACAACATCCAGTAGAGATGAATATGGAAGCATGACTGAAACAGTGATGCTAGAGTTTCTGATAGAGAATTTGGTGCACAGCAGACCACTTTCTCTGTGGATGAGCTTCTGCCTTCTCTTTTCCACCATATTCATTTTTATATTATGGGATAAACAATAATAACATGGTTAGAAATAGTTTACCTTCTAGCTGATCTCAGGGACATAACAGTTTCAGTATTTCTAAGAGCTGCTTGCTGTTCCTCTCTCCCCATTACTGAACCAGGAAGCCAGCCTGAGGTTGTGAGCCAGGACAAGGTTGTGAGATAATTCCTTCAGAGAAGACATGAGCTCTTAAAGCCAACAGAAATTCATTATTTGCCAGACAGTGGGCTACATGAGGAACTTGTCTAACTCGTGTAGCCAAAAGTCTTATTGTTCTTGGCTTCTTATGCACACAAAGACCCATATTCTGGTTCATACACTTCAATTAGCAAGAACAGTTACCAACACATGGAGCTACAGAAGCCCGAAAGCAAGGTTAGTACATTTAGGGATTTCCCCAGAACTATGAACTATGATGGATTAAGTCTTTGTTCTTGTTTTGGTATGTGTTCGGGGTCTATATGCTGACCTTTTTGTTTTGTTTGGTTTTTGTTTTTCGAGACAGGGTTTCTCTGTGTAGCTGTGGAGCCTATCCTGCCACTCGCTCTGGAGACCAGGCTGGCCTGGAACTCACAGAGATCTGCCTGTCTCGGCCTCCCAAGTGCTGGGATTAAAGGCATGCTCCACCAATGCCCAGCCTTATATGCTGGCCTCTTGGATCAGAATAGTGCCTTGGGGCTCTAACATAGTGTCAGTTGTGCTATGTGTTGGGGTGTGTTGCATAAGGGCTCTCAGAGGAGATAAAGTAGAGCCTCCTGGATGTTAGGGTCTGCTTTTTAACAAGTGTAAAAATGTGACAATTTAACGATATAATGTATATGATATTTCCCCATTCTCTTCATCCACAATTGTGTTCTAATAAGCATTACTTTTTGTGTTTTACCTATGCATTGGTGAGGAAGTACAAAATGCATGTAATTCTATCTCTATCACTTAATTTTGAGTATTCTTACCAGGACAGAATATGATGGACTGATGGGTAATACAAATGACATGGAATCTATATATGATAGTCACCTTCAGATAAAAAAAGTCTTCCCTCATTCCCTAACCCCCAACATTCATAAAACATGCATTCAGATGAGGTCAGTATACCAGACACTTTCACAGGGGCCTATGGGATATAATGACCTACCAAGTTTGTTTTAGATATAGATATCAACAAGAAATACAGCAGAAACTGAATATTAACCAAGTACTGATTATATTTATGACATTTTCTTAGTAATTAATATTTACATAGATAAAGTGAATGAAACCTTTCTTCTTGCATCCATACATAGCACTTAAGTATCTACTTCCTTCCTTTTGTCTTTCAAAGGTCTGAGTGATACATTGTTAAACATTAGGCCAATGAATCATTATCACCTGTATTCACCAACTACTGCATTTCCCTTTGACAATGAACGAAGGTAGACCTAGTAATTTTCTTGGTCCAATAGAACAGAAGTTATCCTATGATGTCTAGCTGCTTATGCTTTTGCTCTTTTGAACAACCAAGACATCCATACTGTCAAACAGCTGGGATGAAAATAATACATGGAGATAGTGATCTACCCTGTGAAGATATTTGAGCAGAACTCAGATTCCCCTTGCCTCCTCTGCAGAGTACCGGTAGACAGATAATTCTAGGCAGCATGTACAGAAGAACCAACCAATCCAGAGATTTTGGAGAATAACACATTACTGTAATGTATTAATTAATGGGACTGTATTGTTGTGTAGAAATTGATACCCGAATCTATCTACTGTTTATTAAACTGTTGGGTATTGAAAACTGACATCCCTTCCAAGGAGGGATACCCTGGACTGACAATCACAGGGTTCTTCATATGTCCAAATTGAAGAAAAGAAAGCTGGATTGAGGATTTTCATGTGAGTCTGCAAGGCAGGTTTGTTTTTCAGTTCTAGTATATATTAGTACACTGCAGATCTGGAGGCAAAGCAGACATGACCTGTTTTCTTAAGTGCTCCTGGCAAAATGCCTACTGACGAAAGGAGCATACAAAAGATTCTGCTACTCCAAGTAACTCTGTTCATGTTTTATTATTTCATTTTGCAATGCCAGTACCCCAGCCATGCACCAGTGACTCTCCGGCTATGTCAGGGCTAAAATTCAAAGTCTTCCTAATTTGTCCCCTCTATCATTTTCTTATCCAAGTGTGTTGGTTTCCCTGTATAATTTATCACTGACAAGGCCTCAGGTAAAGTGCCTCTGTTGTTAGAGTATTATTTATACCATTTATCATCCTAGAAAATGGCGAGGGATTATTTTATCTTATTTCACTGTTTAATAGTTCTGAGGATGGAACCCCATGCCTTGCATATACAAGGCAAATGCCCTACTACTGACCCATATGGCCAGCCTGAGGATTGTTTTACAAATACAAGCAGTGAAAAAGAGGTTGCACCAGGTTAAAAGGCAGGATGGTGTGCAACAGCAAAGCCCACAGATTCTATAGTCATATTGCTTTGTTTACAGTCTTGGGGCTGCACATTACTATGTGAACATATAGAGGTAGATTAGCCTCTTTGGGGGTCATTATTATCTGACAAATACTTAGTAATGATTATACCTTCTTTGGAGCTATGATAAGTAGATGTGAACTTAACACAGCAACTACTGCTACAGTTTGGCTGCTGGCATTATTTTTTTATTTTTATTAAAGAAAATGAAACAGCTAAACTAGCACTCTACCATTTGAGCTAATTCCCCAACAAAACAACCATGTACAATAAAGGAACTTCAGGAGGCATCACCATCCCAGGCTTCAAGCTCTACTATAGAGCTAGTTATAGTCCTGAAAATAGTTTGGTACTGGCACAAAAACATACAGGTAGACCAATGGAATAGAATTGAAGACCCTGATATTAACCCACACACCTATGAACACCTGGTCTTTGACAAAGAAGCTAAATCTATACAATGGAAAAAAGAAAGCATCTTCAACAAATGGTGCAGGCATAACTGGATGCAGACATGTAGAATATTGCAGATACATCCATATCTATTGCCATGCACAAAACTTAAATCCAAATGGATAAAAGACCTCAACATGAATCCAGGCACTCTGAACCTCTTAGAAAAGAAGGTGGGAGGGACCCTTGAACGAATTGGCACAGGAGACCACTTCCTGAACATAACACTAGTAACACAGACACTGAGATTGACAATTAATAAATGGGACCTCCTGAAACTGAGAAGTTTCTGTAAGGCAAAAGATTCAGTCAACAAGACAAAATGGCAGCCCACAGACTGGGAAAAAGATCTTCACCAACCCCACATCACACAGAGGGCTGATCTCTAAAATATACAAAGAACTCAAGAAGCTAGTCACCAAAACACCAAATAATTCAATTAAAATGTGGGGTACAGAACTAAACAGAATTCTCAATAGAGGAATCTAAAATGCCTGAAAGACACTTAAGAAATTGTTCAACATCCTTAGCCATCAGGGAAATGCAAATCAAACAACTCTGAGGTACCATCCTACATCCATTAGAATGGTTAAAATAAAAAACACCAATGACAGTCTATGCTGAAGAGGATGTGGAGAAAGGGGGATCCTTCTCCATTGCTGGTGGGAGTGCAAACTTGTACAGCCACTTTGGAAACCAGTATAGAGGTTTCTCAGGAAAATGAGAACCAGTCTACCTCAAGATCCACCAATTCCCATCTTAGGCATATATGCAAAGGATGCACATTCATACACCAAGGTCATCTGTCCAACTATGTTCATAGCAGCATTATTTGTAAAAGCCAGAGTGTGGAAGCAACCTAGATGCCCTTCAACTAAAGAATGGATGGGGATAGTGTGGTACATTTATACAATGAAGTACTACTCAGCGGGGGGAAAAACACAATGGAATCTTGAAATTTGCAGGCAAATGGATGGAATTAGAAGAAACCCTTCTAAGTAAGGTAACCCAGTCACAGAAAGACAAACATGGTATGTACTCACTCATATATGGATACTAGACATAGAGCAATGGCTTACCAGCCTACAATCCATACCTCCAGAGAAGCAAGGAAACAAGGAGGATGACCATAAGAGAGACATACACAGTCTCCCAGTGAATCAGAAAAGACAAGAGCCCCTAAACAAATTGGGAGCATGGGGGAGGAGGGGAAGATAGGAGAAAGAGGAGGGGAGAAGAGGTGGGGGGAGGAGAATATGAAGGATCAGGAAGATTGAGTTGGGAGAGGAATAGGGGAGATAAGAAAATAGTCACATCAATAGAGGGAGCCACTATAGGTTTAAAGAGAAATCTGGCACTAGGGAATTGTACACAGATCCACAAGGATGACCCCATCTAGGAACCTAAGCAATAGTAGAGAGGCTACCTAAATGCCCTATCCTCTATAATGAGAACGATGACTACCTTAAATGTCATCCTAGAGTGTTCATCCAGTATCTCATGGAAGCAGAAGGAAAGATAAACAGATAAGCTCTGAGCTAAACTCTTGGAATCCAGTTTTGGAGAGGGAAGAGTGACCAACAAAGGGGTCAAGACTATGCCAGAAAAAACCCGCAGAAATAGCTGACCTGACAAATTGGGAACTCATGGCCCCCAGTCTTATAGCTGGGGCCTCAACGTAAGACCAAACCAGCCCCCCCACCCCCCGAACGTGGGTGTCAGCTAGGAGCACTGGGCAGTCTTTGAGAACTCTGGCAGTGGAACCAGGATGTATCCTTATTACAGGAATGGGCTTTGGGGGGTCATTTTCCATGTTGGGATACTCTCTTAGCCTAGATACACATGGGAGGGCTTAGGCCCTACCCCAAAATACTTGACAGATTCTGATGATCCCTCATGGAAGACCTTGCCCTGGCTGGGGAGGGGATGCAGAATGGGATGGGGGGTCGGTGGGGGGTCATAGGAGGATGGGAGGGAGAGAGAACTTGGATTGATATATAAAATAAGATTGTTTCTAATTTAAATCAAATTTATATTTAAAAAGAAAATGAAATAATTGGGATAAACTAACTGCTTTGACCAATTACCATGTGTCAAGGCTCCAGATTGCTCATTTGTGAAGTGAGTAAGGGAAAGGACCCTTTCAGGCCTAAAATTCAAGGAATCTGTGAGATGTTCAAAAAAGGTTTAAGTTTCACTACCGAGAGTTAAAGAAAGTCTCTTCTTGCAGAGTGGGACAGACATCATGAAGAACAAGAGTTTTGAAAATTATTTACTTACTATTCTTTCAGAATTATTTATTTAACATGTATTAGTGTTTTGCCTGCAAGTATGTATGTGTACCTGGAGGTCAAAGAAGGCACTGGATTCCCTAGAACTGCACTTATAGATGGTTGTGAGCCACCACATGGGTTCTGGGAAATGTGCTCAGGTCATGTGCAAAACCAACAAGTGTTCTTAAACTCTGAACTATCTCTACAGACATAGAGGTTCTTCTACAAATATACAGACCAAGATTCTTTTGTCTGAAAATTGTTTTCAATTATAAACGGGAAATGTCTTGCCTGGGGTCTGATGAACAAGAAATAGAAACAATTAAGTAATGATTACTATGCAGGCAGAGATGACCCATGCAGTTATATGCCTTAGGTAGATTTTCAGAAATACATTTGGAAATCAGGGTGGTAAGTGCATTTGGCACCCTGTATTTTTGTTTTATATTGTCTAAATACTGTAAATATTTAAAACAAAAATGTTATGTCATTGCTAATATATACTATGTAGGTTGTCTTCAGGTGGATTTAATCTGTGCTGAACATGTGCAGACTATATTTTTGATTTCCATTATCTCCTACATAACACAGTATAATAATTATTTAATACACAAAGAAATTATCATGCATTTGTAGGTATAAATACACACACCTTTAAATGGTCTTTAACTGTCTACATTTACCCTACTACATGGCTATTAGTAGTCATATAGAATGTGTGCTAGTTTGGACCAACAAGGGAACAAAAGAATCATGACTATAGAATAGAAATAATGAAAAGAGCTCTCTCTTTTCCAATTTTTCTTCTGTACCCCAAAGCCTTTACTTTTCTAAAGACAGCAAATGACTACATTCTTCTCTTCTCCTGGAGGATGCTATTAAAATAATAGCAAAAACTACAGGAAGAAAGATGAAGTCATAAGAATGGAACACAGAGATGGCATAACATAAGAAAAGGCACATCAACAACTTCCAGAATATAGAAAAAGAATAGAAAATGATAGGTAATGAAGAAAAGAAGAGAAAGCAAATGTAATAATTGGGGACAAAGGCTAAATCTTCCTCAGTCATCCTCCAATATAAGCATGTAAAACAACATCAAATATACCCATCTCTTAATATACAAAAAGAAAGGATATCTACATAAAAGAAGTCAGATTTTCTAGGGATCAATTAGGGCTTCTGGTTGACATGTGTGCTCAGAAGGCAGCCTCCTCACCTTGAAATCAGAGATATCCTTTATGAGAGTCATTGCCAGATCTCATCACTTTGACTCAAAGAACGAATAAAAACAGACACCAGAAATTTCAAATTATTAGCAGGAATTCTCCTTAGAATCATAACATACATGCACAAACATGGGGGTGGAGGAGAAACGAAAGACGTGGGGGAGAGAAAAATAAAGTTTCACTTATTATATTTATTATGGGGTTCACATGATTATGGATTATGAGGTTGACAAGTCACAGATCTTCATGGTCACATGGCATGCTGGGACCTTGGGGTAACTGTTGGTTTAGCTCCTCCAATCTCTTTCTTAAGGACTGGGACCCTAGGAGAGTCAACAGGCTGAAAGTGGGCAAGCTCAAGGTCTGAAAAGGGCCATTGGTTTATTCTGAGCCTGCAGCTTGCAGGCCAGAAAAAAATAGTGTCAGATGAAGCAGTCAGGTATAACTACTTATCTCCTGTTGAGCATTTTACTTTTATTAAGATCTTCAACTGATTGAGTGGAGATTACCCACACAGCAAAATATTTTACTTATTCTACTTATTCAAATATTACTCAGATAAAGCAGCTCTCAAACTCTCTTATAATCACACTCATAATAACACTAGACCACATATGGACTCCTCATGTTCCTGTCAAGTTATACATAAAGGAATTATTATTGTGAGTCTTCCTATACTTCTTGTATTTTAATGCACACTAAGAATCTCAGACATTTGGGTGAAAAACTACCCATGAAAGGAAAAAAAAATGAATAGGCAGGAAATCAGCTTCTAGAAAAAGAGAAGTTTAGGACTAGATAAAAGCATAAAAGCATGTACACAAAGAAATTTGTGGTGTTCCTGTATGCAGAAAACAAAGAGAAGATGCCATGGTTAAAGGACATCACTCAGAACTCTCTGAAATGAAAAACACAACAAGTAGAATTTCAAATTTTATCAGAGGTCAGGAGAGACACTCAGAACCTTTCCAAGAATATTAGCTCTGAGAAGCAAAGTGAATAAGCTCAAAAGAATACACTCTAGATTCAGAGAAACAATCCATGCATTTCAGAAAGATAAACTAAAGGAATAGAAATGTGGAAATTAGTAAATAAGTAACACATTTCCAAAAACCAGAAAAATCCCTTCTTTAATTGGACAGTCTAAGCTAAAATATACCATGTAAAATTTAATAATGGGGTGGAATGTCAAAACTCTGAGAATACAGAAAAAATGCAAGGTCATGCAGAGGGATGAAAAACAGGAAAGTTCAATATGAATGACAATTGCTTTGACCTTAATATAATGATCCATATTGGTTGTCAGGAGACTAGATCAACTTTTAATTTCTCTCTCTTCTTTCTTTTTCCCCCTTTTATTGAAAATAGCTCTTTCCTCCCTCACATAAATGTTCCTAATTATGGTTTCTCCCTCTCATCTCCTAGTTCCTCTCCACCTCCCTTCCCATCTGTATCTACCACTTTACTGTCTCTCATCAGAAACCAAGCAGGCAGCTGGGTGGTGGTGGCATGTGTCTTTAATCCCAGCACTCAGGAGGCAGTGGTAAGTGGATCTTTTTGTGTTCGAGGCCAGCCTGGTCTACAGAGTGAGTGCCAGGCAGGCTCCAAAACTATACAGAGAAACCCTGTCTTGAAAAAAGAAAAGAAAAGAAACCAAGCAGGCTTCTAAGGGATTACAGTAATATAAAATAAGATAAAACTAACACATTAGAATAGAGCAAAACAAACAAAAAGAAGGAAAAGAGCTCAAGCAAAGGCAAAAGAAATAGATATACCCGCAGAGACCCACCTGTTCATATACTCAGGAAGCACTAAACTGGAAGCCATAATATATATGCAAAGAACCTGTAGAGTAAAAAGAGCAGTGTGTGTGTGTGTGTGTGTGTGTGTGTGTGTGTGTGTGTGTGTGTGTGTGTGTGTGTGTGTGTGTGTGTGTAGATGTTTTTTAAAAAATAGAAAATGTCCTGAGACATTTGGGGGCAGGAGGCCTACACTTAAGAGTAGTTTATTTCCCCAGTGAGACTCCCTTGGAGAAAACTGAGTTTTCATATGCAAGTGGGTATCAATAGGAGACAGCTTCTGGGTTAGGGGTGGGGCACGTGTCCACTTCTCCTTTCAGCTCTAGGACCCCAACTGGTACAGACTCATGCTATGGGCATCCTTCCTCAGTCTCTGTGAGTTCACATGTGCATTGATCCTTGTTTTCTTGGTGTTCTCCATCCCCTCAGGCTCTTTCCACCTCTAATTACTAGGGGTTCCCTAAGCCCTGAAAGAAGGAATTGGATGGAGACATTCCACTTTGGAGCTGAGTCTTTCAAGATCTCTCATTCTCTGAATAATGTCTGGCTGTGAGTTTCTGTATTTGCATTTGTTACCCTGATGGAGGAGGACACTTCTCTGATCATGGCTAGGCAAGGCACTGTCATTAGGAGTCATTGTATTACTACTCCTCTCCCTACCCCCACAAATAGTAGTATTTGGTTTTCCCCTGGATCCTTAGGCTATTGAGTCTCAGGTTGTGGTGATGGTGGTGGCGTGTGTTGGGGGTTGGTGTTTACCTGCTTTTGATTTGCTGGTCTGGGATTATTTATTCCATGTGTTTTCATGGTGATTATTAATTTCTTTAGTTTGGAGTTTTCCTTCCTTCTAGTGCCTTCTGTAAGGCTAGATTTGTATTTATATATGGTTTAAATTTGTTTTTATCATGGATTATCTTATTTTGTATATTGTAATTGAAAGCTGGGCTGTTATCTGTGGTCTCTTAGAGTCTGTAGAACTTAGAGTCACCATTGGCAAGTTAGGTGTTCTTCTAATGGGTATGCCTTTATGTTCTTTGAACTTTTCCCATGTAGCTTTTAAAATTTTCTGGGTTCTGGACTTTTAGTGTTTGGATTATTAGGTGCTGAGAGGACTTTCTTTTCTGGTCCAATCTATTTAGTGTTCTGTATGCTTCTTGTATCTTTGTAAGCATCCCCTTCTTTAGGTTAGGGGAATTTTCTTCTATGATTTTGTTGAAAATATTTTCTCTACCTTTGGTTTCTTTCCCTTTTCTATTCATATTATTCTTAGATTTGGTCTTTTCATTATGTTAATGTCTATATTTCCTATATGTTTTGTATGAAGACTATTTTAGATTTAATGTTTTCTTTGAGCAATGTACACATTTCTTCTATTGTATATTCAATGCCTGAGAGTCTTTCTTCCATCTCTTGGATTCTGTTGGTGAGGCTTGCCTCTGTTCAAGTTCCTAGGTTTGTCATTTCCAGAACTCCCTCAGTTTTTTTTTTAATTTATTCGATTTCTACTTTCAGGTTTTGAATCATTTTATTTATTTTCTTCCTCCCTCTGTGTTTTCATAGATTTCTTTAAGTAATTCATTTATCTCTTATTTATGGACTTCTATCAGATTCATAAAGCCCGTTTTAAGGACTTTCTTTGTGCTTTGCCTATGTTGCAATTCTCAGGCCCTACAATGGTAGGGTTCTGGGTTCTAGTGGAGACATATTGTCATGGGTGTTATTGTGTTTTTATGCTGGTGTATTGGCATCTGGGTCTGGGAAGATTGTAATTCTAGGTGCTGACATCTTCCCTAGTCTTTGTTGGGTGGATGTTTTGTTCCTTGGTTTCTGTTGTCCTCTCTGGTTCTTAGGAGGTTGTAGCGGCTGTGTGTTGCCTAGTAGGAATTCTTCTGGGATGCTGCTAGGTGTGGCCCCTGATGGTTCCAGGAAAAATGTCTTTCTAGGTATTGGGAGCTGACACATAGGAATGGAGATGGGTTAGGAGGGGGTATCTGAGGAAGTCCACAGGAATGAAGAAAAAGCAGCATATTCTAGTAGGATTGCATAGTTGCTGGGGATGGGGTCAGAAAGCAAGCAGAGGCCAGAACCAACAGTCTACTACAGAACTGGGAATGGGAAGGATTGTTTGATATGGAGGGGAGGAGAGAGAGTGAAGAGCTGAACTTGTCTGCATGCTCCTCTGGCATATTCGATTCTCAGGCAGGCTTGGCTCCCAGGTCCCCAGGGAATTCCTGCTGGAGTTGGGGGCTAGGATAACAGGATGAGTGGCAAGGAAGTTTGGAGGAGAAAATCCCCTTGAGATGAGGGCAGAGAGGATAGGAGGCCACAGCAGAAGGTATACTACAGAGCTGCAGGTAGTACTAGAGGATTGGATTTAGAGGAGAGAAGGGAGAGATGAAGATCTGAAGTTAGCCTACCTGCTTCCCTGGCAGGCCTGCCTAGTCGGTGGGTTTCTAGTGAGTTCCTACTGGTGTTAGGGGCTGGGATAATGGGATTAGTGGGAGAAATCTAGGTTGGAGGGAAATATCTGTGTGACCCACTAGAGAGGGGGCCAAAGGGTATGGAGGCTGCAGGAGGTGGTCTGCTACAGAGCTAGAGATGAGACTTCCTGTAGATTTGGAAGAAAGGAGGAAGGGGTGAAGATCTGTAGTTGGCCCAACTGCTTCACTATCTGGTATGGCTGGCAGGTTTATAGGTGGAGAGATCTTTTTAACACATCAACCAAAAAGATTTCTTTCACTAGAATTGTATCCCAACCAAGTCATCATAAATAGTAATTACTTCATGAATAACAAAACACTGCTATAGTAAAAAAATCTATGTAATAAATATGAAATTATAATATTATTTGTCCACTGTATGAAACCATAGAACTGTCTTTCATAAAGCAAAAGCACAGGTTGTCAATCACTTCTGTCATAAGGTGTATATATTAATGTAAGTTTTATAGCATTTATTTATTCTTTGAATACCTCAGATTCATATGCATTATATCTTTATTATATCCACTCCTTACTATTCCTCAAACTCCCCCTAGCCCTTTGCCAACATATTTCTCTCCCAACTTCATGTCCTCTCTACTTTTATTTTTAACCCTTGTGGGGGCTGAATTTTTTACAAGTAAAACATAAATAAAACAACTTTGTTTTTACCAAGTAGAGTTTGGCTCTTCAACAAAACATGCCTGTATTCTTTCTATATATGTGTCCAGGGACACCAGGGATGCGTATCATGTTTTTTTTTTCTGTTTTGTCATGTTCCAGGGTATAACTGCCCTATGACTATTTAATTGATTATTTAATTGATTATTTAATCACCCGGCGGCTATTGATAAGTAGATGGACTGCCTCCAGCTTCTTTTCTTTAATAAACATGTTACAGTGAACACCTGGATATGCACTCTAATGGCCCAGGTTTAAAATTTTCTGCAAAATATAGTTTGCTTTCTGGTTTTCTTTTACCACAATGAATGCTCCTAAGCCCCTTTTTTATTTCTGTTTTAGTTTGCTGTGAATGTGGAAATTTTGTTGTGTCACCCAGGGTTCACAATCTTTTCTTTCTTTCTGTGTCTGTGTCTAGTAAGATTAAGGGGCCTTCTGCCAGGACTCGTCAAACTATCATTTTTTATGATTCATTTCTGTACTGAGACATTTACTCCATATAATAGAATTATAGCTTTCTATCTCAGGGGATACAGATAGAACTAAGTTCTCCAAGATGCTTTTCCTGACAAATACTTAGAGGGAAAGATGAAACTGATAAATCATTATACTCTGTCTGTTAGCATTGAGTTATTTAGCAATGTGGTTATTGGGTAAAATTAGCTGTTCTAGCTGGTAGAAGGAAGGAGTCAACAGCATTTAGATCCTAAAATGTCTATTCTTTAGGATCTCAGCTTGGCACAGCAGTTCCTGTCAGAAACTCCAGCACTTAAGAAGGGAGTTCAAGGCCTGCCTGGGCTACATGAGACTATCTCAAGAAAGGGAAGTCCCAAATATCTATAATGTTTCTTATTCTGCATCAGTCTTTTGTACTCTCTTATATTTAGATTTTTTGTCTGCCTGATGATTAATCTTGAATGTCATAATATATACATTCAGATTCTTAACTATTCTATCACTATTTAAAGAACTGTCAAGTCACTGACTTTTATTGGTTCCTTAGATGTACTACATTCATTGTATAATTCAGTCCTTTAAGAACAAATATTAAAGAGGTAGATTCCCTCAATTTTAAGAAAAAATATAACTGAAGAATAGAAATAAAAATAATTTTGTGTAAAATATTGGATCCATAATTAGAGAAAAACATATATTTTTAAAATCTAACTTGATTTGCTTAATGGGTCTCTAATTTGCACCATTTTTTTGAATGACAAAATTTCATCCTTCCTTCTGGCTGAATAAAACTCCATTGTGTATATATAGCACATATTCTTTACCCAGTCATCTGTTGACAGACCTAGGCCAATTCCAGAACGTGGCCTCTGTGAACAGTGCTGCGGTAACATTGGCATGCAAAGAAGTGTCTCTCTGGATGTTACTTTACAATCCTTCTGGTGAATACCAAGTGCCCCAGAGCTGCAAGTGTGATGTAAACAAAGTGAAACTGTCTCAAGGAATGAAGGAACTAATTGGAGGACTGAAAGAACAGGAATGGGGAAAGAAGTTAAAAGTTCATTATATACTTTTATGAAAAACATCATATTAAACTCAATACCATGTAAACATGAATATATGACAATAAAAATAAAAAAAGTAACTTTCAGTGTCACAGTCTGCAAGTGACAGGAATGATATCATGTAGGGTGTGATCTTATTGGATTTGTTATGCTTGGTTAGACTGTACTATGTTCTTTCAAATGTCATCTGTGTTTGGAGATAAGCCTTTCATGATATGGAATTGAATGAAACCCAAGGTGGAAGGCCAGGCCTCTAGGACCAACACCACTATCAGAGTAAGACACACCATAAAATTCTCTCTTTCTGAGGCAAAAGCAACTATTTGAAATCCAAGAAGAAAGACTTCATTAGAAACCGATTGTGCTTCTACACATCTGCCCTCTGAACTATGAGAGAATAAATCTATTTTGTTGTGTTTTTGAGACATAGGTTAGCCAAGAATTCTGCCTGTTTCCCAAGTGTTGGGATTTTATGTGTGTACAACTACAGCTGTCAGAAAATTAAGTTGATATTCTTATTGGTCTACGGTATTTGATAAAGTATTAGCCAAAGTTATTAGACCCAGAATCTGGGCCCTGACAACCCTAATAATATAGTCTTGCCCACACATCCTCAATAAGCCAAGTAAGCAGACTATATACTAGTAAAAGAAAAACAGTAGATTAACTTAATGTAGTCAGGTCACACTGGGAAGAGCAACAAAGAAGTTCAGTGATCCTACCCCATCAAGAGCATCTTCAGGTTCAACATGAGGTTTAGGCTTAAATAGATGACAAGAGGTATGCATAAGTAAGAAATATTGGTCAAGGAATGGTCCTGTCCATCATCATTGTCTGATTTCCAATTTCTCCTGAAAGGTGTTCTGAAAATTCTCAGAAATGTGTGGAATCTCATAGTAGACAACTCTCACTCTGACTTACATCAAAGCACCAGCCCTTTCTTTTCTCAAACTTGAGATTCCTGGCAAATTTTTACTGGGGAGGGAGTACTGTTGCAGTAGTCTGATACTCAAATGTGGATATTCAAAATTGGCTCTTTAAAATCTTTTCATCCCTGCTAGGAAGGCTGTAAATGATGGTCCCTGAGATGACCAGTACAGCACAATCTCAGTTCAAGTCTCAAGTAGGCCTCTCTCTCTCTGCTGCCTAGATCCCTGTTCCCTCTCCTGTGGAATGTAATTTGGAAATCTTACCACACAGATTTGAATTTACATAAATCATTTGATAAATACTTATTAAACACAGCAGCCAATTTTATCTACAGTTTCACTTCCTATAGTTTTATCTATAGTCACCTGACATCTGAAAATAGAAAATTAAATAGCACATAATTCATACACTGTGCTTTCCTCTGAGCAGAGCAAAGAAATCATGAGGCATCTGCTCTATCTTGCCTGATATTTCAGGTGAGAATCAACCATTTATGAACATATCTATGCTGTATATGCTGCTCTTCCAATACTTAGCAAACATCTTGTTATCAGGTTGACAGTTGCCATTTTTTACCCATATGTCATTTAATAATGGTGTTCTTGACAATTTTGGCTATCCTAGACAGATGCTGCGTAATACCTTCCTTAAGTAAAAAAAATGAATGAGATATTTTGAGAAGGAAAAAGAAATGTAAGGAGAAAGATAATGTTAATACATGGTTATAATTGTTCTATTTTAAATAAGATGTTTTGAAAAAGCAAGGGGGAGGGAGAAAGGAAAGAAAGAGAGAATGCTTAGTCAAATACATTTTACCTCAGAATATTATTATAATTGTTCTGTTTTATTATATTATTGTTAAATTCTGTCTCTTAAATTTTATGACACACACATATGCATAGGAAAAACTAAAAAACAGTTTACATAAGGTACTATTTCAGTTTCAGGAGTTCGCTGGGTGTTTTGAATCATACCCCTAACAGATATAAGGTAAGTTTATAAAACATTGGTGGTGATGTTGAGAAATAATCAGTAAATGAGAAATTAAAGTGTTCTATTCTGATTCTAGTTTAATAATTCTTTTTCGAAAGTAAGCCACATGAGAATGGTCATCTTTCAAAACAATACAACAAAACATATTCACGCATTAGAAAATACCTTCTAAATGTCTACTATAGGGCAAAGAGTCTGCTGAGAATAGCAATGAACAAAAATAGGCATAAATCTTGATATCTTGGAGTAGAAAATGTAATAAAAGAGAAAGACTGTGATCTTCAAACTAACAATAAGCACTGTAGCAGTCTGGATAATGACTCCCACCATGTTCATTTCCTAATCTTAGAAACCTTTGTACATACTAATACATGGCTAAAGAACTTTGGAGTTATGATTAAATGAAAGATTTTGAGGTATAGAGACTAACCCAGTTCACCTGTGTGAACTCAGTATAATCATGTGTGTCCTGTAAGTGCAAGGCCAACAGAGAGGCACCTAAAAGCAACGTAACTGAAGCACAATTTTCCATCGTAAGCTTTGGAAAAGTAGGGAGGCCACAGCCAAGAAATGTGAGGAAGGAAGAAAAGTTTAGAAGTTTAGAAGAAACGTTAAGGTAGCCAAAACTTCCCTGGTGTCTCTGTAACCCCTTAAGCTACCTTGACTTGTACTTGTCAACCTTCAAGTTCTAACAGCACCAAACATTGATAGAATACATCCATTATTTTAAGCTACCAAGCTTGTGATCATTTGTTAAAACCAGTGGAGATCTTGTAAGGCTGTGTAGTCTACTGTTCAGCATGCTACATGGACACCATGGCAAGTCCAAGTTGCAGAAATACAGTTTGACTGTAGCCATACCAAGAGTAGTTGTATATGTTCTCAATGAAGAGACAAGGAATATGAAAAATTGTATGTCTGTAGCATGATAATGGCCTTAAAGCAAGCGATCTGATCTTTTGCCCTACATTCTCCAAGATATGGGAAAGCAGTTAGGATAGACCCAGTCTAGATAAACATCTTGAACACCCTGTAATCAGAGGCTGTAAATCATGACAGCAAGAGTGCACTCTACAGGAGTTGTAGATCCTAACCCGAGGAATGCATTCCAGAAAGGCTGTAAATCCCTAAAGGTACTTTCTGACCTGTGTATAACCTTTGGCTATAAAAAGATGCTTGTAGTCCTTCACTGGGGTCACAGATCTGAATAACTCTCTGTGGCCCTAACTAGTTAGATTTTTGTTTCCATGCAGGGTGTTTTTTTTTTTTTTAATAAAGTTGCTTCTGTTTAATAGACTTTTGTGGTCTGCTCTCTGTTATTTGCATAATTCCAGGACCAAACATTCAAAGACATTGACCACAGAATATTTATAGTAGGGAATTTCTGAACTGAGAAGAATGGCAAATGTCAGGTCAAAAGAGGGAAAAAAAGAGACAAATACCCACTGTAGATTTGAAATAAAGTGGAAGTTATTATGAATAGCATACCATGAGGACCTGAAGTAAATGGGAGAGTTGGAGTATTTCCCTGGGGAAGTGATAACTCAGTTAAGATGTGAAAAATGAATAATTAGATGTTTATCCTGGGAAAAGGGATAGATGTCATTGTGAAAGTCTTAAGGGAAAATGCTCCACTGTTGGACTAGAAAGTTACTGTGGTTAGAACAGGGCATTCAAGAAGGAACATGGACAAAGATTCGTAAAGAAATTCTGGGTTCAGGCTACACCAGGCTGGGAAGATTATGGTTTTCATTTTTGCAAATTATAAGGCTGAATTAAACATTCAATCGGTAAACTGTCAAGTGCTGTTCAACCCTGTTGAAAGCAGAGTCTGGGAGTGAAAAATGCTCTCTTGGACAGGATACCAACATATTTATTTCAAGTGTCTCTTCAAACTCTCTGTCCTAAGGCAGGCTAACCCACTAAATCTGAAACAGGAAAAAAGAAAAAGAGCTAACAGCTAAGGGTTTGGTTCACTTTTGTTTCTATTGATGTGATAAAGACTATAACCAAAGTACTTTGGAGAGAAAAGAGTTTATTTCATCTAGTCAAGTATCCATGGAAGTCAGGGAAGAAACTCAGGGCACAATCCTGGAGGCAGGAGCTGATGCAGAGGCCATGGAGGGGTGCTGCTTACTGGCTTGCTCTCCATGGCTTGCTCAGACTGATTTCTTATATAACCCAGGATCACAAGCACAAGGATGATACCACATACACAATGGACTGGACTCTCCCAATTAGTCACTAAGAAAATATCCCATAGGCCAAACGATGTTCCCTCTTCCCAAGTGACTCAAGTTGAAAAACAAGCAAAAACCCCAACAACAAAATAAGAACCCCATCAGTACAGGAATTAAAAATATTGCATCCTTGAGCAGAGCTAGAGAGTAAACCATTTCCAACAGAGGTTACTATTTTTATTTATTATTATTTATCTCGTGGTGTAAAATGTTCTGTAGTGGAAATGAAAAGCTAGAAAGTAATCAGAGAGACTCTCAATCCGGTACTTCACCATGACTGCTTCTTCCCTAGTAAATTTCTTCTGGATGCTGTGAGCCCTTGATTTTGTTGCTCTCCCTTAATTTTGGTATCTCTCCTAAATGTTGAAAGCTCCTGGATTGATGGTGTTTTGTTGCTTTACCATATCTAGTACTTCTATTCATTCGTTTACATTTGCTTGGTACCTGCTTAATGGAACGACTCATTTGAAATTGCAAGCATATCTGTCCTAGATCTGTCTGAATCAAAAGTCTTTGTATTGTTAGAGGAAATTCGGTAAGAGGAAGCTTGGTTGACATGACCAGACTTCCACTGGGGGAGGAAAAACTCACTCTGACTCTTTGATGGATAATTCATTAGAAAAATTAAAAAATTGAAGCAAGTAAATCATTTAGGTTGAAGTTAGATATGATGACTTTTGGACTGGAAAGGTTGTGGTGGAAACTGAGATAAAGAGATTGTATATTGATGGCAACAGCCTGAGAGACTTAATGGTAGTAAGGCTTGATGAATAAAAAGGAAATGAAGACAGATTCAAAGTGACTTTAGGCTTTGCTGTGTGTTTTATTTATTTTGTTTGGTTTTGCATTATTATAGGGAATAGAGCCATAGGTCAAAGTGGGATAAATCTAGGAATGAGAGATCATGATTTTGGCTTTGAAATGGTTATATCTGAGAATATTTTAGGCATGTTCATGTCCAAGTAAGAGGCAATTTAGATGAGAATGAAAGCCTAGTTCATGCCCAACGACGGGTCCTGCATGTTATAATACTGTCCTGCCAGGAAACATATGTTCAGTAGTATGATAGTTGCATGATTGTTTTAGGGGCAACCAATTGTGTTTTGATTGAATTCAAGACCCACCCCATGATAATACACCACTAGTACTGAAAGCCTGATGACAATCCTATGGGTGGGGTGATCACAGCCCTAGGGAATCTGTTACTCTTCTTTTGCTAAATGGGCATGTAGTCAAACTGCCTTCTATATATTCATGTTTATATGCATAGATTAGTGCTTCCCTCAGCCAGGGTTAGAGAATATTTTTTTTGCAGTGAGCAACGGTTAATTCAGAGACTCATAATGGGTAATTGTGCTGAGAATAAGTAGCTGTTGAGTGCTCAGTCATAAACGGGGCATTCATCCAGCTTTTGTATAAGACCCAGGGATAATTTGGGGAAGATGTGAAAGAAAGAATGTAAGAGCCAGAAGAAACCCAACTTCTAGCTGTGATATGGCCATTGTGGTCATGAGGTCATGAATGCATAGCAGCTGTGCTTTCCTATATAAGATTGGGCCTTTCAATAGTCTATCATGGATAGCTGAAGGGCTCATGAAGTCCCACCCCTCTCTGAGGTGTTATTGACAGTTCATTGTGGGCAGGGGAGGGAGAGTCACTTCTTCAGTTGTGTGGCTACTGATAGGTTGCCCAGTATCTAGCAAATAACCTGCAATCCATGCTTGTACAAGCAAATCAAATTAAACGTGATATATCACAGAAAACAAAAGACATGAAAATGGGAGGGGACTAGTTGAGAAGAACAATTTCGGGGTGAGTGAGAGGATAATAAGGCAGGGAAACATGGGTGAATATGATCACAATTCTATGTATGAAACTTTAAAAAATAAAATAAAATTAGTCTAGGGCCAAAGAGCTAAGGAGTAGGGAGCCTAGTATTCAGTTTTGAAGACTGCAGAAACTGACAATTGTACAAAGAAATATACAAGTAGAGAAAAATAAATTTTGAACATTTGTGGAGGCCTTTTATTTGTTTCTGTAACAGCATGTTTTCTGGATCAAAACTTATTTGGCCCATCTAAAACTTTCAAATTTAATAAAATAAAAGTACCACCAGCCAAACAAACTCATCTAGGATCCAGTTTTGCCTCTTGGCTATAACAAATGAGTTCTACTTGAGAGATATTAGCAAGGCTTGCGCATACACAATGTTCAGAAAAAATTGTGAGTGATATCAGGACACTACTATTTATATTAGAACCTGTTTCTTGCAATAGGTAATAGGAGAGAAAGAGGGAAACACAGAGAGGAAGCCAAACAAATTAGAGATCTTTAATCATGAGAGAGAGAGAGAGAGAGAGAGAGAGAGAAAGAGAGAGAGAGAGAGAGAGAGAGAGAGAGAGAGAAAAAAGCTGGGTTTTTCTTTTTTGGGTCAGTGTCCAAAAGAGTTGGGAAGGCATGAAGTAGGAGGGTGGAATGACAAATAGATTTATAACAAAATGCCTCTTTGATTTCTAGAGCTACAACATAATCTATGAGAGACTATGAGTCTAGTAGGGACTTTGCATAGGTTTAACATTACCTTGAACTGAAAAGTATCACTGATCATTCAGAATGTTTGTCCTTGGCAAAGATGTGAAGGTTTGTGTCTTCCATTCCCTATTAGTCACATGAATTGTGGGAACAAAATTGGTGTTACCACTAAGGTAAATATTATATATTCCTGTGTTACCTTTCCATCACTATAACAAAATACCCAATAGTTATAGGAAAAGAAAACTGTAATAGTTTCATAGTTCAGAGGTTTCTGTCCATGATTGGGTAGATCCTTGCTTTTAGGACTGTGGTGGGACTGGTAAAAAGAAATGGTTGAGAGAGTGTGTGTAGCTGAGGGAAACGGCTTAATACATGACATAAAAACAGAAGGAGAGGAAAGAATCAGGACCTAATGCCCTACCTATTAGTAGGTCCCACCTCCTCAGTATTCTAACACCTCCTAGTAGAATCACTCTGGGGACTGAGCCATTAACACACACACACACACACACACACACACACACACACACACACACACACACACACACCACTAAATAAATCTTTTCCTAAAATTATTCAAGTAAAATAAGCATAGTCTTCAAAATGTTAGAATTAACGTGTCATCATTATGATGTCACAGACCCCCAAAATATTTCAACATTACTGTGTGTCACCTTGGAGATTCTGTGAGATATCTACTCCATTCATTATGCCCATCTCTGGTGAAACTAGCTATGATGGGCTCTGGGCCTTACAACTGTGAATTTTGAATTATACTCTAAGAATCATTGAATTTTGAAGAGGATAAAATGCAGAAAGGTCACTTCTTCCAATGCCCTTCAGTCTCAAATAACCCATTCTTTTGTTTTTGCACTTGAGAGACTTTTACTTGTAAATTAAATTATCCTTGACTATTCACCTGTCTTATAAAAGACATAAAAGTGTTAATCACTCTGAACTAATAGCAATTGAGACAAGGCCTTAAATTTCTTGCTCGTGTATGTGCTCTCTATGCAATTTATCAACAAAATATAAGATTTCCATCACACTTTTTAAATATTAAAATAGCAATTATCCATTATTTCCTCATTCTAGCTTGAAAGATCTTCGTTTTAATGATGAATCAAGTATACTCAGTTATGTGGACATTTTGTCTAGCATCCCATGTCTTAACAAAGGGAGAACTTAGGTGAGAAACTGCCTTTAGACAGTAGCTTATTTACCAGACTACTAAGAGAGATATTACCCCTCCTAAGCACCAGCAGCTTGTGGTAGAGTCCCCCAAGAATTGACAGAAAAAAACACAGGAACACCCCCTTCCTTTCCCTTCATCCACATCCCAGCCATACTCTGCCCCACTGCCCAGTAGCTTAAAGCACCCATTCAGAGTACAAACCACCCATATATAGGAGACAAAGAAGTGAAAATTATATAAAAAGCTCTGCTCCATTAAATTAAGGCCTCTGCCTTTAAAGGTATAATCCTGAAGAGTCTTTGCAAGCATACAATAAACTACATCCTGGAAAAAAATAAATAAAATTTAAAAAGCCTTGGGGTCCCATTTTTAGACCAGAAAGCCTACAACAATACAATTCCTGTGTTTACTGAGTGATTATTTTGTTCCTGAGATCGACTTGGGCACTGGGGTTGTACCAATGAAGAAAATGCCTAAGTTATTGCCTTCATGTTGGTAGGAAAAATAGATAGCAGATGAGTCAGTGGAGAAGACAATTGGAGTGCCAATAAGTATTATATTAAAAAAAAAACTACCTAAATACTCAAAAGGAGAAAACCCTTGGAGGTTAGTGCTAAGTTATAGTAATCAAAGAATAGTGGATTCCATGGCCTAGTTGGCTATAATTTGTCACTTTCCTAGTGTAGTTAAGGAAGGCCCTAGATAGAAAGACACAGGTAAGCTGAGATTTAAAAGCCCTATGCTGCAAATGATTAGGGACAAAGCATTCTAAATCTAGAACAATCACAGCAGAATCCTGTAGTTGGAGAAAAATGTGCTTTTGGAGAAACTGCTAGAGGGTAATGGAGAGATGGCCTGGGAACCAACCAGAGCAGGACCCAGATAACATAAGATCTGTCAATGAAGGATTCTTTCCTTCAGATTTATCAGATTCTTTCCCCAGATTTATCAGAAAGACAATAAAACCTTTTGAGTGAGGGAATGACATAATAGGTTCTACTTAAAAATCACTCAGGCTTCTGCCTAGAAAATGGATGCTGGAAAGGATAAAATGAATCTCATTTCTATTACACATGGTTTTTATTTGTTTGTTTGCTCATTTATTTCATGCTAGTGTGTAGAAAGATCTAGCCCAAAAGACTAGAGAGAATTATCTGGAGGCCATGTTCATTCATCTATTACAATATCTATAGTAATGAGAGACTAATATATGTTTGAGAGACAATAACAAGGCTAACAACTCATCCTATTTTAAGGAAAAGCAGACTCACAACTACTAAATTATACATCAAAAATGCTACGCCTTCTAACCACATAGTCACATTATGACAGATTTGAAGTATTTGCCTTTCTGAGTTGAAAGCCTTAGCACAGTAACATTTCTCCCATATCTACATATTAACTTCATGACAGCTGAATATTCAGATTGTTTGGCATAATAGATGGCAATAGCTCTGAAGAAGCCGAAACAATCTGTCAATTAAAGAATGTGTGTTTCAGAAGTACTTAACTGTGGAAACTGTAATGACTCCAAATGGGCTTGTTAAAGTGGAACCGAAAGTCTATTCTTTTTTGAGACACAGCCTCATTATGTAGCCCAGGTAGGAAGTTAATCCTGAAACCCTGTTTGAAGATGGTGAGAGGCCCAAGGATGCCTTTAGTATTGCTTTGTTCTGATTTACCAAATAGAGTGAAGTTCAGATCGCAAGAAAACACAAACGTACAAATGTTAAGTAAGTCTCTCTTACATGTCGTCCATCAAATTATTGGGCATTCAGTTTAACATAGGAGCCTTAGTCAAATTGGAGCAGAGAAGTTGAATCACAATTTGGCTAAATTCTCTCCAATAAACTAGTGTAAGGAATTTATAATAAAACAAATATGTTAATGTTGAAACAAATGTTTTATTCTCACCAGTAAGAATACTGGTAAGTGGCAGGCACTGAGATAGATAACCTAGTTAACAAACTGATATGTGCCAGGCATTGGGCTAGTGCTGTAAACAGTCTCTTAGTTGATGCTTTCTATAGCTCTAGCAAGAAGATATCAGCATTTATTTTGTTTGTGTACTTTGCAGGAAGGGTGCTGATAAGTAATTAAGCAATTGGTTTGGATTTATAGAGTTTTCACGGCAAAGAGACGTATAGGACCTAGCCTCCTCCACCCTTATAGTCCTCACTTTATTAGACTGCAGTAACACTTGCATCAACTTCAAGGACCAACAAAAGATATCTGCCGACATTCGTGCTACATGATGCAATGTTTTGAAAATAGACCTTTTGTTAAACTGCAACATACAAGGTAGATTTCAACCTATCTCCTCTACTTTACCTGGCACAGTGATTTGCATCTGAATTTCATCCAAACAAGGACAAACCTTTAGGGTCTCTTTATAACTAATTCCTCCCAGAGCAAAGAGATCTTTGTTCTTTTTCTTGGCTGAACAACCTCAAAATTCTAGGTATCTTAGATCATCTAGAATGACTTGACCTGATTTTCCTCCCTAGATAGTGTCAAGACCACAGACTGGTGCACTTGAAGAATACCAAGATAGAACAAACATGGTTAAGCATTTTTCTCTTCTGATTCACAAAAGGCATACCTAGAGTCCTTAAACTTGCAGGGTTAGTGTGATAATTTACTAAGTGGCTATAAAGATTTCCAGGATTCTAAGAACTGATTCTGCACTAAGGGATAAGGGCCCTGTGTGTGTGTGTGTGTGTGTGTGTGTGTGTGTGTGTGTGTGTGTGTGTGTGTGTGTGTGTGTTGCCTCCTTCAGCTCTCACTCTCAGCATTATTGTACTGTCATATCTATATACTTATTCCCCAGGTTTACATGCTAAAGATACAATTTCTTTTCAATGGCATGTAGCTCAGTGGTTGAATGCTTGCCTACCTGGTGTGAGGTCCTGGATTTAATTGCCAAATAAAATTAATTACATGAATTAGTACTGTTTTTCAAAGAATGACGATTGTACCTAGAACCTTATGTAAGCTAGGCTAAAACAGTTCAACTGAGTTCTAGCCCCAGACCTCTTTTTATTTTTTATTTTTTTGTTTTGTTTTGTTTTGAGACAAGAGATGCACTAAGTTGTCCAGGGTGGCTTTGAACTCAACTGTGCAGCCCAGGAAGGCTTTAAATAAGCCTCCAAAGTACGTACCACAACTCTTTTGACAATCACACTAAATCACATGACCTGATTTAATAAGTTAATTACACAGTGTTCTCTAATTGTTTTTAATTAACTAATATTCTAACTGTCCTGGCAGGAAGGAAGATATTCTAAAGAGACACTTCTGTGTCTCCTTTTTGCTGCCAGCCTATGGAAACAATGGACCCCAAAAAATCAGTTACATCCTCAGGAGTCTCATGCTGGGAGCAAAAAAGCCTGGGGCCCTAGGACCAGCCAGAACTTGAGCTTGTTTCTTAGAAAGAGATTTTATACAGTTCTGTTAACCTGTGAGACCACTTTGTGGAGTGACTATAGTCCCGAAAAGGATGAAGAAGAGGGCCTACATCTTGACCAGGAGTGCGTATCTACGCATATCTCTTGTTCTCTATTTGAACACAGGGGTTTATGTCACTGGATCTCTTTGTTTGACCCTCTTTCCAAAGTGGTCATATGGACAAATCACCTTGCATTGTCATTTTACTGCCTTAGGCTCTAATCCTAAAACCTTCGGTAGATCTCCCCCCCACACCTCTCATTTTAGACAGGGTTTCAGGGTTTCTCGGTGTACCTTGTAGCTTTGGAGCCTGTCCTGGCACTTCCTCTGTAGACCAGGCTGGCCTCCAACTCACAGAGATCTGCCTGCCTCTTTCTCCCAAGTGCTAGGACTAAAGGCGTGTGCCACCACTGCTAGGCTCCTGGTAACTGTCTCTTTAAGATAATCTTATGCATTAAAGAATGCATAGGTCCCTGGTGGAGGGTCTCACTATCCCAGGGGAGGAGTTGGAGGATGGTTGAGGGAGGTTGGGGGGAACATGGGAGCATTGGAGGGTGAGGGAATGGGGGGGATGGATATGTAAATATGAGTAGTAATTAAAGAATTAAAAAATAAAAGAAGAATCTGTTTTCACACTGTTAGTATTAAGAAGAACCCCTTTGCTGTATGACAAGCCCTCATACATGCAGTTCACCCAACTGCTATGTTGATTCATACTGGATTACACCAAAAATAAATGTTCATTAGATAAAAGGCACAACTCAACCTTTTGCTTGTCAAGCTATCCTGAACTCCCTTCTTGTCCTCCAATTGTCCTGACACTGATGGGCTAAAGTTGACTGATTAAATTAAGATTCATGAGGCACTTGCCCTTACCCTTACTTTTGTGGATTTTACAATGTATCTGATCCAGATAGAATCACACTTGATCCCATCAGCATGCACATTCTAGTAGCCAGTGAAGATACTCTGATTGACGTCAATCTCCATCTTCATAAAATAGTCTGTGGATCACAAAATAGAATTAAAATCTCTGAACAGTATCAAAATACTAAAGCCCAGGATTAGGGGCACATACCTTTAATCTTAGCATTTGGAAATCTGAGGCAAGAGAGGATCAGGAGTTTGAGCTCAGCCTGTGCTACAAAATAATGCTCTGCCCCCCAAAGGCAGAATCCTAAAACAAACACAAAAACATAAAAGGATAATGTTTTCACACTGACCAAAACGTCTCTGTCCTTATTCCAGGGCCTACTGAGTTATAAGGTAAAAACTCATTTAAAAGAGTTTAAAAAAAGAAGGAAGGAAGAAAAAAGAAGGAAGGAAGGAAAGAAAGAAAGAAAGAAAGAAAGAAAGAAAGAAAGAAAGAAAGAAAGAAAGAAAAAGACTTTCTTGGGTTTTGCAAATAGACCTTCAATAGTGGTCACAAAATAGATAAAAATACAAATTGCAAAGCAATAGGTATATAGCCTTTTTAAAAATCATGTTTTAGTGGCTGGGGGATAATTTAGTGAGGTGCTTGCCACACACAAACATGGAGTCTTGATTTGGGTACTCACACAAGCTAAGTGAACACAGATACTGAATGCTATCCCCAGACCTCTTTTTGTGCTGGTGAACTCAAACCATGATGGGTCTTGGAAATTGCTAGCCAGCCTTCCTAGACAATTTGACAAGGCCCAGGACAGTGGGGGACCCTGACTCAGAAAGCAAGGTGAATGGCAGCTGAAGAACACTACACATACACTTTTACCTTCAAACACATATGCAAATGAACTCACATGTACATACACACAAAAGATAAAGAGATATTATATCTTGTATGAGTAGGAAATAAATGAAACAAACTCCACATAAAGAACAAATGAAAGCATAGGTTTTGAATGAGGGCATAGAGTTGATTTATTCTTCCTTAGATAGACATACATTCATTAAATTAGTTTAAGGACAATGCTATTTTTGTAAGACAAAGAAATATAATACAGACTTCATTTTGTTTGCTTATACTCACATGGATATTTTGTTGGTGAGATGGTGTTTTTGATTCTGCATGTCAACCATTTCTTGAGCACACAGCTTTATTCCTATCAGAACCCTTAGAATATTTGTTCCTAAATCTCTCTAAAGATGGCATTCATAGTGAGAATCCCACTGTGTGAAACAAATAGAAAAAGAATGCAAAATGAAACAGTGAGAAAGTACAGTTTTGAATAATATTCCTAGAAAAGTCAGTTAAAATAATTCACATCATTTAAATGTACATTAGAAGAAAAAAATGACAGTTCAGTTTCAGCCATATCATTTAGTAAAATTCACTCAAAATGAACAAGGGGTTGCTCATGGACCCCAGACTGATAGCTGGGAAACCAGCATAGGATTGTCCTAGACCCCCTGAATGAGGAGGTCAGATTGGAGGTCTGGACAATCCATGGGGCCACTGGCAGTGGATCAGTATTTACCCCTAGTACACAAATGAATTTTGGGAGCCCTCTCCAAATAGAGAGATACTCTCTCAGCCTAGACACAAGGGGGAGAGTCTAGGCCCTGCTCCAAATTATATGACAGATATTGAAGATCCCCATGGAAGGCCTCATCCTCCCTGGGGAGCAGAAAGGGGTTGGGATAGGGGGTCGGTTGGTGAGGGGCATGGGTGGAGGGGAGGAAGAGAGAACTGAGATTGACATGTAATAGATGCTTGTTTCTAATTTAAATAAGAAAGGGAAAATTTTACACAAAATGTTATATTCCACATATGTACAATAACAAGGCATCCTGTACAATGAGTTTCCTAAGTCCCACACAGGGCTTTCTCTGTTTTCACTCTGCCTTCTTAATTTACTTGAAATGATTCTTCATGGAGGATGTCCTTCTGTACATGTTTCTCTTACTGGTTGATGAATAAAACACTGATTGGTCAGTAGCCAGGCAGGAAGCATAGAATTCTCCTCTTATCAGAAGAGGAGAATTCTGGGGAGAGGATGCAGAAAGGAGCTGACAGGGAGATACCATGAAGCTACATGGAAGATAGGACATGCTGGGCATTCTCTGGTAAGATAAGGACATATAGAAATACTTAGATTAATAGAAATGGGTTAATAATTAAAAGAGAGCTGGCCAATAAGAAACCTGAGCCACTGGCTAAACAGTTTATAATTAACATAAGACTCTGTGTATTAATTTGGGACTGAAGGGCAGCAGGACTAGGCAGAACAGAAACTCCATTTACAGATACTTCTTCTGCACCTTAGGTTTGAAAATCATTGGAAAACCGTTTAGTTAAATCCATAATAATTGAAACAAAACATCAAAACAAAAACAAACAACGCCCCCCCCAAAAAAATCCGAAAATATTCCTTGAAGAGGGGATAAACGGAGTGGAATAATGTGTACTCATGCACCAATATAATATTTCATATGTATAATAGGCTTGTGATATATTCAATTTTAGTGGAGTTAGATTAGACTATGCTATTAGAATTTGCCTGACTACTCTTACTCATTTTTTATATATAAATTTTTAGAATCAGTTTCTCTGGTTAGCCTCCAAAATTACTCTTTGTATTTTACCATGTTGCTACGTTAAAGTATGGGTTATATGTATGTGTGTGTAATAAAGATTAAAGAAGAAAATTTGATGAATTTAAGAGGAAGTGGAGGGGACAGAGAAGGGGTTGAAAAGAAGGAGGGAGAAAATTCTCAAACATCTTATAATATAATTTAAGTAACAAACAAAGAAGAACTGATCTAGATGTCATTGTCCATCCTCCTTTCCTCTTGTGGAAGAAATCTATGGGACTTCGTTAACACTATTTTAACATTTTACAGTTTATTTACAGTTTACAGTATATGTGTCTCACATATTTGTCTTATTCATTTTTAAAAAAGATTTATTGGGCTGGAAAGATGGCTGAGTCTTTAAAGGCTAGACCCAAAATATAGTCCAAAATATAAAATATGTATTTATTTATTCAAGAGTGTTTTTGTCTGCGTGTATGTCTGAGCACCATGTGCATGCCTAGGACCCATGGAGTTCAGAAGAGGACATCAGATCCCCTCAACCTGGAATCCCAGGTGTTTATTAGTCACTATGTGATTATTGTGATTCAAACTTGAGTCCTCTGAAAGTGCTTTTGCCCACTGAGCCATCTATCACTAAGTGATAATTCTCTATAAAAGGAATTTCTTGTTTTCTTTGTTCACTTATTTGATGGATTGTTTTTTTTTTTTTTTTGAGAGAATCTTGCTATGTAGTCTATGATGGCTTTGAATTTAGTCAACGTACCTCAGCCTCCTAAGAGCTGAGATTACACATGCTCAGAAGAGACAATATGGTGACCTAGAATGTGAAAAGATACTGAGCTCTGAGAGTGTTCAAGAAAATACAAAGCATATTATAAACTAGGTTAGCAATTCCAGATCCGTTCTCCACCAAAGTTACATGACACTCAAAACTGTAACACATTCCCAGAGGCATAATTGTGTCTTTGTACAATTTCCTGGTAGGAATATTTCTTTTTCTCTTCCATGAAAGACACTTTGTCAGAAGCTAGATGTTAAAGGGAGTAACATCTTTATGGGTATAACCTTGAATTCATTATTCTCACAGATATAGACAGAAATAAAGACAGACACAAAAATACATACAGAAATATATTCTAGACATAGCTATTATAGATTCAGTTATAGTGAAAGAATAACTAGGTGACTGAACTAGAATCAGTAACGAATAACCTAAGATATAATTAGTAACAAAAGCTAGGGTGTCTAAAAATTTTAGATAAACTACAGTGTGAATCTGGAATCGTCACCAAAGGCTCACGTTTTAAATGGTTTTCATAGTAGATGAAGATGTTTTGGTGGACTCTGGAGTGTTTAAGAACTGGGGTCCAGCTGTTGGAGAAAGTATGTCACTAGGAAGGACCCTTGAAGGTTATAGTCTCATCCCCTCTAGTTCTGGCCATTCTTTGTTCATGGAGAAAGCAATGCTAACTGATGTCAACTGCCGTTCCACAGTGCCCCCTCCCAACTACAAGCTTTGAACTCATAATTTGAAATAAATGAATCCTCCTGGAAGTTTATATATTTTCTGCTATTTTTTGATCACCATGGCATAAAGGCAATGAACACACAGAAAAACATATAGGTTATAAATCATAATACTATTCAAATTTTGCTCCACAGACCAGAAGTTCTTGCCTTAACCTGAAACCAAATCAGCCTTTGGATTTTCACAGGATCTCCAGGTGATTCATCCATATGTGGTGTGGTGTGGTGTGGTGTGGTGTGGTGTGGTGTGGTGTGTGTGTGTGTGTGTGTGTGTGTGTGTGTGTGTGTGTGTGTGTGTGTGTGTGTGTGTGTATGTTCAAGTTTGAGAATCATTGATCCTGATAAATGTTTAATTCCTTCCAAGCGAAAAGGACGTAAAGATTGCCAGAGCAGATATGAAGTCAGTAACTGCAAAAATGTCCCTATTTTCATGTCTCCAAAAATTTGGACAACTTTCTTCCTTCAAGTGCAGCCATACTACCAAAGGAGATTGGCTGCCTTTTGGAGAAACACTCCTAACCAGCCTTAAGTTACTGACAGACTGAACCATGGAAAATTGCAATCCCCAATAAGCAACTGCACTCATCTCCAAGATTCCAAGTATGAGATGTGACAGATCAGCAGTTACGTCTTCATATTCATCCCTGCCCTCATCCTCATGACTCCTGGCACATACCTAAAGATCTGTTAGAAAATAAAACCGTAAAACAAACTGGTAGTGCAATTTGAAAGACGAGAACATTTTGAAACTTTCCATTATGCTGTCAAACAGGAAAAGAGTGCTTTTAATGTTCATTACTCCACAGTGGTTTTTAATCATATCACACCTTGGTGACTGTATCATGTTCAGTCTCACTTTTGTAGCACCGCATTACTTATGCACATGTCATACAGTTTGAAACCAACCTGGAAGTAACTTTCTGTCCTATAGTTCCCTTGATGGGAGACAGCGAGAGGGATTTGCTTCTTTGTGACAAGATTGGGTCACTACTATAATAAGCCTACTGAAAAGTAATAATAATAATAATAAACTTAAACCCAAGATACACCAAATCTCACTTTACCTTGTGTGTCTCCTTTTCTCCAGTTTTCTTTAAGAGCAAAAACTTCGAGACACCTTTGAAAACATTAGCAGCCTCATCCAAAATTCCTAAACTCATTTTTCTACTCTCCTTGGATTATTGTTTTCTCTATGGTCCTCTCCTGTTCTGTTGTAAAGTTCATGCAGCACAGTTTTTATTAATGCTCAGAGGGGAAATGTCATCTTAATAATAGCCAAGAGTGGCTCAAAAGCCATTTCTCATTAGTTGATGGCAGGCCCTGTCATATTCAATATGTCCTCATGAAAAAGTAAAGTGAAAGAGAGTTTTATATCTAAAATATTTTGGAAGTATAATTGTAGGGAAATGGGAAATGGAATAATTTGGGCCACAACTGATTTCAATGATACAGACAGATATATTGCCTGAGCCATGAAGTAGTATTCTATTTTGTACCTTTTAAATGCATTTCTCAAAAACTGAATTGTAAAGTATTCTGTTCTGAAAACAATCATCCAAAGAAAACACTTGACAGTAGGATGTGGGCTAATATCCTTGAATACTAATGTCCAATCACTACAGCAACATTTTCAATTAGGACTAGGCAGCCTTCAGTTGTTAACATCCAATGTCTAATAAACACTTCACTGTTGTTATTAACTAGAACATCTATTAAGTTCCTACTGTGTACATTAGGAAGCATAGAGGACATAAAGGACACCAAAATGTCAGAAGCTTGACCCTGACATGTGAGGTACTTTCTAGTGTCAGTTGGAGCCTTTGTGACAACTGGGCAGTAAGAGCCTCCGAGGCACAGTGCTGCTAGATGAAGTTGGATGAAGGGTGCTCAGAAAAATACATTATCAGGCTCACCTTCGGGTAATGAGATAGGAGACAAAATGGCAGAGATGACAAGAAAATTGCACTGTGTGAAAGAATATGTCCTACAAGCATTACCACGTGCCTCAAATCCTACCACTGTCCAGTCCAACAAAATAATTTATAGGTGTATGTAATGTGCTGCTATGATAATCTCACAGGGAAAAGTGTTTACATAATGAGCAGCTCATCTGCATCTATTTTTCAATCAGCTTTTGAAGGAATGTTGGAGAATCATGATGGCACTGGCTCTTTCAAGACATCTTTAGGTAATGGGAAGGATGAAGAGGAATGCTACTGAAACCAGGGATGAAATAGAGCTGCTGTGATAGTCTTATGATGGTTTAAACAGCAGGTAATGTGAGGCAACATACCACATCTCTACACCTGGAAGGGGCATCTCTGCAATTGCAAATATTTTTAGTGCATTTGGAGAATGGGACTTGAGGCCACCACAGCATCCGTCCCAAGAAATCAATTTGACACATGTGGCAATGCAGCAACACTGGACTCCTGAGACTACCGCAATAGATGATTAAAGTCTTATGTAGTAGGCAAAGTGAAGTCTAGTCATAAATAGAAGAAAATAGCAGTAGAATGTGTCAGATAAAAGCTCCTCTTACTTACAAGAAATCAAGCTAAGCAAGTGATGGTTGAAATAGCAGCTGCCGATTGTTGCCAGGAACAAAGATTCCTTTCATACTATTTTCTCTTCCCAGTTTGTGGTTTTTATCTTTTACAGTGCCTGTTGGTCCAAGGTGGCTGTTGGAGCTTCAGTCATTACACACACATATGAGCTGAGTAACAAGAAAATGTATGATAAAAGAATGGCCATTTGAGGTGAATTAGTTCTCTGTAAAGACTCAGAATATTTTCCTGTCTGTAATTTAGTCTTATGCTCATACAGCTATAAAAGGGACTAGGGCATGAAATTATTTCTTTGCTGGGTGGCTATACACTGTAAGAAAGAGGAAAGATGTCTACTTGGAGGGAATAGTCAGCTGCTGTTGCATTAATTCCCACATGTATACACATTTATTTGTGTTTTCAGTAGAGTCAATTTCCAGCAAGCTATTTATCTCGGGTTACAACTATAACTCACTCAAGCTGATTTTCTAAATACTTGAGCTTTGAAAGCAGAAAAGCATAACAGAGTGAGTCTTGACAATCACTGGGTAAGCGCCTCTTATAGGCCTCTACAGTTTATAAGTGACTTTCTCGTTACATCCCTTCACTGTATCTCGTAAATAGTTTAACTCCGATTTACAGATAAGTAAACCGAGGTTCAGAGAGGCCATAACAGATGCCCAAGGTAGGTCAACTTGGACATAAATGCAACCTTCTTCCCCTAGGATCTTCCCCTAGTTATTCCTGTTATTTGCAGCAGGAATAACCAAGCTTTCTTGCATAATCAAGTACTCTCAGTAGAAAACAAATCCTGTGAGCAGGATACAGTCAATGGCACTCAACTGTCAAGAGTGAGTTGGGGGGAATACAAGGGAATCTGTCAGGCTCACATCTTCTTTCAACTTTTCTTTCTACAGCTACAATCACCTCAGGTACCAATGGAAATTTGTGATTAAACAAAGACTAGTGGGCCGCGGAGTGAAGACAATGGAGGGCCCATCCCACTAAAGCCTCAGCATACTAAGATTGATCCTGAAGATAATTCCTCCTCATCCTCCACAAGCCACCTTCACCTGTCCTCTACCTGAAGCTCCATTCGTTGGTCATTTTCCCCAGACAGGAATCTTGCTCTACCCAGATTCATCAAATGTCATCTGCTACACAAAACCTTTCTGGTGCCTCTGATAGGATGAAGCCCTCTCCCTCATCCTTTTCTGCCCAGCTGTCTTTCAGACAACAGTTTGTCTTCAGCTGTGACATGGATATGTCTAAGCTACCTGCCAGAAGAGGCAGGGTGGCCTCCTAGTCCAGAGGTTCTGAGTATTGCCCCTGCATTGAGGAGAGGCAAGCAGCATCACCTGGGAACATGTTAAAAGCCACCTCTTGCAAGTACGATACTCTGGGTGTATTAGTTAGGGATTCTATTGCTGAGAAGAAACACCATGACCATGATGACACTTATAAGAAAAACATTTAATTGGGTGGCTTACATACAGTTTGTTCAATTATCATCATGGAGAGAAGCACCTCAGCATGCAGGTAGACATGGTGCTAGAGAGGTAGCTGAGAGTTCTACATTTGGCTCTTGAGGCAGCAGGAACTGACAGTGAGCCCTTAGGCCTGGGGTGAGCTTCTGAAACTGCAATACCCACCCTCAATGACACACTTCCTCTAACAAGGCCACAACTACTCCAAGAAGTGTCAGTCTCTATGGACCTATAGGGGCTATTTTCATTCAACCCACCACACTGGAGAAGGCCCTGCTATCTATGCTTTAACAAGCTTTCCTGGGCACCCTACTGGGGCTGATGACCACTGCTCTATTTTCTTTGACTCCTTCCTTCCTATCACAGTGTCTGGCTAATGTGAACTGTTTTGCTGGCTTAGTTGAAACACCTTCAACACAGAGGCATAACTCATGATTTTGCCGCTAAGTTCCCCTCTGCTTATTAGAGCTGAAATGTGTTAACCTTCCTTACTGGACTGGTTGTCAGAAAGGAAGAAAACTCTGTCGGGTTACATCATGCAGAAGAAATTGCCAGCTGACACTCTTTGCATGTAGTAGTCACAAATATTATAAATCATCGATGAAATTTTAATGGCAGCTTTCTTGCCCCACCTCCCTGTATACAACTTCTTGGTAGCAAGTTATGGAGATGCTAAGCTAACAATACATTTGCTGCATCTCCTAAGATTCTGACGATTCTGTGAGTTATGTTTCTTTTATTGTGTGAAACACCATAAAAAAGAGCTAGCAGCATTTCATTTATTTTCTATTACACTGCCTTGCTGTTTTATAATACTCTTTATAAAATATATAAATATAATACACCGAAATTTGTTTCTATAATAGACTAGATTGCCCATTATGTCCCATGGCCTCATGGTGTGTGTGTGTTTTTCCTACCTGCCCAAATTTGTTCATGTGAGAAATAATTCTGTCTATAATGTCATCTTTTAAGGGCTACCTCCAGTAATCACAGTGTTGCTGGCAAAATTGAGGTTTCCTGCCCTGGCTCCCAATATTGCTTTTCTAATTTGACTATGGCTCATCCAGAACTAGAAAATGGAGTCAGCTGGCCTATTGATTCCTTGCCCTAAAAAATCATCCCCTTGTGCCTCAAGCTGAACATACCCCTTCTACTTTAGCTTGCTATTCAGAAGACAGATGCCTTATATTTTTAATTCTCCTGAAGGATGGTGATCCTGCTGTTATTTCCCATCTTTCAAAGTGCTGACACTACCAGAGAATAATGTAGGTTAAGGAAGCAGAGGTTTGGAGATATTAATTGCAAATATGAGCTATGGGCTACATTTTCTGACTCCTGCCATCCCTCCATGGTTTTAGTAGAGAGCATCAGAATGCTTTGTCAGAGAAATCCCAAGGGTATGGGGACAGTAGCTCTATTTCTCTTGTTTCCAGCCTTCTCAGCTAGACAACAAGGAATTTAGAGGAAATGGCTCTTAAAGATGGCCTTTTAAACAAAATTAAGATTTTTTGTGTGTATTTACTACTGGAGATGAACTCCAGGGTCTCATATACTACACAAGTGGTCTACCACTGAGCCACATATGGCTTCAAAATAATACTTTATAGAATCTAAATTTAGTGTTTCTATATAATAGTTATTGGTAAAAGCATGTTATATATAACTTATTCCCTAACTAAACAATCAAGAGTAATAGTTTGACTATCCCTGGATTCTCCTAACTTTGAAACATCTTTTAACATTTAACTTATACACATTAGGGGAAAAATATGATTACACACACACACACACACACACACACACACACACACACACACACACACACACATATATATATATATATATCATATGAGCTGTAAGTTGTAAATTGCTTGTTGTGGTAATTTCAGTGAGAACATCCCCCATGGGCTCATGGAGTTGACTGTTTGCTCTCTAATTCATGGCACTATTTAGGAAAGCTTAAGAAGTATGGCCTTGCTGTAAGAAGTTTGTCACTAGAGGTGGGATTTGACAGTTTGATCTCTCTGATTTTGCTTGCAGTTCAAGATGGAATTCACAACCTCCTGCTCCAGCTGCCATGATTGCTTGCTACTTCTGCCCTGATGTTATGGACTCTAACCCTTTGGAAACATAAGTCAAAATATACTTTTAAAGTTGTATTGGTAATGGTGTTTTATCACAACAATAGAAAGGTAACTAAAATACCTAAAATGTGTGATTGACTGGGAAAATCTTAGTGTCTCTCTCTCTCTCTCTCTCTCTCTCTCTCTCTCTCTCTCTCTCTCTCTCTCTCTCTCTCTCTCTCTGTGTGTGTGTGTGTGTGTGTGTGTGTGTGTGTGTGTGTGTGTGTAAGAGATAGAAATTGAAGGGGGCAGACCTGTAGACAGCTGCTCAGCTCTCCTCATAGGGAAGTAACAATGAATTGTGTAAACAAGTATATTGAAGCCAGACAAGATGACACCGAGGAAGCTGAGGCTAGAGGGCTGCTAGTTTAAGGCCAGAGAAATTGGTGTGTTCAGAGCCAGCTTGAGGAAAAAATGAAAAAAAAACAGATAAAATAAAAAGAAGTATGCTGGAAAGATAGCCATTTTAGCATAAGTTTCAGGCTTATGGTAATGAGATATAAGTCTTCTATGTCGACTGGTTGGAAATACTTTGACGACAGGAACTCAAAATTTGCATTTTCTTAGAAATAGTTTGATTAAGTAATAAAGCAATGAATAAATGATAAGTGAATTGAGTTAGTTTATTTTAATTTGTTAATTTTGAAATTATTATGTAATTATATCATTACCCTGTTCCCTTCCTTCCCTACAGTCTCTCCTATGTATCCCTCTCTTATGTCTTTCAAATTAATGGGGTTTTCTTTCATTAATCGTTTTTACATATATGTATGTATGTATTCCTAAACATGTACATACAACATGCTCAGTCTGTGTAATATTACTTGTATGTATACATTTTCAGGGATGACCATTTGGTATTAAATAACTAATTGGTGTGCTTTTCTACCACTCTTGGCCTTCAACAGTTGTCTGTAGTTCTTTGTATGGGGTTGGGGACTTGTGAACTTTTCCCTGTCCACATAAGCATGTCTGTTGGTATCATCCATGCACTTCAGAACCAGAGCCCAGAGACCCCTGATTTGAACTTCCCTAAGGAGACTACCTTTCAGGATACCAGAAGGTTCCATGTATGCTTCCAACGGAGGTAAGTAATCAACTGTACTACCCAGCTATTATAACTATGAACCACAATTATGACCATATGACATCATAGCCCTAAGGGTGAATTAGTAGCATGTATACCTTAGTTGTAACCAACAGCTCTCTAATTGGATCTAAGACACTCAACAGGAGAGAAATCATGCTTAGTACTGGAAACCTAGCCAACTATGCAGAACTAGTGAAGTCATGAATCATAGAGGAGAGCCTACAACTGCCACTTTCCCAGACCAAAATAATCTCTAATGTCAATCTAAACATTTATCCTTATTTCCACAGATAAGTGTAGCCGCCACCCATCGAGGAAAATTCTCTTTGCAACAGATGGAGATCATTACAGATAACCACAAACAATCAAGATGCAGAATTGTGGAAGCCGGTCCCAATAGCTACATCTACAACACAACTCCTGCACATAGGCTCAGGGATCATTGTGGAAGAGGGGATGAATAGATTCTAAAAACTTGAGGAACAAGAAGTTTGCTGTGAGTTTGTGTTTCCTAGGAATGTCAAAGCTATACCCATAAAGTCTCAGAAATATAACTACCTAAAGATAGGGTGAAATGGGCTATTTTAAAATCATGTGCAACCAAAATCTGTAAGGTCTGTTGACTGTCTTCTCAAGTGGCACTGTTTGTGATTCACAAGCCAAAGAGCTTCTACATAAGTCATTGTTGTACTAATGAATGATGAACTGCTGAAGGCAAACCACTCACTAGATACTGAGATGCATGTATGTTCAGGCCACAGTTTTTTAGTGGTAGGTGCTGTAAACACACTAAAGCAAACCTCAGTGCATTGGCAATCCAATTTTTCAACATCCTAAAAACATAGCTAAACCTGCACTATCCCCTGTGCCTATAAAAACCAGGAATACAAACTGCTTGGGTTCTTGTCTGAGATACCTCTCAATTAGGCTGTTTTAAAGAGCAGCCTAAAGTATTTCTAAATAACAAAGGCTGTTTTTTATATTTTTTTTCTGCCATGCCATAGGATTTTCCTATAGCCTTGAATATCAGCTTTTGAATCCCTGAAAGTCCTCTCCATAGCAATATGCTTTTTCAAAGAATTTGGTATCAGGGCATTCTTTTTCTTGGATGAATAAGAGAGTTTGAAAGTAATTGCAGAGTTCCTAAGTTAGTAGGACTTTGGAGAATATAGGCCAACTTGAACTTGAGGTACTTAAGACCCTTGTAAAAGCTGTATGGTTGTTTTCATGCATTTGCTTTTGTGCTCTAAAATGCAGGAAGACCTTGAGGGAGAGAAGAGAATGTAAAATGCTATCAGAAGGGAAAAATCTTGTGACTACTACCTGTAGGGGAAATGTGAAAGTAGATCTTAATTTCCTTTCATTTTTTCAAAGAATGTTGCTCTCTGTGAAAAATGAAACCTGTGAAGGACAGAAAATATGGCAAAGTCACTCTTAGCAACAACGCCCCAACTACATGTATATTCTTGTGACTAAATGAAAAAATTGTAACTGACTGTAAGGGCTCTAGAGTCCCTGTATTTACTGTCAAAATCTCATTTTCCCCAAATTTCTATTACCTATTATTTACCACTCATTTCTTCATTTATTTACTTGGGGAATAGTTTTATAATAATTACCATGTACCACATATACCATTATATAATAAAGATATGTAGAGCTGAGTATGGTAATAGATGCTTGAAATCCCAAAATAGGCAGTGGAGGCAGGAAGATCATGAGTTCCAGGGCAACATGAACTACATAGAGAATTCTGTGTAGCCAGAACTACTTAGTAAGATGTTGTCTCAAACAAAACAAAACAAAGCAAACAACAAAACAAAAACAATACTAACAAAATGCAAAGGATAAAAGGATGTGAAGATGGAGGTAGTAGTGAGCAGAACAGATATGTGATGATGATAAATAGAAAAATAATCAAGACCATGATACTTGTCAAAGACCCCAAGGAAGAGTATTCCAAAGAGGATCATTCCAGTCTGCATAAAGTCTATTACATGGGTCTTGCAGTGGGGAAAAGAAGTTGGATGTGACTACTCATCCAAATAACCTGCTTAGATGGTCAATCCCCCCACTTTTTCAATTATCCTTCTTGTTGAAGGAAATAGACATTCTTCCCTTCCTTCAAACAGTATAAGCCCCTTTGCTTATTTGGTGGAAGAAACTCGCTAGCTTGTAAAAGTAGTCAGGCAAGCATTTAATGAAATTTGTTTGAAAACAAGGGGAAAACAGAGCTTATTGTCTGCAAACCAAGTTATTTTAGTCCAAAGGGCAACTAGTTGACAAGATTTCTAGAATCAAGGAAGTTATTTACATGAGACAAAGAACTCACTGTTTCCTAGGAGATACTGCCCAACAACAAAAGAGCTCAATAATATATTGCAAGAAAACCTAATTGTAATAATTCAATAAATCACATCCTTTTCACACAGAAAAATCAAATTGTAGATTTGTGTTAATATTATTGAGCTCTTTTGTTATTGTTATTTTGAGACAGGGTCTCACAAGCGGGCCTTAAACTCACCACAATCCTCTTACCTCAGTCTCCCTTGTGCTAGTATTACAATTGGGAACCACAACATTTGTCTTATCACTGAGCTCATAAAAAAATGAAGAGAAAAATCTCTTACAATGAAATCCATCAATCTTATTAGCTTGATCAAACATGAAATTCTATACCTAAAAACACTCTAAAACTTTCTTCTATCCAACCATTTTTCATCCTGCTCTTCTTCTCTTCCTTGTTTTGGAACAACTGTAGTCTTATTTTAGGACAAAATTGCCTTGTTTTTTTTTTTCTTAATGAAAACACATTCTTCTTACCCTGTATACTTTTCCTTATTAAAAGCATATCTTACCTTCCTTGAATATTTATCTATAGTCATTTCCCCCTCACCCTTATTAGTTCTAGAAGTTTTAATTACATATCTTGATTATAATTTTTAACTATAAGTAACTCTTCCTTTGCAGAGAAAACTAGGAAGGAGATAATTATGAAGTTACACCAGCATCTTATATAAGCATACTAGCAAATTTTATGAACACATATTTTATATCTTATAGGTAAATGCAATTCCCACATAATACAATTTTTCATGATAATTAATAGGCCCCAATATACTCATTTCTCTATACTATATAAAATTATTAAACCCAAAGTATATAAAGCTAAATTTAGGTTCAGTAATTAGTATTTTAGTAGTTCATCTGATTTACAAATTATCTAGATACTTAATAACATCCACTATTGATTTACTTTAGTGTAAGATTTCATACTACCAACTGTTATGGAAAGTGTTTGCAGATAGACATAGTAGGACAATGAACAGAGGTAGTCATCACATAGTTATTTCCTTGTTAGGTTTTTAAAATTTATGTATTGAAATACAGTCTCACCATATAGACCAAAATTACCTCTTACAATGTTAGTGCATCAGTCCCCCAAGTGCTGGGGTTATCACTATCATATATACCTGCTTGGAGCTTCACCCTGGGACTTGTGTTGCCTAATTAAAACCCAATTCTTAATGACCCAAAAGTCAAGTCTCAGGAAGGAAATATTGTGTCCGCCATAAAATTGAGTATCCAATGACTCTGTTGCTGAACACACCACATACTTCAGTCTCAGGTTAGAGGGAAATTGAATTTATTTTGACAAGGGCTAGTTTTTATAGTATGAAAAGGTATTATGTAGGCGCTGGAGGAAAACTGTCACCAACAGTCTTATCCAGCTTCAACCCTAATGAGAAAAAAATGACACACAAATGTGTGCAATAATGGCAAAAAAAGTTATGGGGATAGTCAGTGACTTTCTGATTGGATTTAAGGCATATTACATGGGAGGAAATAGATGACTGGTATACCAAATCTGGCCAAGGACCCTTGGTCCAGGCCAAAGTTGGTAAGCTAAGAGCTCCAAGGAGTAAAGATATACCTAAAATTAGTCTACTAGACTGATGACGTATTATATTACCTTCTAAATGTGTATTTTTAGACCCATAAATTAGTGAAGACATCAGGCCTCATAAAAACAGATATTTGTGTGTGCAATGGATGATAGTCAACTCAGAAACTCACAACTGGTCAAAGAACAGAGAGTAAGTATCATTAGAGTACTCAGCTACAAATGGCACATCTATATTATCCTCTCTCTTCATCATCAAGGGTCAGGGACCACTGTGGACAAGGGTCAGAAATATTCCAAGAGCAGAGATAGGGATGACAAGAGCAAAATAGCATTATCTGGACATGACAGAACAGTGCTGTATTCATAAACTCACAGCATCTGTATTACCTGCACAAGCTGTATATGGGATCAAGCCAGTCAACATGCTAACATGGAGAAAAGAGGACTTCACAAGCTGCTACACATAGTTGAAGAATTATTGACAGTTAAGGGCTTCTTAGAGAGGGAGAGTCCATTTTATTTAAGGTTGTAACCCCGGGTTTATGGATTACATTACTACAGATAACCCCATATCCATGAAGATTTGGGCATCAAGAATCAGACTTTAGTAATGAAAACAGCTCGGTATTGGCACAAAAGTAGACAGGTAGACCAATGGAATTGATTGAAGACCCTGATATTAACCCACACACCTATGAACACCTGATTTTTGACAAAGAAGCTAAAACTATACAATGGAAAAAAGAAAGCATCTCCAATAAATGGTGCAGGCATAACAGGATGCTGGTGTGTAGAATATTGCAGATAGATCCATATCTATCACCATACACAAAACTTAAGTCCAAATGGATCAAAGACCTCAACATAAATCCAGCCACACTGAACCTCTTAGAAGAGAAAGTGGGAAGTACCCTCAAACGAATTGGTACAGGAGACTGCTTCCTGAACATAAAACCAGTAGCACAGACACTGAGATCAACAATTAATAAATGGGACCTTCTGTAAGGCAAAGAACAAAATCAGCAAGATAAAATGGCAGCCCATGCAATGGGAAAAGATATTAACAAACCCCACATCCAACAAATGGCTGATTTCCAAAATATACAAAGAACTCAAGAAGCTAGTCACCAAAACACCAAACAATCCAATTAAAAAGTGGGATACAGAACTAAATAGAGAATTCCCAATAGAGGAATCTAAAATGGCTGAAAGACACTTAAGAAAGTGTTCAACATCCTTAGCCATCAGAGAAATGCAACTCAAAACAACTTGGAGATACCATCTTACTGGTCAGAATGGCTAAAATCAATAACACCAATGACAGTCTGTCCTGGAGAGGATGTGGAGAAAGAGGAATACTCCTCCACTGCTGGTGGAAGTGCCAACTTGGAAACCAGTATAGCTGTTTCTCAGGAAAAATGTGAATCAGTCTACCTCAAGATCAAGCAATTCCACTCTTGGGCATATACCCAAAGGATACACATTCATACAACAAGGACATCTGTTCAATTATGTTCACAGCAGTGTTGGTTCTAAAAGCTAAAACCTGGAAGCTACCTAGATGCCCCTCAACTGAAGAATGGATACATAAAATGTGGTACATTTAAACAATGGAGTATTACTCAGCAGATAAAAACAATGAAATCTTGAAATTCCTAGGGAAATGGATAGAACTGGAGGAAACCATATTGAGTGAGGTAACCCCGTCACAGAAAGACAAAGATGGTATGTACTCACTCATACATGGATATTAGACAGAGCAAATGACTACCAACCAACAATCCACACCAGCAGAGAAACTAGGAAACACGGAGGACTCTAAAAGAAAAATACATGGACCCCAAAGAAGGGACAAGAACTCCTGAGCAACTTTCTTACTCCAACAAGGAAGCACCAAGGCACAGTTATAATTAAAGCAAAACTGTAAATAACCCATTGTTCAATGTCAGGGATTCAGTCATGATCTGTCTTCCTCCAAAAGGCATATGCCACATCTCTAACCCCCACCCTTTGTAACACATATAGTTTATCACTGAGGTTTGCATAAGTTTAATTCCACAGCTGCTTTTCTTGGTAGCCATTCCATACCACAGCATCTCCAAAATGCTATAACTGGATTGCATTTTCAGCAATAGCCTCTCATAGGCTATATTCAGTGACTGCAACCCTGACAGATAATGACAAGTCTCAACAGCTCTACGTAACTTCTTCAACCCTGAGCAGTCTACCAAAACGGTCTGCACCTTACCAATGGCTTGTCAAATGGCTGTTATTACACTAACTTTATCCTCCATAAAGAATTCTATGGTAGACCCTTCCTCCAGACAGGCCTCTTCCTAGATCCAGATACTCCTTACATACCTCAGTATGTTATGTCACATGTACACACAGTCATGGCTGACACTGGTACCAGGATAACTACAGCTTGACTCTTCCCTTCTGGGACCACCTGTACACCTTAACTGAGGAGACTCGGCCTACCTCAAAATATTCCCACAGGAAATAAGACAGTGGTTCTCAACATTCCTAATGCTGTGACACTTTAATACAATTTCTCAAGTTGTGGTAACTCCAAACCATAAAATTATTTTGGTTGCTACTTCAGAACTGCAATTTTGCTACTGTTACCATCATAGTATAAATGTCTGTGTTTTCCAAAACTCTTAGGTGACACCCATGAAAGGGTCATTTGACCCCAAAGGGGTCATGACCCACAGGTTGAGAGCCACTGATCTAAGCTACTTGGATCAGGCCCTACCAATACTTCCCCATTTGAGCAACTGCAATCAAGTTGCAAGGCCTGTCATCATGGAATACATTGCCCAGATTGAAGACCATCGCTTCCCTTGAAGCTCCAACAACATATTTCTGCTAGCTTCTTGGAAATCTCCATCTTCTGTTCCAGCAAGACAGAGGTGAAATAATCCACCCCTAAACTCCTCTAGACTCTAATAAGTAGCCAAGTTTCTTTCTTTCCCTTTTCTGAGGTCCACTATATCACTTTTTTTTTTGTTTTTTCCAGACAGGGTTTCTCTGTGTAGCTTTGGAACCTATCCTGGCACTCCCTCTGTAGACCAGGCTGGCCTCGAACTCACAAAGATCTGCCTGCCTCTGCCTCCCGAGTGCTGGGATTAAAGGTGTGCGCCACCAATGCCCAGCGACTATATAACTTTTAAATACACTTTTATTATTTGAGAATTTCATACATCTAGATAATATTTGTTTGCTATACCCATGTCCCACTTCCCCTCCAACACTTCTCAGGAACCCTCTTCTACATCTCTTTCCTGAATTTATGCCAACATTCATAACTCTCTGAGTCCAGGTAGAGCTGACTCTATGTGCAGTGGCATGGACCATCCACTGGAATGTGGGCAGCCTCTCAGGGGCCAAACCAGACAGGAAAACTGATTTTGCTCTGACCCAACAGCCACCAGCTACCAATAACTCCTCAGCAGGGGTTGGGAGCCTCATGAGTCCCTCCTCTACACCCGCTGGAATGTTGATTGGCTTCAACCTGTACAGGTCTTGTGAAGGCGGTCATGCCTACTGTGAGATCATGTATGTGATGGTCTGTTGTGCCCAGAAGACATTGTTTTTCAGCAGTTGTCCCAAACCTCTGTCTTTGACAGTGTTTCCACTTGCTCTTCTCCTGTGATGTTCTATGAGCATTTGCTGTGGGTGTGTGCTATGGATGTTGTATTTAGAGCTGAGCACTCCATAGATCCTTACTCACTGCACTTTCACTAGTTGTGAGTTTCCATATTAAGTGCTGTCTGGTGTAAAACTCACCTTCTCTGATGAGGGCTACCGCTGCAGTAATCTCTCTGCCCTTGGAGCTGGAAGGCTCTATGATATTATTTTATAAGCTGTCTCCTCTTAGTCCCTGTAAGTCCTGTAGGACCCAACCTAGTTTTAGAGAATTCATTTTACAGCTCTTCCTTCAAGGAGACTTCTTGAAATATTCTTGGATGGTTATCATCGCTAATCTTGTAATACTCTTTCCACTTCTATGTGTAAAAATTAATGCTGTGGTGTTATTCTCTCAGCACCTTCTTCATTGTCTTTTTACTAGTATTCCTCCGTTCTAATTAGTTTCTACCATTGAGATCCACTCTATGACCAAAACCAACTCGTTTTTATTTGGCTTACACTTCCTTGTCACAGTTTACTATTCAGGGAATTTGAGGCAAGAACTCGAGGCAGGAATCTCAATATGATTCAGAATCCATGGAGGAACAATGCCTATTGACTTGCTCCTTTTTAGCGTGCTTTCTCATACAACCCATGGCCACCTTTCCAGGAGTGGCACTGCCTACCATGAGGTGTGCCCTCTTACATCATTCATTAATAATGAATATACCTAGCAAGCATGCCCACAGGATAATCTGATGAAGAATCTCAATTGAGAATTTCCCCTTCTCATATATGTCTATGTTTGTGTCAAGTTGACAACAACCAACAAGCACAGGAATCAATCCCCTTTCTCTACATAAAGATTACTCCTTTGTCCTTGCTGTGGCTAAGACAATCTCACCTCTAGACAATTCTTTTTTCTTAAATATCTTTGACTTTTTCACTATGCTGTCTCCTGAATGTCTTTACTAACTTTTCAAATATTTATAACTCCCTCAATCAAATCATAAACACAATAACAACAATTTTTAAGTTGTTGGATATATTCACAAGGAAACTTGATGATGATAATTGAGATGGAAGATAATAGAGGCCCTTAAAGAGGAACATAAAAATTCACTTAAGGAAATCAAGGAAAAGAAATAAAAATTTGCAAGTAATCAATAAATCCCCTAAAGAAAGCCAAGAAAAAACAACCAAACAGGTGAAGCAAACAGTTCAAGACTTGAAAATTGAAATAGAGGCAATAAAGAAAACATAAAATGAGGGAATTCTGGAAAATATGGGTAATTGAACAGGAACTACAGATGCAAGCATAAACAACAGAATACAAGAAAGAATCTCTAGCATTAAAGATATGATAGAGGAAATAGACTCATCGGTCAAAGCCTTCCCTTTAGCAGTAGAAGACCTGGTTAATACCTCTACCTAGTTTACAAAGTTCTCCTCTGTCACTTCTTCTCCATTAAAAAGGATGGACTAGGAGGAAGCTGTCGAGCTCATAAGGTTGCAGCTCATTGAAGTAGAAAGTGTAGGTATGCCCAAGTTCTTGATCAGAAAGACTACCTTCTGTTTCTATCATATGGAAGGAAATGGATCATTTCTATGGTTCTAAATATCATCTTATATAAATGACTTTTCCTTTTATGGGGTACAGCAAAGCTGGTATGTTAGGATAGGAACCATATGATGACCAGGGTGGTTATACTTTGTATTTGTGTCCACCTATGGTGAGGTAACAATATCAACCATGTGGTTAAATGATTCCTTCCTTCCTTTCTTCCTGCCTTCCTGAGACAGTCTCATTATATAGCCTTAGCTGACCTAGAACTCACTGTGTAGACTAGGCTGGCCTCAAACTCATAGAGATCCACTCACCTCTGTTTTCTAAGTACTAGGATTAAAGATGTGAAACACCATGCTCACTTTATTGATTCCTTTTTGTCTTTAGATAGCACAAAAGGTAACAGGAGAGACCACTGGAATTCCAATAAATATAAATATATAAATAGTTCCATCTGAAGTTGGGTGATCTCCACTTTTAGCTTTGTGCTTTTGAAACCTCACCTGCCAGGCCCCTTACAATATTGTTCCACTATTGGCCAACATCAATGTATAGATGGATGCTTTTCTGTGTTTGACAAAATGTATTAAAATCCACGGAGACCCTCTTTGTCCTGACCAAATACAGAAGCCTAAAGATCACTGATGTTTGGATTCTGGGGTCAAACACCTGAGTAAGCTTTAAGGGACCAGGATACCATTTTCCATATGGGAGAAAATAATATCTAGTTCTAACTAACTGGTGATAGGACTGCTTATGTTGATGATTTTTATGTGTGAAACTGAAGTGGTCAGATTTCCCATCTTCTAATGTTTAACACAATATAGCCTTCTATCTAAAGAAAGTATTCTTGAGGCTGGAAAAATGTCTTAGCAGGTAAGTGCATATACTACTCTTCCAAAGGACCTGAGTTTGGCTCTCCCACCTGAATAACCAATGACTCTGGTTTCCTAGAGCACATGCCCTCACATTCATGCACGCATGCATGCACACACACAATTAAAATAATAAAAAAATCTTTAAAAACGTAAAGCATTTTTGCCTTCCTGCCCTCTGTAATGGACAAATTGTCAGCTTTGTCCAACTTAAAATCATCTTTGAAGAGAGGCCTAACTGAGGAATCTTCTAAATAAACTGTATGTCTGCAGGGCATTGTTTTGTTTGTTAATTGATGTGGGGAAGACTTCAAGTATGAGTGGCAACATTCCCTGTTCCCTATGCAAGGGGTCTAGAAACTGAGAAGAGAAAACAGTAAGCAAGCAGAAGGGTACACGTTTATTTCTCTCTGGTCTAGACTGTGGGTATCATGTGACTACTTATTTATAGTTCTCACCATTGTGTTTTTTTTCTCCTATGATAGATAGATTGTAACCTGGAAATGTAGCTGAATAAACACAACACCCGCCTCAAGTTGCTTGTTTTCAGGATATTTTTGTCTCAGCAACAGAAACTAGAACACTCTTTAAGAACAGTAAAAACAAAATCTCAGAAATGCCTGACATCATTTGATTTCAGAGTCACAGACTTACAGTGTTGGAATGGGCAGCTTTGGGCTGGTTTATTTTTAAACAACTTGTGTGGCCAGTGGAAACTACAGCCATACAGTGACTATCAAAAATATCCTTCTCATCAGCAATACCAGCCAAAGTCACATCGCACCCCTTCTCAGCTCTGAAGCAGTACCAGTTTAAAAAAGAAAGAAAGAAAGAAAGAAAGAAAGAAAGAAAGAAAGAAAGAAAGAACAGCTTCATCACTTTTTAGTGATTTGACCCTGGTGATCTGTCAAGGAGAAATATAGAGACAAGAGAGCTTAAAACAAAAGTAAATATAATAAATACTTTAACAATCAGACCCTACAGGTCTGGAGCCACACTCAGTAACTTATGATGCTTAGCACATGTAATTAAAGCAGAAATCCTAATGATCCCTGGAGCCTGGACTCAAGCACCAGGTTCAGAAAGACAAAGGTAACTGTGAATATTACTACTTAACAATAGTGAGATGGCCACTCCTTTTTTGTAAGATGATTTATTTTACATAACCCCAAATATCTACTAACTTATTTTGTTGTTCTATAACCCATATAGAAAATCACTAATGATCCACTTTACCTTCCTTTTATACCATTTTTTTAAATTTATTAGTTCAAGTTAGGGAACAAGCTTGTTTCACATGCAAGTCCCTTCTCCCTCTCCCTCTCCCTCCCCTCACCCCCATCCCTCCCCCACCAACCTACCCCCCACCCCATCCACCCACCACTCCCCAGGCAGGGTAGGGCCCTCAACGGGGGCTCTGCAGTGTCCTCCAAATCTTCCTGTACTGGGCCTGGGCCCTTCCCCATGTGTCCAGGGCCAGAGTGTATCCCTTCATGTGGGATGGGCTCTCAAAGTCCCTTCTTGCACCAGGGAAAAATACTAATCCACTACCAGAGGCTCCCTGGAGTGCAGAGGCCTCCTTATTGACATCCATGTTCAGGGGTCTGGATCAGTCTTGTACTGGTCTCCCAGACAGCATCTGGGGTCGATGTGGTCTCCCTTGTTCAAGCCAACTGTTCCTGTGGGTTTCTCCAACCTGGCACAGACCCCTTCGATCTTCATTCCTCCCTCTCTTCAACTAAATTCCCGATTTCAGCTCATTGCATATCTGTGGATGTCTGTCTCTGCTTCCGTCAGCCACTGGATGAGGGCTCTAGGATGGCATAAAGAGAAGTCATCAATCTCATTTTAGGGGAAGGGCTTTTAGGTTATACTCTCCACCATTGCCTGGACTGTCAGATCGTGTCATCCTTGTAGGTCTCTGGAGGTCTCCCTAGTTCCAGATCTCTTCTCGGACCTATAGCGGCTCCCTCTGATATGGTATCTCTCATCCTGCTGTCTCTCCTCTATTCTTCCCCTAACTCCATATTTCTGCTCCTCCATTTCCTCTCCTCTACTCCTCTTCTCTTGCTCTTATTGTGGCAGCTCCCTTTCCCCTACCCTCATGCTCCCAATTGGCTCAGGAGTTCATGCCACTTCCCATTCTTGAGGACCATATATCCCTTAGAGTCCTTCATGTTTCCTAGTTTCTTTGGTGAAGAGGATTATAGGATGGTAGTCCTTTGCTCTATGTCTAAAATTCATATATGAGTGAGTACATACCATGTTTGTCTTTTTGTGACTGGGTTACCTCACTCAGGATGGTTTCTTCTAGTTCCATCCATTTGCCTGTGAATTTCAAGATTCCACTGCTTTTTTCTGCTGAGTAGTACTCCATTGTATAAATGTACCACATTTTCTCAATCCATTCATCAGTTTTTTTTTTTTTTACTTCTTTTCAAAATTGAAAAAAAAATCATGTTCTAAATAGTTATTTTTTGTTCTCTGACAGTTTCCTGCATGGATATAATTAAATTCCATTTTTTTGATCCCCAATTGTCCTGCCTCATGCATCCTGCCTCACCCTCCCTTCTTCTAACACCAAAACCCTGCTTCCCAACAAGTTCCCTTCCTATTTTCATCCTCTCATCCTCTCTCTCTCCCTTACCCTTACCCCCCTCTCTCTCCCTCACCCCCTCTGTGTGTGTGTATATGTGTGTGTGAGTGTAATAAACTGAATTTAAATTAGGCTGCATGCATGAGTGTGGGTTGGAGATTATTTCCTGGATCATGGGCAATTTATCAGTGGTTCTGTTACTGTCGAAAGTGTCACCCCTTCTGTCCAGAACCATTAACTCTCACAAGTCCCTTGGAGAAGGGTAGAGCTTCATGAGTCCTTCTTCCATCCATGATGAAATGTTAATAAGCACAGTCTTTTGCAGAGCTTTTATACTTTGTCATCACAGCTGTAGTGAGTGCATAAATACATCAAGAAGCAGTGTCTTCTGGACATAGCATGCCACTTCTTATTGGCCCAGATAAGCCCTATACAAATGGCTCATAGGCTAAGACTAAGCAACTTCTCTAAACCATGTCAAAAGGACTCCATTTCTCTGAGAATTTTCCTGCTGCTTTCCTGCCTCTATCACTTCATGTGTATTTGATTTGAATTTTTATATCAATTCTAGTTTGGTAAAAACTTAAACACCTCTTCTCCATGCCTCCAGCTTGTTGTTTCTGGCACAACAGAGAATGTGAGTCTGAAAGAGGTAGGAGATTGAAATGGAATATCTCAAAGGATTCGGGGAAGCTGGAATAATGAATGAATATGGTGACAGGAATAAAGAGAATCAGAAATGATAGGAAGGGAGAAACCTTAGAGAAGCTAATGGAGGAGCTCTCAAGTTTCTCAAGGAGACAACTAAAGTTACAAATTTAGCAGCATCATGCCAGTAAGAAACAAAATAGTCATATTTGATAAAACACAGTTATCAGACTGATAGCTGGGAAACCAGCATGGGACTGATCCAGACCCCACAAATGTGGGTGTCAGTGAGGAGACCTCAGAAATCTATGGGGCCCCTTGTAGTAGATATGTACTTATCCCTAGCATAGGAATGGAGGTTGGGATCCCATTTCACATAGAGGGATACTCCCTGAGCCTAGACACAAGGGGGTTGGCCTAGGCCCTATCCCAAAGGATATGACAGACTCTTAAGACTCCCCATGGAAGGCCTCACCATCCTTGGGGAGCAGAAAGGTTATGGGGTAGGTTTGGGTGTTAGTGGGGGGCAGGGGAGAGGAGGGAAAGGAGAGGGAACTGGGATTGACATGTAAAACCATCTTGTTTCTAATTTAAATAAAAATGGAAAAAAATCTTGCAAAAAAAAGAGTAAATGAGGCTGTTAGGTTAGGGCCTTAATCCAATAGGAGTATGCCTTTACAGAAAGAGGAAAGGAACCCAAGGTATAGAGCAATGTCTTATTATCTGATATTCACTGGTTCCTGGGGAATCTGTGGAAGAGCATTGCCAGATATAACTGCTCAATCTTGAACTTTCCAGCCTTCAGAACCACGAATCAAACCTTCTGTTCCTTATAATTTTCTCAGTCTGTGTCAATAAGATCTAGTAACAGAAAACAACCATAAGTGCCTGTCAAAAGAAGACCAGGACTCTACCTCAGCTTCAAAGCACATACTTACCCAAAATCCTAACAATCACAATGTATCAGCAAGATGCTTTAGCAGACTATTACCCAGAGCTCAGGAGTTAGACTCACCCATGGGTTTCTTAATCAGTATGGCCACACATGAAGGCAGAGCTTCAAGGGTGTCCATTTTAGTTCAGGGCAAGATGTTCAACTTTCTAATGGTCCATCTGATCCTACCCAAGTCACTGGCACCTTAACTGTTATGGGGAAAAATGTATTGGACCTAATAAAGACAGTATTGGAGACTGTGTTCAGTATTGGCTTTTGATAAACAAATTTGAGTACCATTGCAGTGGGAACTTCCAGAGGGGAGGAACAATGGAGCTTATCTCTTTTTTTTCTGCAGTTTTTTTCATTTGAATTAGAAACAAGATTGATTTACATGACAATCCCAGTTCCCTCTCCCTCCCTTCCTCCCCTACCAAGCCCCCCCCCCAACTAAAACCCTACCGATCACATATCCTTCCTGTGGAGCTTACGTCTGATGTGACAAATTGGGGTTCAAGACAAAAGGTGGGAAGAGTCAGTGGTTGGAAAATTAATAAACAGCAGGAGTATGGACGCTTTTGGTAGAGTGAACTTCCCAGATGCTTCCTTAAAGTAAATCAGAGTGACCAGTTGTCTACTATATACCACATGAGCAATTTGGTTACATATCCAAGGGTGTCAGAACCAAGTGGGACTTACCCTAAATTGACAATAGGATTCAAGTTCAAACTGGCTTCCACACCAGAAAGTGGGGAAGCCTGTGGTGGGGTCCACATGTTGAGGACTCAAAGAAGCTTGATTAAAGTCACGTCAGAGGAGTAGGTCTTTGTTACATCCTTTCTTCTTGGGACTTCTTATATATTGTACACAGACAATGTATTTTAAATGACTTCAAGGCTGCCAAGGAGAATAGAGGTAGCATACATGTACAGGGAGGACTATTTGCTTTGAGAGAATGTTTTTGGCCCTAGATGATGTTTAGAGTAATTTCTGAAGGCATATTTAAGCCTTCTGGGGAATTTTAACCAGGCTTTTGGACAGAAAATGTCAGAAATGCTTTTAGAATTGAAAGACAAAATCACAAGCTTGGCATTTGGTAGGTTGAATTTGCTGGGAAAAGGCTCTAGAGCAGTGGTTCTCAACCTTCCTAATGCTGTGACCCCAACCATAAAATTATTTTCATTGTTACTTCATAACTCTAATTTTGCTTCCTTTATGAATCATAATGTAAATATCTGTTTTTTCCAATGGTCTTAGATGACCCTTGTGACAGCGTCATTTGATACCAAAGGGGCCACAACCCAGAGGTTAAGAATTGCTGCTCTAGATGGATGCCTGAACATGTTTTCCACTTTTTTTTCTGACATTGGGTCTTGATTTTAAGGATATTACCCAAGTGATGGAAGGGGGTGAAAGGATTTCAAAATTTCTGTGGCTAGAGGATTAGACCAGAGACTGGAAAGCAGCAGGGAGATCTATTCAGGATCTAATTCAAGGACTTTAAACAGATTAAAGTCACTACCTCAAGATGTGGTAGTGACTTTAAACAGGATGGCAGCAGAAGAGATTGGATGAATTTCTTAAAATATGTAGGCCAGCACCAGAGGACTAGAGTGAAGACCAAGCCATCTGATCTGGTCTTATAGATGTACCCAGGCTCCCTACTGCTCTAAGCAGCTGTTGGTGTGGCTATTCTCTGAGAAAGAGAAAGATAGGAGGGATAGTGTGTGTGTGTGTGTGTGTGTGTGTGTGTGTGTGTGTGTGTGTGTGTGTGTGTGTGTAGGGACATGTGAATGGGCATAGGGAAGAGGAGGAAATTTTTCATCTAGCTAAGGTCTCCTATTTTACCAATCCAAGTAGTGAGTTTTAAATGTTAGCTAGTCAGAAAGATGCTTTACATTGCTTCTCTGTGCACAGAGTGTAGAGAAGACACACAATAGTGATGATCCTTGGTCATATACCACAAATGGGTATTTTCCTATTACATTAATTTAAAGGGAAAGAAAAATCCAAGATGGCCGCCAGAGAGGACTAAAAAGCTGCAGCTGCTGTAGTGACGAAGGCGGGTGCATTGTGACTTATCTCACTGTGCCCTTTGTGACCTGGCCAGCCCTGATGCTTCTGCTGGCTTGCTGAGAGAGCCTGCCCGCCAGACAGATCTAGCTCCTGCTTGAGTCCGGAGTGCGGACAAGTGGCTGGCTGCGTCGGCCCAATTCTAGCTTGGCCCTCAGCTTCCCAGTCATGGCAACCTCCACTACCTCACACCGGCCCATCAAGGGGATACTAAAAAACAAAAGTTCAACATCTTCAGTGGAGGATTCCGCCCAGCCATCCGGAAGAGCCGGCACCCAGGAGTTACAACGAAAGAAATCGCAAAAGTGGGACGAATCCAACATACTAGCAACCCACTATCCATCCTATAAAGACTATGACTTAATGAAGATGAACGAGCCCGGCAATCCCTATGCCAGTGTGCCACACGACGGAGAAGATGGCATGAGTGAAGTTCAAGGAAAGGAAGCCATGACCCCTGACACCTTAGCGAAGAAACTGGCAGCCACTGACACATTTGGAACCAGCCATCAGGGTGAGGAGCAAGGAAGCAGCGGTGCTCATAGCAGCAAATTCTTCCTGGACAAGCAAGAAAGACAGCGGCAATTTGAGTTGAAAAGGAAGTTACATTACAACGAAGGATTGAACATCAAATTGGCCAGACAACTGATATCGGAGGAGCTACAGTCTGAAGTAGAAGATGATGAAAACCAACCACGTCTACATTCAAATTATTGAAGAAAAGACTACTACAGAAGAAGCTCCGACATTGAACATCTAGAAATTCCATCAAAGAACACATATAAGATCTGTGGTTGCCGCTGCCTTGCCGCTGCCATTGCCTATACCACCGCTGCTTCTTGCTTCTTAGAATCCATGGTCATAGTGTGACAATACTTATGCATTTAACTGTTTAATGGTGTTTAGTGGTCATGCAGGAATTAAATGGTAATCTTAGAAAATATTAAATTGGCTGAAATGTCTGTCTGTTGTGGCTGTGCTTTATTTCCTGTGCCGATAGTCAATGGTTTCCTCTTTTAAATCATCGTGGGTGGTTGCCAGGAATAGGGAGAGAAAAAGGAAGCAGAGCCTCTCCTAGGGGTCTTCAGAGAGGGTGCCTGCTTGTCTTTTCAGTGGTCTATTAAAGGCTTCTGGGAGGCGGAGGAGGGGCCGGCATTCTGGTTGTTACATGCCTATTTGAGTGACAAAATGCTTTCCAGATGACTAGAGAATGAACACCAATTTTCAGAAGAAGAATGATGTCTGCCAAATTCCTGTTGACCTGAAGATGAAGACAAAGGAAGTTGGGGAGATGGTCTAGGGGTTAAGAGCACATACTGCTCTCGCAGAGGGTCCAAGTGGAATTTCTTGCACCTACAATGGGTCACTCAGAACTATCTCTAATTCCCTTTCCTCAGTACCATCTTCCGTCCTGATGCATACTCCCCCTGCCTAACACATATACACGCAATTAAAAATAAAAATTAAACAGGGATGACGACATATTCCACCATTAATAGATTTTGCTGACCTTGGAGGACCCGGGTTCAGTTACAGGCACCTATCTGTAACTCCAGTTCCAGAGGATACAACGCCATCTTCTGGCCTTCAGAGGCACTGCATGCATATGGTGCATAGACATACATGCAGACAAAACACCCATAAACATAAACATAAAATAAATCTTTAAAACATTTAAAAGACAGGGGACCCAGTTTGAGGACCTGTTTCTGGTCAGAAGAGGGTGGTGCAGCTGCCACTGGGCTACAGTATAGGTAATACAAAGACATAGGGGGAAATAATTGCTGACTCTCACACACATGGGGAATGGCAGAGATAAGAATGCTGAACAGAGTAAAGTAGGGGTGTCAACAGGGTGTGCATACTTGGAAATTTCCTTTGCACAAGGTGATGCTTACTCTATTGTTTCCATAACACAGCACCACATCAATGATCAGGAAAATATGTGGGCAAGAAAAAAGGAGGATAGAACCTCTAAAATCTAAATTTGATGACTGCTACCACTCATTTCTTACAGACCTCTTGAACAAATTAAGCTACCATTTATAAAATCTACATTTGGAAAATTCAGTTCACACATGGAAGGGTGAAACATTCAATGTCAACATCCGTTCAAGGACAGGCAGAAAAGACTGAATTTCAGTAGCCCAAGCTACGTGTGCAAGAGAACTGCAAAGACCTGGTGGAAACTGAAAAATATCTCTGTGTTAGTGTGTGGTGTCTGTGTCTATATGTATGCATGGGAAAAGACGTTTCAGGGTTTTTTGTTTTTTGGTTTTTCGAGATGGGGTTTCTCTGTGTAGCTTTGGAGCCTATCCTGGCACTCGCTCTGGAGACCAGGTTGGACTCGGACTCACAGAGATCCTCCTGCCTCTGCCTCCCAAATGCTGGGATTAAAGGCCTGCAACACCAATGCCCGGCTTTTTTTTTTTCTTCAGGTATTTTTATCCACCAGCATAAACATAGTTCCCTAATACAATATTATACATTATTAGTGCTTTAAAAATATAAAAGTTGTTATCATTGTATAAGCAAAGCAGTTTTGCACCACTGAACCTGCGTATGCATACTGGGTACTAAACAGTTTCTTCTTCCAAGGCACCTGCTTTCTTTTATCTTCCCCACTCCCCTGTTTTAAAGCAGACTCTTTAAGAGGTGCATATGAACTTGGTTTCCATAGCAATTGCAAGCATCAGTGATAACCCAGAGCTTCTAAGTTATAATATACAGTCTGCCCTATTAATGAGTTTCAAACTGCATTTCTATGAGACAACTGCTCGGTCACTGATAGATAAGGTCAGACCCCATCTTCAAAGTTTAAATTAAATCAGAATAGATCAAAATGCATCAGAGGGAGGAGTGTCCTTTGCGGAAAGTGTTCTATTAAAAAATGCACTCTTTCTGGAGGCCAAACTGTCACTTTTGTGATTTTTTTAACACTCAGATGGAAAAATTCTAAAATGTATACAAGTCTCTTCTGGGTTACTAAAGCATGACATCATGTTCTTGTGTTACTTATGACTGAGTTTCCCCCTTAATAGCTCTGACTCTAAAAAAGCACACAATAACCACCACCCCAAGGGCAGGTGTGACAGTTAATCCTAGCCAGGTCAGGAGGACTACAAGTTCAATGATAACACCATCTTGCTTACAGATTGTGCCTACATTGATGGGGTCCCATTTGACTGGTGTACTCAGCTGTTTCCACCCTGTACAAGAGTGTTTGCAAGGGTCCTGGAAGGATATTACCCAAGATCTTGGAAGGACTTGTTTTAGAATTGTTTTTGAGGATAGTGTCTAAAATAGAAACAGAATTTAACCAAGTATGGACAGGTATATCTGGAAAGCTTGGCATTCCAGATACAAGTATAAAGCAAGGGGAGGCTGCATGGGTTTAGAGAGGTAGGAAGCCCCATGGTCTAACTCATATATCACACAAAGTCAATGGGAGACACCATTTCTTTAAGCAAGAGTAGCCTGATCAGACTTCTCTGAGAGAGCCTCCTAGCTGAGGACATGGCCATAAAGCCACCAAGGTAAGGATGACAAAGCTGCAGACAGTAAGCTGGGTCCCAGAAAGCCCAGAGATTTCTTAAACTATCACAAATGGGCAGAAAGATGGCTCATCATCAAGGGTGCTTGCCAACATGCTTGAAGACCTGAGTTTGATCTTTGAAATCTACATGGCTTTTGGAATGATTAAATGAAAAGGTGTTGGTAAAACATGTGGCTTCTATTAAACATTCAGTAGATTGGTGGATAATATTCTCCTCAGCCGTACACATTTCTATTCATCTATTAATCTGCTGATCATTTCCAGGACAGTGTTAGACATTTTTAAAGTTACCTATCTTTTCTCACTGGACAGAGAACCTTTTGTATACAGGAGCTACATCCCTGGGTCTGGAGCCTCTGAACACAATGTCATATACCAAATCTATGTTGCGAACTGAAGCTGAAAGAATGAGCTTGAACATGTCACCCCCTGTTAAATTGGATCCCACAATCAACTCAGAAATAGTCAAACACAATTTGGTCTCTGAGGCTACTGAAGCTTCAGCCTCATGAGCTTTTATGGATACAGGTGAAGGCAAAGTAAAGATTGGGTAGTCTCAAATGGTAACAGTGCTTACTCAAAGCAGGGACAATTGCTTCACGTAATCTCTTTGAGGATGTCCTTGATGTTTTTCATCACCCTTAGCCTGAAAAGCAGGAGATAAAATGGGAGTACACTAACCAGGGATTTAGATGTAAAGCCAAACTACAGTTTAATTTTCAAACACATTGAAATTTCTAGGATACAGTCAAGTTTAGGAAAGAAAGGCATTAATTCTGTCTCATCCAAACCACAGGTAAGAACCACATCATCGTTTATAGTAATGTGCGACATTTTATATTCACAGCACATTTCTAATTCTCACTTTTTTCCTTCTGAACTTCTCTTATTAATTACTATTTGATTTAAACTGCAAATTTTATAAACTGGAAGTAGAAAAGAACCTTCTGACCCTTTAGCCCAACTGCTTCAACTTATGGCCCAAGGTTCTTTGTTTCAGAAATAAGAGATACCAAAATATCTTCCCTGGGGTTAAAAAGCCACTGGGAACTGATGCTTGCTTATAGCCACATGTTACCTCCTTTGTATAGGGGGAACATAAATTAACTATGAACCCAAATACAGTCATTCTTGTTTGGAGACAGTTCTTGTGCTTTGAACTCAGAAAACCCTTCCAGTAGAGTATATCCTCTTATAGAAAACCTGACCTCAGCCAGCCCCAGACGCTAGACAAATGTCCCAAGAGATGAAACCAAATAACTTCTCTTGAAAATGAAAAGAAAAGCTTTCCTATCAGTCTGGTCTGGTAAAAATTTTCCTCTTATACTTTGTGCTTATCATTCCCAGCATGTCATGCTTTAATACAAATGTATGCTGTGGAGAAACAGAAAGAAGCACGTTGGTGAATTCTAAGAAAGAGACATCACTCAGAGGGAGGGAGGCCCTTACATCATAGTCAAGAGAAGTTGCTTGGTCTTATTTCATGAACTATTAGTGTAAGGTAATTTGAGTTGGGTTATATTTGAATAGAAAAGAAATAGGCATTTCACCATCTTGTAAGGTAGTATATTTTGTAACATCCTTTTTATACAAGCTCTTTGGATGAAGTACCGTGCACTAACTGGGAGATAGGCTCTAGTTGTTTGTACAAGACACTGAAAGCACTGGTCACACTCCACATATTGGTTTATTATTTTAAGTGTACTACCTGTACATTTTCCCCCTCAACATATCAGCAAGATTGAATGACAACAGCAGAAGATCTTTTTCTGGAATTGTTTCAGAGATGAAATGAGGAGCCAAGGGCCCTGGTAAGTGTTGCTAATGTGCCATAGAGTCAAAGTACTATAAGGCATGTGTTTGTTACTTTTGTATTTTTTTGATAAAGTAGTGACAAAGACAGATAACAGAACAAAGAGTTTATTTGGGCTTACAGTTCCAAAAGGTTATGACTCCATCTTGGCAGGGAGGCATAACAGCAAGCAGCAGGCAGCAGGCATGGAAGCTGGATAAGAAGCTGGGGACTCACATTTCAAACCCCAACACAAAGTAAAGATAGAGAGAAAAGAAAATTGGGAGTAGAGTAAGGCCTTAAGCTCTCAAAGATCATAAGTGACATACTTTTTCTACCTCTTCTACCAAAGGCACACATCATAATAGTAGCCCCAAGCATTGACCAAGAGTTCAAGTACATGTATCTATGGGAGGACATTCTCATTCAAACAAACACAAGGCATAGAAGGCTGGAACTGAGGTTTTGAGAGGAGAGGAGGATGGTGACTACAGAAAGTGCAAGGCTAGACTATTGCTTGGAGATCAAGATGTAAGTAATATGGCTATCAGATGTAGTTGTTAATGTTTGATATCCATGAGACATATCTAGAGTTTAAAGTCTTTTAGACTCTCTGGAAAGAACTGTTTGGATGCCTTAGACGCAACCAGGGTAAAGGAGTTACCTTTTGACAAGAAAGAGTTGGTATATCGAGAATAATTTAAGCAAAAAGACAGAGTCAGCTCCTGACCCAGTACCACCACTCCTTTAGTTTTTCAATATAGAAATAGAAAAAGGTATTATAAATGTGGATAAGTGGTGTTTGCCATCCAAGAATAGTCAAAGAAGTCTCCCTGAAGATAGCTGTAAGATGAATTTTCTAAAACTAGGGTGGTTCTTCAGGACTTACAGGGACTAAGAGGATACAGCTTATAAAATAATATCATAGAGCCTTTCGGCTCCAAGGGCAGAGAGATTACTGCAGCGGTAGCCCTCATCAGAGAAGGTGATTTTTACACCAGACAACACTTAATATGGAGACTCACAACTGGTGAAAGTGCAGTGAGTAAGTGTCTATGGAGTTCTCAGCTCTAAATACAACATCCATAGCACACACCCACAGCAAATGCTCAGAGAACGTCACAGTAGAGGAGCAGATGGTAAGACTTACAAAGACAGAGGTTTGGGACAACTGCTGAAAAACAATGTCTTCTGGGCACAACAGACCATCACATACATGATCTCACAGTAGGCATGACCGCCTTCACAAGACCTGTACAGGTTGAAGCCAATCAACATTCCAGCGGGTGTAGAGGAGGGACTCATGAGGCCCCCAACCCCTGCTGAGGAGTTATTGGTAGCTGGTGGCTGTTGGGTCAGAGCAAAATCAGTTTTCCTGTCTGGTTTGGCCCCTGAGAGGCTGCCCACATTCCAGTGGATGGTCCATGCCACTGCACATAGAGTCAGCTCTACCTGGACTCAGAGAGTTATGAAAGTTGGCATAAATTCAGGAAAGAGATGTAGAAGAGGGTTCCTGAGAAGTGTTGGAGGGGAAGTGGGACATGGGTATAGCAAACAAATATTATCTAGATGTATGAAATTCTCAAATAATAAAAGTGTATTTAAAAGTTATATAGTCGCTGGGCATTGGTGGCGCACACCTTTAATCCCAGCACTCGGGAGGCAGAGGCAGGCAGATCTTTGTGAGTTCGAGGCCAGCCTAGTCTACAGAGGGAGTGCCAGGATAGGTTCCAAAGCTACACAGAGAAACCCTGTCTGGAAAAAACAAAAAAAAAGTGATATAGTGGACCTCAGAAAAGGGAAAGAAAGAAACTTGGCTACTTATTGGAGTCTAGAGGAGTTTAGGGGTGGATTATTTCACCTCTGTCTTGCTGGAACAGAAGATGGAGATTTCCAAGAAGCTAGCAGAAATATGTTGTTGGAGCTTCAAGGGAAGCGATGGTCTTCAATCTGGGCAAAGTATTCCATGATGGCAAGCCTTGCAACTTGATTGGAGTTGCTCAAATGGGGAAGTATTGGCAGGGCCTGATCCAAGAAGCTTAGATCAGTGGCTCTCAACCTGTGGGTCATGACCCCTTTGGGGTCAAATGACCCTTTCATGGGTGTCACCTAAGAGTTTTGGAAAACACAGACATTTATACTATGATGGTAACAGTAGCAAAATTGCAGTTCTGAAGTAGCAACCAAAATAATTTTATGGTTTGGAGTTACCACAACTTGAGAAATTGTATTAAAGTGTCACAGCATTAGGAATGTTGAGAACCACTGTCTTATTTCCTGTGGGAATATTTTGAGGTAGGCCGAGTCTCCTCAGTTAAGGTGTAGAGGTGGTCCCAGAAGGGAAGAGTCAAGCTGTAGTTATCCTGGTACCAGTGTCAGCCATGACTGTGTGTACCTGTGACATAACATACTGAGGTATGTAAGGAGTATCTGGATCTAGAAAGAGGTCTGTCAGGTGGAAGGGTTTTCCATAAAAGACTTCATAGGGGATGAAGTGATTGTAATAATAGCTTCAGCTCTGGGCTCTAGAACCAGATCTAAGGCCTGTCCAGTTTCTTGAGGAATATGTAGAACATGGAGTTATAGTAGGGCTAGGAGCTAAGCTGCCTATTTAACTCCCAGTGCCCTTGGTTGTCAGTCTGGAAGATGTCAGAGTGGTCCTTTTGGTAAGCTTAGAAAAATGTAATGACCACCTGGATAGGGAGTCAGATGGTTTCTGGAGAATCAAAACATCAGAGGATATGTTTAGTCCTGCGGGTAGTGAGAAACCCCTGTGTGTTCAGATGACTGCATGAGTGTGGCTTCCATAGAAAGTCTAAGGAAGATCTGTGTGCATATCAACTGTAATCAGCCCTGGTCCCAGTCGGAGAGTCCTAGGCCAGGCAGGTAGATCTGATTTGGGAGCTGGCATGTGACAACTTTGAAAGGGCTTAGTGTCTATGACCACTGTGACTCTTACTTTTGTATTACATGAAGGCCTTTAGCCTGCCACCATAAAAGCATTTTCACCTATGACATAGTCAGCCTGAAGGTGGGAAAGGATAGAATTATCTAGATCTAGTTTAGCCCTGTGGGAACCGCATGTAGTTTCTGTACAACAGGATTGGAGATAGTCCTCAAGTTTTCAATCTGACAGTCAGGTACCAGGATTTCAAGTGTCGCAAGTTATTACAATGAGTTCTGGATTTTGTAAGAGATGAGTCTGGTGTGTGTTCATTCTGTTATCTGATACCTAATAGAAGGCCCTCAGACTAAGGATTTCAAAGACATGGTAAGGCTCTTTTAAGTGGCTAAATCTGATTACTTCAATGGCTGTCTTTGGGTTTTAAGAACTTTATGTCTCCAGCTTAACCAGGTTTGTTTACAAATTCTGTTTGGCTGCTAATATAGTTTTACTTTGTAATATTTATATTTATTTTTCATTATTATCCTAGTTTCTTTTCCGATTGATGTGATGAAAATACTCTGACCAAAGTAACTTAACAGAGAAAGGATTTATTTTAGCTCACACTGCCAAAGTAATGTCTGTCATAATGGGGACATTAAGACAGCAGGTGCCTGAGACCGTTTATCATATTGCATGCATGGTCAGAAGAAAGAGAGATGAATGTGTGCTGCTCCTCAGATTTCTCTTTGTATTTATACAATCCTGGGTCTCCTTCTCCTTGGCTGATCTCACTACAATCAAGAAAGACCTTCTAATGTCACTTAATTGAATCAACAAAATCCTGTGTAGGCATGCTAAGAGATGGTTCTAGGCTTTGTCAAGTCGATAACCCTATCACAGTTATACTTCCCTAATGCATATTCCAAAACAATGTAGGTGGCCCAAACCTCTTTTTGCTATAAAAATTTGGTGAGGTTCCTTGGGTGGCTACTCTTGGAGACATCAGAGGAGCCCTTTGCCTACTTTAACTTTTCTTTACCAATTGTTTTATCTGCTAGAATGGGGTCTTATCATGCTGATCTTGTGATTTTGCTTGGAAACATGAAAAAATGTTTTCCTCTGTAGTGACCTTCCTTTTTATAGACTACATGTTGCTTAATGGATATTGAGGTTTAAATGGGAAATGCCCCATATAGGCTCATGAATTTGAAAACTTGTTCCCAATTGGCGGCATTGTTTAGGGTAGTTACAGAACTATTAGGAGTGTAGTCTATCTCCAGGAAGTCCATCTCTGTGGGTGGGCTTTGGGGGCAAACTAACCTACCTTCCTGTTTCCTTTCTCTCTGATTACTGTGTGTGGTTGAGATGTGATCTCTCAGTTTCCTGCTGCTATGTCTTCCCCACCATTATGCATTCTTACCTTCAAAAAAAAAAAAAAAACTCCTCTATGAGTTACTTTTGGCCATAGTACTTTTCCACAGCAACAAAAAAAAATGGTTAATATAAAAGTTGATACCAGCAAGCAGTGGTGGCACACACCTTTAATCCCAGCACTCAGGAAGCAGAGGGAGAAGGATCTCTGTGAGTTCAAGACCAGCCTGGTCTACAGAGCTACTTCCAGGACAGCCATGGCTGTTACAAAGAGAAACCCTGTCTCAAAAAACAAAAACAAAAAAACAAAAAAGGTGATACCAGAGATAGTGGGCTTGTTGTTGTAAAGAACATTTTTTTTAATGAGGAAGACCTTGCCACGTTGGACTAGGAAAGTAATTGAATGCTGTACGCAGGCAGAGGTTAGTGACCTGTTCTGATAGGAACCTAAAAGATAGTACTATGAAGAGCAATACAGACAGTGGAGGCTCAACTCATGAGCTTTCAGACGGGAACAAAGATTATATGAGCAACTGAAGTAGAGGTCAGTCATATGATATTTTGACAAATAATGCAGCTGCATTCTCCCTGTGTCCTAAAAGCTTGTCTGTGTGTAAATTAAAATAAAGTGTCGATTCCTTTGGTAGAGGGAATTTCAAGACAACATAACGTTCTATCTGTTGAATGGTTGCTGCTGAATACTATTAGGCAGATCTACAGTGGGAAAGAACACCAAGAAATAAGAGTTGTTAAGTTGTGTAATGAAAACGAAACTGTAATTGTTAAGGTGTTGAGTGTTATTATAGAGAGGTCCACTGCTACATGCTACATAGCTAATCCTCCAACTTGTGAAAGAGCCTTCTAGAAAGTGCCTGCTGAGGGAAGTTACATTTCAGCATATAAAAACAGCTGCTAAAAGAGTCCAAGGGGACCAAAGATTCATCCCAAGCTGGCAACCTAACCAGACAGTGTTGTCAACATGGTATTAATCTTAATAACAAGAAAGATTTAGGGATCATAGATCTTTTCCTCCATGGTTCCAGAGAGCTACTAAGATTAGGCAATGTGTCACTAGGATGTAGGGTTTCGTCTTTTGTTTTTTGGGTTTTTTTTTGTTTGTTTGTTTTTAAGAAGGCCCTAAAGGGCCATTCTGTGAAGCTCTGAAAGTAAGCCTGGATTGTGGTAGAGATACCAAGACACTGGAGATGACAGATTTGTGAGACCTCTGCCAAATAGAGCTGTATACAGAGAGTGGAACCCGCTCAAAAAAGAGATGTATGTTGCAGTAACCAAAGCTTAGGGAGTAGAGCCATCTAAGCCCTTTGAAACTGAAACCCCAGATACTAGACATGGAATTAAAGAACTTGGTGTTTGCCGGGCATTGGTGGTGCACGCCTTTAATCCTAGCGCGCGGAGGCAGAGGCAGGTGGATCTCTGTGAGTTCGAGGCCAGCCTGGTCTCCAGAGCGAGTGCCAGGATAGGCTCCAAAGCTACACAGAGAAACCCTGTCTCAAAAAAAAAAGAATGTGGTGTTTTCCCTGTGAAGTTTCAACCTTGTTTTGGCCCAGTATCTTTTTACTATACCCCCTCTCTGATTTTTGAATACTAATGTATTTTCTGTGCCATTGTATGTTGGATGTATGCAATTTATTTCTTAGTTTTATGATGGATCACAGTTTAGAGATTTCCTTGAGTCTCAGACTTTGTACTTATGAAGTTAGACTAAATAAAGTTCATTATGACAAGGACATGTTACCATGGGAACCATAAGGCTGAATATGGTAGTTTGAGTGGGAAATGTCATTCATAACCTTATGTATTTGAACACTTGGTCTCTAGTTTGTGGCATTGCTTAGGGAGGTTATGAAACCCTTGGGAATTCAGCCTTGTTGGAGGAAGTGTAAGACCCCCGGAAACTCGGGCTTCCAGGATCTTAGCCCAGGACCTCGGCCACCCCAATGCCCATGTGGAGTCGAAAGCTTGCTGCAAACTGCACGAGGCTTTCTTATAGTTGTTTAATGAGCTAACCCCATGTTAGCTTGAGTCTTTCATCTACCCACCATGGCAGATGGCTAGAAAAGACATTTCGAAGCCACGGCATAGAGATTTGTAGGGCAACATAAGGGGAGTGTCTAGGGGTACACACAGGCTCAGGATTGGTGTGCCTCCAGGCTTGGAGGGTTTGCCCTGTGTTGATTGGTCAACTGGTTGTTATGGCCCATAAGCCCTCCCAGGGTGGTTGCTATGCTCTGTGCATCATTGTTGTGCGCTTGTCCATAAAGCACACCCAGAGCCATAAAGCATAGGACCACCAGCTAACTTCTGATTGGTTCCTTGCCAAGAGGCAGGCACCTAACCTCCAGTGACCAAGGCAAGGTCAGAAAAGCACGTGTTCGGCTGTTATGGCTGCCGAAATGGGGAGCTGGTCCCTTCAGAAATACATTACTGGGAGTGGGCTTTGAGGGTTTGTAGCCCTATCCACATTTTTTCTGTTTTTGTTTCATGTGTGTGACTGAGATGTGATCTTAGAGATTACAGTTCTTACCACTTGCTGATTTGCATACATCACCATCTTGGACTCTGACCTTCTAACTTACAGAAGAAAGATTTTATCTGTAAGTTTCTTTCAGTCATGGTATTTTATTACAGCAACAGAAAAGTAATTAACATAGAGATTAACCTCTGGGAGTTCCATGCCTTTTCTGATAATAGAGGACAGGTGACTTGCTAGAGCTGTGGGACCTTTCTTGGGGAATATCATTATCCCTGGTCATACAGGAGATAGCTAACCTTGGAAATTATTCTAGCTTTATTCCTTTTGTTATAACAAAATACCTTGACAAAAAGCACTATGGTTTGTCTCATAGGTTATGGTTCACCATAGCAGGAAGGTTAAGGAAGCAAGACCTTAACAGCTAGTTACATCACATCCACAGTTAAGAGCTGTGACAGTTAATCCCTAACAACAATAGACATTTGTCCTTATACCCACAGATGAGTGGACCCTTCACCCCTCATCAAGGAAACTTCTCTAACAGATGGAGACTGCCACAGCAAACTACAACTGATCAAAATGCAGAGTTGTGGTACTCATTCCCAATGGCTACATCTATAAAACACTCCTTTGTCTAATGACCTGGGATCATTGTAGAATAAGGGGTGAAAAGATTGTAAGAGCCAGAGGACAACGGTGTTTGCTGTGAGACTGTCCCTCCTGTAATCAGAAACTGAACCTATAAAGTCTCCAACAATGACTGCCCAAATGTGAACTGAACAAGTGCAACACCAATTGAAATGCCATTGGAAGAGGCAAAGCCCCAGAGTCCTCAAGACTACACAAAGAATGATAGGCGACTGAGGAAATCTGGGAGTAGGGAGAGGTGGTCTTCCCCAGGGAAGAGCACACCAACATACTGTCCAGTGCTAGGGACAGTCCTTAAAAATACACAAAAGTTACATTTATATGTACTGAACATACCTTTACCAGACAAGCACACAGGTTAACCCAATAAAATCATCCCTCACTAGGTCTCTTTTCTCTGGTGAATCTAGGTTGTCTCAAGTTGACAGTTTAAACCTATCCATAACACAGAGCAAGGGAAAAATATGGCTATCCTCTTAGACTCCTTAATCTCTGCCTTGTTTTTTGGCTTCCAATTATGGGTGCTAAATACTCAGAAGGTCAATTACAACAGCTTTCAAGACCAAAGTCCCAACAATTTTAGTTGTAGCACATTTTCTTGACTAATGATTGATGTGAAAGGTGCCAAATCACTGTGATCAGGGACATCCCTGGGTTGATGGTCCTGGATCCTTTAAGAAAGCTGCCTGAACAAACCATGAGGAGTAATCCGGTAAATAGCACTCCTCCATGGGCTCTGCATCAGCTCCTGCCTCCCAGCAAGTTCTTGCCCTGTTTGTGTCCCTACCCTGACTTCTTTCAGTAGCAGACAGTGACATAGAACTGTAAACTGAAATAAACCCTTTCCTCTCCATGTTGTGTTTTATCAAGGAAATAGAAACCATAACTAAGACAAGATCAATGAGAAACAAATGCATGTATACTACTTGCTTGTACTCCGCTGGATTTCTCCAGTTTTATATAGTTCATGACACCCTCTCTAGAGAATGGTGCTGCCTGGAGTGAGCTGACTCTTCTCAAATCCATTAATTAATACAGTCATGAACAGAGAGGCCCATAGGCCAACTCAAAATAGAGTCGCACTGCCACTCTTTTTCTCAAATGATCTAGGTTGTGTTAAGTTGGCAATTAAAGCTAACAATAACAGAGGGTAAGGAAGAAAATACTGGCTCTCCTTTTAGACACGTAAGCCTCCTTGTTTCTGGCCTCTAATGCTTTTGAATACCCATGATTACACCATGTTTCAAGAATCAATGTGCGGCTGAACAGTGGTGATGTACTCCTTTAATCCCAGCACTTGGGAGGCAGAAGCAGATGAATCTCTGTGAGTTCCCGGCCAGCCTGGTCTACAGAGAGAGTTCCAGGACAGGTTCCAAAACTACACAGAGAAATCCTGTCTCCAAAAACCAAACAAGAAAACAAAGTTCGGTAAATTTTATTACTATGATGGTTTTGTTTAATAATCTTGACTTTGTTTAGATTCAGTGTTGTAAGAAGTTAAAAAACTAACCAGCACACACAACAACAGAAATAAAGCCAGAACAGAACTTTGTGCCTAGGAAGTAATTTCATTGCTGTGATAAATCTCACAATGTGGCTTTAATGCCTCTGTGTTATTTTGTGGAAAAATTTGGAATTTGGGACTAGAAAATCCACTGAGTACTATGTGATATGATTGATGAGCTGCTCTCACGGGAGCTTGTAAAACAACAAAGCTGATAGTAATGTGGTCTAGCTCATGGGTGTCTTTGGGTGGATAAAAGTCATTGCTCTGAGAAAGATCTGTGGAATATGGCATTTAAGTTTTTAATGTGTGGGAAGAATGGAAAGTAAGGGCTTTCCATGTTAGAGAGAAATATCAGCTTCTGGCAGCTGCCCTGAAACCACCTCCAAAGAAGATAGGGCACCAACAGGCTGCACCTGGAGCTTGCTTCAATATCAGTATGCTAGGCAGCCTCTCTATGCTGTCCTGGGTGCCCCATAATGTGGGCAAGGATGCCTCTTCACTGTGACCCTAGGCATCTCTCTGAGAAGTCTGAATCCCTTAGGCATGCGCCTGGATTGAGATACATCCAACTACACTTTCCCTTTATTGTAACATCCACCCAGTGTCCTGCTTGCTCATTGTCTCTTTCCCTCACCAAAGGATATTGTCCTTAGTCCCTCTAACTCAGTGCTTCCCAACCTTCCTAATGCTGTGACCCTTTAATATAGTTCCCGAAGGTGTGGTGACCCCAACCACAAAATAATTTCATTGCTACTTCATAACTGTAATTTTGTTACTGATATGAATCATAATGTTGATATCTTATATGAAGGATATCTGGCATGTGTCTCCCCCCATGAAAGGGTCATTTGACCCCAAAGGGGTCACAACCCACAAGTTGAGAACCACTGCTTTAACTAATCATAGGTTCTTCCCATTCAAATACTGGACTGTTCAATTACTATTGATTATCTCCTTAAGTATCTTTCCCTTAGAGATAACATTAAGCTGTAATACAGCTTGGCCTTAAAACAAGCCTGACAATCAGTCTCAATGGCCAGAAAACAGTATATTAGATTTCCAAATTCTCATGGATTGTGACAATTTTTCCCATGGCACAGACAAATGATCTGAAAATCCTTTATGCCTTCTTTGCTCGCTGCTCTGCCTTAGCTCTAAACCTCTCCCCGTCTGATCACTGTGTTCAGTACTACAGACATTCAAATGTCTTTTAGATATGAATAATATTAGAAATTGTGCAGTGGTGAAGGTGCCATTGATGTTCTTCCCCTATAATGAGATTGATGTGGACCTTGGTTACCATTCCTAGAGCTTTCATCCAGTAGCTGTTCGAAGCAGAAACAGGCATCCACAACTAAGCACCGAACCATACTCCTGGAATCCAGTTGTGGAGAGGGAGGAGGGATGAGCACAGGAGCCAAGACAGTGCTGCAGAAACCCGCAGAAACAGTTGACCTGACCTAGTGAGAACATGGAGACCCTAGTCATAACGCTGGGGAAACAGCATGGGACTGAACCAAGCCCTCTGAATGTGGGTAGGAGGCCAAGACAGTCTATGGGACCTCTAACAGTGGAGCCAGCCTTTAACCCTAGAGCACAAATGGACTTTGGGAGACCATTCCCTATGGAGGGATACTATTGCAGCCCAGATACAGCAAGGAGGGACTAGGCCCTCCCCCAAATGATATGACAGACTTTGAAGGTCCCTTCTGGAGGGCCTCACTATCCCTGGGCATGAGCTGAGGGATGGGTTGGGGGGTTGCTGGGGAACTTGATAGGATAGGAGATCGAGGGAATGGGGGGATGGAAATGTATATATGAGTAGTAATTAAAGGATTTAAATTAAAAAAAGAAATTGTCACATATTGTTTTACCCTACTAAAAAGCTGGCTCTGGGTGAAATTTGGCTGCCCATTTTAGATCCAAGCATATTTGTCTAAAAATCTGCCCTAGATCAGGCTAGCTCTTGGCTCTGTGGCAGGCTCTGTTCAAGAAACAGGACAGTGCAAGAAAAGATACTATGAGCTTGAGAACAGATAAGCAGTAATCTATTCCCAATAGAGGTTACTATTGCTTATCTCACAGTATTTAAATATTTTTAATCAAGAGAAATTTCTGTATAAAATTAAAATGGATAAATGTAATAATAGAAGCTTAGCTCTCTGAATACTTGGTTGTGTTTACTAAAATGCTCCCCTCTTCAAGGTTATGGATATCTTTAAAGCTTTTGTTGAAATGCAAACTTCCTTTATCTCAGAATCTGCAAGAGGGTGTGGTTTAAGCAAATCTATTCCATTAAAGGCCATGGATATATTTAAAGATTTTGTTGCAATGTAAACTTTTTTATCTCAGGATTTATAAAACCAGCAGCCGGGCGTTGGTGGCGCACGCCTTTAATCCCAGCACTCGGGAGGCAGAGGCAGGCAGATCTCTGTGAGTTCAAGGCCAGCCTGGTCTCCAGAATAAGTGCCAGGATAGGCTCCAAAGCTACACAGAGAAACCCTATCTCGAAAAACCAACCCCCCTGCCAAAAAAAAATCGAGGGTATAGTTTAAAACTCTTTAAAATTCCAATCAGAAAAAATTAGCTTAAAACTTCTTACAAAATTGACTGATAATTAAAAATTTGTACGTGTGTAATCTTAATTAGCTATAGCATACCATATATGTAATTTGGGTTCAATTCTTGCTTGGGAAAATAGATTTTTATTAGAGTAAAGAGGGAACATCCAACCTCCAGGATACTTTGCTTTATCTTATTTTCCCTAGACTAAAAAGGTGACACCAGGCCTCTAAGATATTTTGGATAGCTACTGATTTTTTTTAAGGTTGTAAGGGTCTATTCAGGATAACAGAAACTGACCTAAAGATGTGTGTCTAACCACTAAGGTCTTCTAATGTTGTTAAGGTTTAGTAGTTTGGAGAAACTGCTTGATATAAGAAACTGTGGTAGTATGTAAAAGTCAAGATTGGAAAGATCAGGGAAATGAGGTTTCCAGTCTTTGAATGGATTTTATTTATGGTTTTAAGTTTATTTTGACACAAAAGGATCTTCAATTCAAGAATTAAAAATTTCAAGTTTCACTCATCCTTAATAGATGATGGCCCTCAAACTCCTGAGAAATAGCTCTGGAATGTGGCATGTGAGATGTCTAAGGTGTGAGAATAACAGGATAGGATTCAAAGAGCTCCCCATGGTAGAGAGAAGTACCAGCTTCTGGCAGCAGCCACAAGGCTACCTCCAAAGAAGATGGGGCATCAACAGATTGCACCTAGAACTTGCTTCAAGTGTAGCAGCACTTGTCACTTGGCAAAGAACTGCCCTTCACATCACCTATGGTCAGGATCCTACCCAAACTCTGAACAGACAAGACACTGAAGGATAGCATGCCCTCCTTTGCCTTGCCAAGGTAGGTCTGTCCCCCAAGTTTCTCCTCCACAGGATAATCTTTTGACTCTTCTGGGTCTGGAAGCTGAAGACTGGCACTTCCCTGAGATCACAGCCCCCAACAACACCATATTATCATGGATAAGCCTATGGTAACTTTATCCATATAAAGGGTAAGTCTCTGTCATTGTCATAGATTTGAGGGTTACTTGGTATGGTGGTTTGAGTAGGTATGGCCTCCATCAACTCATGTGTTTGAATACTTGGCCTGTAGTGAGTGGCACTATTAGGAAGTGTGGTTTTGTTGAAGTGTGTATGTGGTTATTAGAAGGAGTGTGTCACTATGGCGTCAGGCTTTGATGTCTCATATGTTCAAGCTACACCCAGCGAGGCACACAATCCTCTTCTGCTGCCTGTAGATCAAGATGTAGAAATCTCAGCTCCTTCTCTAGCACCTTGTCTGCCTACACACTACCACACTTCCTGCAATGACAACAATGAACTAACCCCCGAAACTGTTAAGCCAGCCCCAATTAAATGTTTTCCTTTATAAGTGTTGCTGAGGTCATGGTGTCCCTTTACACCAAAAGAATCCCTAACTAAGACATTTGGTCTATACTTCCTGCTTACTCTAGTAAAACTTATCCTTCTTGGATCTCTATGATGCATGTTGATAGCTGGTCTAACCATCCCAGAACTATAGTTCCTTTCCTCTGTTCCCTCTGGGGCTCTCTAATCACTCAATCATTCTTTGTTATGCCTAGTTATTCAACCCCGTAATAATGGGCAGGGAAATCATGGATAAAGTATGTGTTTTCTTTTCTTTTTATCCTACTCCTTCAGGAACTTTCCCTCTGTCTAGCCTCTGAACAGCCTCCTTGTCCACTGACTGATTGATACTCATACTTACTCTATCCTCTTCCAGACTTCATCTGTGACCCAAAAGTACAGGACAGCTCCTCTCCTGCAGTGGCTTCCCATCATCCTCCTATTATGATTCTACTCTACAAACCCCTGCTACCCTGTTGCTCGCAATACCATATTTCTGTTTAACACATAGACAAGGCTTAAAACCTATCACACAGTGCCTAGTGGTATTCTCAAGTCCAACCACTCACCCCATAATACCCCATCTTGTCAGTCCTAAAACGTGATGGTATCTACCACCTCGTCCAGGACCTCAAGATTACTAATGTGACTATTCTTCCTATACACCCAGTGGTGCTTAACCCTGACACTCTATTTTCTCAGATTTCCTCATCTACCTCCCTCATCACAGTTTTAGGCCTTAAGAATGCTTTCTTTATCATTCATTTATATGCAAATTCACATGACCTCTTTGTCTTCACCCAGGAGGACCCTAACACTGGAACAGCCTCTCACCTCACTTGGACTGTTAAACCTCAGGGCTTCTGAGATAGTCCCATTTCTTTCACAAAGCTCTTGCCATTGGTTTGACCTACCTTCTGACCATTTAATTTAATATGTAGATGACCTTCTACTGTGCAGCATTTCACTATCACTATCCCAACATTGTACTAGTCTACTTCTTAACTTTCTAGTAAACAAAAGATACAGAGTATCCCCTTTCAAAGCTCAACTTTCCACCCCTTGGGTCAAGTAACAAGGCTTTCTATTTTCCCCCGAACAACTGAAAACTCACTTTTGATTGCCCACAGTATCTGTGGTCCCTCATACCTCCAACCACCAAGGAAGAAATTATCTCCTTTTTCGAGCTGGTGGGGTATCTCAGAACCTGGATTCCCAAATTGCCTTTTCTTGCCTTCCCTTTCTATAAAACTGCTAAGGGCACCCTATTTGAGCCTGTAGAGCCTAGTTAGCCTGTCATACCTGCCATCTCTCACCTCTCAAATGCACCTTTATATACCCCTGCTCTGATTCTCCTAGACCTTGGCCAACCCATTATCCTTTATACTACTGAAAACCAGGGAATGGCCCTGGAGGTTTGGGGACAAATTAGAGGACCTACCTTTGCACCTATTGCCTATCTTTCCAAATAGCTAGATAAAAACAGTTGAGAGATGGCACCCTTGCCTATAGGCACTAGCAGCAACCTCCTTATTGGGCTAGGGGGCTTCTATGCTCACTTTTGGTTGTTCTCTCTCTGTACTCTCATCATAACAGCTTAAAGATCTCCTATCGCATAAGAGTCTCTATACTTTGAGCCTTCTAAGCTTCAGCTTTTCCAAATAACCATCCTAGAAAACCCTCATGTCTTACTTGATTCCAGACCTCTTCTCAATCCTGCTATACTTCTTCCCACAGCCACTATCCTTACCCAATACTACATATAAGCATTTAAAACCCTTATCCACAATTTTCTATTTCTCCTTTGCCATGTCCTGACTATACTTGGTTCATAGACTGATCCTTATTTCTCAGCTCCACTGGCTCCTACCAAGCAGGTTATGCCAGTCTTTCTGACCAAGTTGTAGAGTTTGCCCCTTTACCATCAGGCACTACTTCTTAGAATGCAGAGCTTATAGCCGTCATGAAGGCCCTCATCTTAGCATAACATAAAGCCATCATCATATACACAGATTGTAAATATGTATTTCACATCCTACACCACCATGCTTCCATTTGGCAGGAGAGGGACTTCCTCACCATCAAGGATACATATATTACCAATGGAATTAGAGAATTCTAAAGCTACCAGAAACCTTTTATCTTCCTAAGAAGGTGGCAGCTATCCACTGTAAAGGTCATCAGACCCATACTAATGGCATAATTCTGGGAAATGCTTTTGGTAACAGAACTGCTGAAGAGACTAGCCAATATCTCTCTCTACTGCCTCTGTTTTCCCCTTGGCTCTTCCAAGCTTAACTCATACCTACTCTGAGTCCCAATGATAGACCCCCCAGGCTATGGGAGTTGTTGTGGGACTCCAAGGCTGGCCCCATATACAGAATAGGTACAACAGCAAAGTCATTCATGACAGCTATTCTCAAGTCCTTTCACATTGGGCCTTGACCTCTCTACTGCTTCACTCAACTTCTTTTCTTCCACTCCAGCCTTTCTAGCCTTCTTAAGGCTGTCACCCAGGGATGCCCCACCTGCACCCAAACATCCCCAAAGAAAGCCTTGCAATCCCTTCTTTCTTCAACCCACACTAATTTTGAGGTAGGTTGTTAATGGTATTTTACCAAGATTTAGACTTCTATACAACCAGATAATGGCTGAGCATTCATCTCTAAATCACTCAGAGATGAAAGGGTACAGTGTTATCACCATATTCCCTAGTCCTCACAAAAGGTAGAAAAGGCTAATGGACTTATTTAGACTCACTCATCAAAACTATCTTCTGAATTTTACCTTCTTTGGACTCAACTCCTACCTCTAGCCCTAACTCAAATTAGGGTCACTCCTCAAGCCCCCTCCTCCATGAACTCATTTGAGTTAATGTATAGCTATCCTTTTCTTTGGGGGAAATTTACCTCCTCTGGAAGCAGCCCCACTCCATGACTGCTTACCTTCTTTCACTCTCTTAAAATATCTTCTCTGCAAACATGCCTCTTGTGTCCTCCCTCAGCCTTCTACTGATCCTATCACCTAAACCATTTCACCAGAAGGCTGGGTTTATTTGAAAGCCTCTCACTCATAGGCCCTCAACACACACTGTTCAGGTCCATATTTTGTCATCCTCACCACACCAATGGCAGCTAAGCTTCCTAACTTGGACCTATATCAGTCACAGATCAAATGGACTTGGGATCACTTGTCTGATAAGTAGTTCTGTCTGTCAATGGCACCATTAAAGCTTAATCTCTCCCACTTACCAGCTATCCCTAAGGATGGTCTCCTGTCTACTGCCTATCCATAAGGATGGGTTCTTTTCTTTCCCTGGTCTTGAGGATTCTTTCTACACTCCAACCACCAAGACTACATGACAGGTCTAGAAGTTTCAAATATATGCCCAATATAAAAAACCTTCTGAGCTTCTCAACTTTTCTCTCTGTCCATAGTCTACCTTTATCTGTCTCATCACATACCTGCAACTGCTCCAAAACTAGCTCATCACCCTAAACTCAGTGGTCCTACAAATCAGCAAGCTGTGGACTAACAAACTGCAAAAAATAAATAAAGAAAAAAAGAGGCATTTTCCTCTTCCTCAACAAAGAATTTTGCTTCTGTGTTAACCAGTGTGGCCAAGTGAAAGACAGGATTAAAACCTTACACAATCTGACTCAAGAACAGCCTCCAGGGCCTGAGCACTCCAGTGCTGACTAAAGCTCTCTCTGGGACTCTGGGGCCCACCACTACTCAGCCCACTGCTCTCTATCCTTCTCATAATCATGACTGCTTCTTCCCCAGATTCCTTCAGGACAGAATTAGTGAAATACCCTGACAGGCAGCAAACCAGATGCTCCGGATAGAATTTCTTCAGGTTTCTTATCATTGCCTGTTGTCTTGAGTCCCTGGTTTGGACCAGCATTCTAGACTCCCCTTCTCAACTCCACCCCATAACAGCAGCAAGTAGCCAGATGGCTATCACTTCTCCCTTATCATCAACAATAGGCTGAAATGTTTGGTACAAAGTGGATTCCAAAAATGTTGGTGCTAGTGACAATGTCCTAAACAGAAGGACTCTGACTATGTAAACAGAAGGACTATTTTGTAGTAAAGAGAAGCCTAAACATAGCATTCCTTGACAGGTGGATTTCTGTTAATCAGGAAATCAGATCTCCTAAGGTCAGTTGCTGTTTACTAGGAAAACCAGTACCTCCCTTATCCCTCAAATACTTTAGGCAAGGGCATCTAGTTTCCAAAACACCCCGTTTCATCTCAAAGCCCCCCCCATACACACATTGTTGACTATCACATAAAATCTGCTTGATTTCCTAGCAAGTTTCTGCCTTTTATTCTCAGAGGCAGCCTGTGGTTTGCCCTACCAGGAAACGTTTCTTTCTCCCCATAGAGTGGTCCAGTTTGGTGGTTTCACTGTGCCCTCACTTATAACAATCTCAGAAATAAAGAAAACATTTTAAAAGTGGGACCTAACTGGAAGATGTAGTTGACTAAAGCAGGTCCTTGAGTTATTTTGTCTATGGTCCCTTTCTGTCTCTGACTGCTGCCACTCCTCCATGAGGTAAACACCCTTCTTTTTTATGTTCTTGCTGCCATTATGTTCTACTCAAGTCCAAAATGGAATAAACAGGTTGGAACTGTGAACCAAAATAAATACCTTCTTTAACTGTTTTGTCAGGTATTTTAAAACATCTGTGTAAGTAACTAATTTTTTTTTAATTCAAAGAAAGGTTAATTAAAAAATGAATGCTACACTGTGTTATCATATGTTGGAAGTATATAAATTGTTTTTAATTTTATAAGAGCCCATTGGACTCTTAGTTAAGAGAGTTTTAGGGAGACTTTGGAATTTTAAATTTGGACCCCCCCCTCTCTCTCTCTCTCTCTCTCTCTCTCTCTCTCTCTCTCTTTTGAGACACAGTTTCTCTGTTTAGCCCTGGCTATCCTGGAACTCACACTGTAGACCAAGCTTGCCTGTAACTCATAGAGATTTGCCTGCCTCTGTCTCTTGGGTACTGGGATTTAAAAGCATACATCACCACACTCCGACTGGACTGTGTTTTACATTAAGGGAAAAGTTTGAACTTGGGGCCAACAAGTGGAAAGTTATGACTTAAAGTGATGTGCTTGAGTGTCAAATTGACAAGGGGTGGAGCTTGATGGTTAGTGTTAATTGTCAACTTTCAAGTCACTGCTGCTCTGACTTCTTTCCTGTGATGAACTGAAACCTGGAATTATAAGCACAAATGAACTTTCTCCCCTAAGTCATTTGTTGTCTGGGTATTTTGTTACAACAGCAGAAGCAAATCTAAAACAGCCACAACAACCTCTTACTCTTTTTCATTTTTTTACAAATTTAAGTAATTTTCTACAGAAGGATAATTGGTCTACATTTTATAAATTAAAGAGTGTCTGAACTAATCTTACATGTACATTTTTCTTATATGCTAAATTGAATCAAACCTCTTTTGGGAAGTGGGGTCACACTTTGTCATATAAACATCTCATAACATATATCTCAAGGAGACAAAATATAAAAACATCCAAAATATAACAAAGGTACCAGCTGACAAAGTGACACATAAACAATTATATAAAATTAACCATTACTACAAGTCCTCAGGTATAATTTTAAAAGTACATAAACATAACTATATTTAATTAGTGTACACTGAGTAGAAACACAGAAAATTTATATTCAGAGACATAGAATTTAAACATTGAGAGTAGTATAGTGAAGGTAAAAAAAAAATAAAAAGCAAAGCTTGAAATGTAAACCTAAGTTAAAGAAGAAATCTATTTAGTAAGGAATAATCAGGCAAAGAGATAGAACTGGAGAACACATACATGGTGAAGAGAGATTTGATGATATCTCAATATTGGGGTCTAGAAATCAGACTAGTTTCTGAGGATATATACAGTGCTGACTTAGAGGAGATAGAAGGCATATGATTTACTGAAGGTCCCACCAGAGGTGCTAATGTTCAGCCTAAAGGCATAGTCTAGGGGCAATGGAGTTCCCCTCTTTTCAGGCATGAGTCCCAGTCACTCCACACTGGCCTTTATCTGGGCATCCCTGAGAAACAGGACCTTCCAGGCCAGAGGTGAAATTAGTTTCATTCTGTAGCTACACCCAACTGGTTGGTCTCATGGCTTAGTTGTGAAGGAAAAGATAACTCATTGTTGTACAAAAAGCAGTAACATAGTTAACTGTGGTTGTCTTGAATCAAGACATGTGGCCAGGAAGAGAAAATGTTGGTATAAACACTATCAACTAAGTGTTCTGCTCTCTCTTCTCTGAAGAAAACAGCAAATGCTACCAAACACAAGGAGTGAGGTGACACAGGGAAAAGGGAGTGCTCACTTTATGTGTGGGGTAGCTGTCGAAAAGCTAAATGACACATTGAGAGTGAATGGAGTTTTCTAGAAGGGAGAAAAGTAGCCCCCTACACCCTGCAAAACATAGTGGGTTTCCCTTTGTCTGGTACTTTGAGGCCTCATCCAAGTTTGAAAGTAGCCAGAACCATTCCATTTCAAATGGAAAGAAAGCTTTCCACAAGAGGCTGGAAGGAATTCCTTAGTTTTGATAAGCAATAGCAGCCCAAAGCAGCACTACAGAGTCTCTCCTATTCCTCTAGAGAGCTGCCCCAGCCAGATACTCTCAATTGCCCATGGACCACATATGTGGTTTACCATCCCTGTATCCCCAACTCCCCGAGTGTCAGAAAATGAAGCACTTATGGTATTCTCACAGAATTTCTTCTCTTAAATTCCTCAAGTTTGGCATGCTAAGCCATCTATGCCATAGAACTTGTCTGAGTTCATGAATTAACACATGGAGGGTGCTAGCAAAGTAAACATCCAGTCTACATGGGATAAACACAATATTCTTGTTAGCTCTGTTCTGGAGGAACATAGTATGTGCCTCTAGCATTGATGACTGCCAGCTGGGTAAAACAAGGGCAATTCTACAGCGAGGCAGGATGTGAGGGAAAAGTCAGCATGGCCTTTGTGTCAGAAGTCAGGCTTTGTGTTTGTACTGAGACTCAGCTGTGATCAAATTAGACTTCATGAGCACTGTGACCCACCATCTAGATGCCCTTTTGGATCAGCTTCCTAGAGCATATAGTCCTCATTTGTTCCCTCCCAGCTCTCCATAAATACTTCAGCTAATGGGATACATTGAACTTAATCACAGTCTCTTTCTCAGATGGCCCAAACTCATTAATTGTTCAAAATCAGTCTAGGGGGCCTGTACATTTGGGCCTGACTTGAGACATTTCTGGAAGTACTCTGGCTTCAACACTCTCTGCTTAGCTGTTGTGACTTCATCACCGTGTGACTCCTCCATCTCCTCAGGCTTTTTCTTCCCCTTGCCTATTCCTGGGGTTGCAGGCAGAGTTCCCCCTCCTAATAATTCTTTGTATGCTAACGTCCAACTAAGCACCTGCTTCATTGGAAAATCAACCAGCAACAGGTGTAGAACTGAGCATAAACTAGTCCAGATCACCCCTCTGTGCCAAGGCCTCAGATGAGCACTGTGGCTGCTGATGTTTCAGAGCCATGTCTAGCTGTTGGTTCCTTCTTGGCAGCATAGACACCATATATCAGGAGGTAACCAGAAATGAGAAATGAGCAGGAGGTACAAGACTCCACTGCCCTTAACCTTGACTATGCTTAGAAGTTCTTTTCATTGCATTCTTCCAACTCCACCTCTTGGCATGGACCTTATGAAGTGGCAGGATCTTGAAAGACCAGCAAAATCTCTTTTTTAAAATCATAAACATATCGAGATTTTTGGTCCTGGTTCATCAGATTTAGTCAGTAGTGACTGTCAGAACTGACACAAGGACAAGTCAAAGTCATCTGGCAAAAATGTACCTAGCCACATTCTTAAAAGCCAATCTAATGCACTTTAAAATGTGGATAGCCACACTGTCTGTTATCTTCGTGAGTTAGAAACTCTTCTTTGTTACCTTCGAAGTTTGTCGAAACTTGAGTGCTATATACAGTCTCAATTCACTAAGTGCAAGGCTCTCATCTATGCCCCTCTGGCACCTTGTGATAAAGAAGAATCTGCTTTTTAGTTTTTTGTCCATTTCTTCTGTTGCAAGTTTATCTTCTCTCTGTGACAGTAGAAAACTTATGATAGAAAAGAATAACAGTAATATGTATACACTATTAATATCACTTACTTATTTTCATGTACCATCATTAATAGTAATGAAGTATCTGAACCTGTGTATATCACATCTATTTTGTTCTTGATGCAAACCAAACTTCCATATCCTAGAAAGCTTCCATGCTACATATCTTCAGCTTCGGAAAGAATGTGGACAGATATTCTGCAGTATATATTCACCTTGGGAACTGAAGAAACAAAATGAAAAACATAAAATAACCATAATAGTATGCTAGAAGCTATACTGTCAAACCTCATTTCAGGATCAGAAATGAGGGTAACTACTGATGAAGATAATATGTCTCAGCACGTTTGTAAGCACCTAGGCTTCTGGCTGGCTTTATCTTTTTATTTATTTTAAAAGAAACTATCTATTGATCTTTTGTTGGCTGCACCCTTTTGCCATGCAAAGAAAATGAGTAGTATAAGTTTTCAAAAGAAGCACACACTATGACAGTCTCACTTTCATAAATATATTGCCTTCCAACACACAAGAATATGGAAGTACATATATAAGTGTAGTATTGCCGTCTAATGTCCCCTCAAATCACTTTTGACACAAAGCTCTGAGTTTGAATTTTGTATAAAGTTTGTGTGTGAACGCAAAAACAAAGAAACTGGTCCATGTTCCCAAAGAGCTCTCTCACCTGGCACAAATGTTTGCTTGCTAACTGTGACATATAAAGACTTAATAGTCTAATGCTAAGGAAGTAAAGATAAAAGATACTGAAAATCCATTTGATAGAGATACCTCCCACTTCTATCCACACAGTTTTCACAGCATCACATCTTTGGTTAGTGCTTAAGAAGAAGAGACAGCTTTGTGTGCTAATCCCCAACTGAAATGGCCTCTGCTGCCTCTTTAATCTTCTTATGCATGCTGAAACAACAAGGGGGACTGGAAGAACTTTATTAGGAGTAAGAACACACATTTGTGTCAAGGTTCTGTTTCATATTAATTGAATCTAAGAGTGATTGGACTGACTGTGTGGTTTTGCCATTTGTGTCTTAAGGGACACTGAAAAAATACTCTTGCTACTACTACTGAGAGTACCTAAGAGTTCTGAATAGTTGTTGTGTGCTAGACTCTGTCCTAAGAGGTGACAAATATTATACTTTCTTAGTATCACCTTTTGAAAGAGTTATGACTATTATTCTAATTTTCCAGTTTAAAATGTTGAGTACCAGGAAAGGGAAGTGGGTTATAGAAGATTTAGATAGCTCTCAGCAAGTTAAGGTAGCCACTGTGAGACTGTGCATTATGCAATTTAGGCTGATACATCTACAATAAAGGCTTGAAATAAGAACTCCATTGAGATACATGTAAATATTTGTTAAACAGGAAACTTTGTAAACATGTACACATCCATTTTAATTGTGCAGTATGGGTAGTTTAATAGCAATTAACATTTGCATATAATTGTTCAATTTGCATCACGTGTAATTTAGCAATAGTGTATGCCAACAAGGATTTTAATGTGGAGAATACCAAGGAAACTTCTGGAAACAGAATTAGAAATATGGACCCACTACATAATAATTAGTATAAATGGCCTGGCTCTTTCCAATAAATCTCTTTTCCATAGAACAGACTTCAGTGGACATGAGCTTTACCTAAATTTCAGTTAGATTCCTTCAAAAGAGCAGGCTCTGTCTCTTCTTTCCAAACCTCAACGAAATGACATTAAAGACATAAAAGTGAATAAATGCATCTATAAGATGTTTGCAGTTGTAAAAAGGATAAAGGCTAAGGCCTGACCAGAGATTTTTGACAACATTCTGCAAGACATGTGAATTTCTAGTGGAGGCTTGAGTTCAGCACACAGGCGAAAGCATAGGGAAAGAGGCAACTGAGAAGCTTTTGTGACTAGTAGTTACAAAGTTACAAAGTTGGCATGGGGCTAAAGTGGAAGTCAGATGAAAACGCCATCACCTAATAGCTGTAGCAGGTATGGCACTCTCACACTCTTGGGAATGGAGACTCCTGTGACTTTCAAATATAGAAACTATTGCCGTAGAAGGATGAGGGGTACTGAAATCCTGTGGTGCTTTTTGAGTATCTCATAAGAAATCCTCGTTGGTTTTGACATTAGAGACTATGTTCAACCTGCCTCCCTATTTCTGTGTTTCCATCATCTAATGTAAAGCTCCCCCAAAGATGCTATACCTCCCATCTCAAGCAGAAAGGAAGATTCATACAGTACCAGAAGTCAATACAAACTATTATTTTTCCCTCAAAAACTAACCTGTCCCCACCTTCCTAAACTCAAATATACGAGCCAGGATTGCATGGCATTTGAGAAAACCAACAACTCAGAGTAGGCAACCTAATGTAATAGATATTTTTAAACACCCTATAGAAAAAGGAGATAATTCAAGTAACAGAGGTTCAAAATAAATCCATTTGAAATATTTTTTTAAATTAAAATATGTTTAAATTTATTTTTACATGTATGGGTGTTTAAGCCTGAATGTATGTCAGTGAGCCAGATGAGTGAGATGGCCAGAGTCCAGAAAAGGGCTGGATCTCCTAGAACTGAAGTTGAAGATGGTTGTCAGTCACCACGTGGAGGTTGCAAACTAAATCTGGGTCCTCTGGAAAAGCAGCCAGGGATCTTAACTACTGAACCATGTCTCCAGACAGCCTGCTGTTGCCTTTCTCCTGTTGCCATCATGAGCAGGGGCACATGACTGAGTTCTCTTATTTTCGGAGACCTCACTCTCTGCATTTGGATCTGCATACTATACCTGTGAATGTGGCTTCCTTTCCCTACAGACCCATATCTCACAGACTTGAACAGAGTTTCCAAGTAAAGTGTAACCCAGTGGTGACAGAAAACATCATCAGTCAAAATAGGATCTTTTCTTACAGATCTACCCACTCTTTTCCATACCATTTCCCAAAGAGATTCTGAACTCATCCTTACATGTTTATTTCTGGTCTAAGACTAACACTCTAATCACCTCTTCCTAGGTCCTGTTTTAGTTCTTCATACAAAAACCAAAAATAATTCCATGTTTATTTCTTGAACTATGACCTGATGGTCTAAGGTGGTAATGAAATACAACCAAATCTCATTTTTGTGTCTAATGTTCTACGAAGGCAGAATTGGTTCCTTGCAATAGTCTATAGATCTTGTGGAGTCAAAATATTTACTCTGCTTCTTTAAGAAAACATAGCTGATTTTCAAGTAACAATGCCTAAGGTAAAACAGCAAGGTGATTAGTCACAGATACTATGCTTTTACTTTAGTAGGTCTCAATATTTGCATTTAGAGATAATTGATGCATTAACTTTTCCAGGAGAGATGTGACCTAACATCGACTAACTTTAGATAGGACACACACAGCAGACTCATTTTGAAATGGTTACACTAAAGTCTAGCTCTTCAACCTTCAAGTAGTAAAGAGCTACCTACAAGGAACTATATCACCAAAGAAAAGTGTCCCCTCCCAACTACAATTAGTTGCTTATATATCTTTGAGTCTTTGAGAAAGATAGACTAATGAGGCACCCCCAGACATCCCCTAACCCCCCCCAACTAAAACCTTAGCTGTCACATATCCTTTCTGCTCCCCCTGGATGGTGAGGCCTTCCATAGGGTGTCATCAGAGTCTTTTGTATCCTTTGGGATAGGACCCACCCCCATGTTTCTTGGCTCAGGGAGTATTCCTCTATATGGAATGGGCTCCCAAAGTCCACACCTATGCTAGGGATAAATACTGGGCTTCTACAGGAGGTCCCATAGATTTCTGAGGTTTCCTCACAGAAACTCATGTTCCTGGGGTCTGGATCAGTCCCATGCTCATATTAACTTATTATTCTGCAAGTGTTTTTTTCCCCGCATTCAAACTTCATTTAAACACTTTAACCGTTGTCCTAATATTTGCAAGCACCAGTTGTTAAAAAGTTTTTCAGTTTGTCAGGTGTCATCTGTATCTTACCCAAGTGTAACACCCCCAACCTCCCACGCTACCCCACTCCACCCCCGGCCAAATTTCATAACCATGCCTGGACCTTGCACCCTGTGTTAACTGCCCATCATTACTCCTTTGGGTCTGCTTTCCCATCTTTTTTGATGCTTTCTTAAATCTATAAAACTCTCAGAGGCTATCATTATATCATCTGTAACATAAAACCACTTAAAGGAGTGGAGGAAGGATCTCTGCAGGCTAACCACTCTTCATTCCAAGCAATTTCCAATTGGTCTCAAAAGTCAGCAGCTAACGACGGGATACTGAAGAAAAATGTTAGCATCTCCAACACAGCAGGAAAACATTTAATCATTTCTATCAATTGTTCCCTCAGAAGATACATGTTGGGCACTATCAAGAGGGACAGAGAAAGGGTGCACACTCTGCCACCCGCAGCAGCACGATGAGTTCCACTAATATTTTAGGAACTTCAACTTGGGCTAAACTAAGACTTGTGGCTTCTATGCAGAAAAGAATGCTAGAACATGCCAGTATGAATCAGAGCTGTAGTTGAATAGAGGTATTTGAATATAACTGATAATCAAGGAGGTTAATGAAACAAAGATGATCGTGTTCAGGAAGAAAAAAAGACATATACACTGAAGAACATTGGTGTGGCCTTTCCCTGAGAGAAGTGCACTTTGTTGTCTTTATAATTGTCAGATATGGAATTCTGGTGGATTTTGAAGCTATGTTCTTCAAATGGTTGATAGGTAACCTAGATGAGATCACAGGATGGTTCCTGAGGATGCTTTATATGATTATATTTGATAAGATCACAAGGATAAAGGCAAGTAGGGTACCTAAAGTAAGTTATACAGGTAATAAGTGATGTTGTTTAAAATCACTTTGCCAGAAAGTGTCCCTGAAAAGGAATGAAGCCTTATCCAAGGTCATACACATTCAGACCTTAAGCATGCTTCATTGCCACTTTGACATAAACTAGTTATATGTGAAAAGAATGTTACTTACATTTTGGCAACATTTATAGTCAATGTTACTAATTGTACTGGAACTCTTGATTCTTAGCTCATGAAAAGGTTCAAACAGCTTCCAGGATGTGAGGCTTTTAACTTCCAATATCACTAGAGTTTTCCTTGCTTTCTGTTCTGCAAGGAAATAGAAAGGAACAGTGTATAGATGGGGAGCATTATCTTAGTTAGCCCTTTACAAACTGCAGTCATTTTCCCATTAGCTGTACTACTTCCTCACCCTGGGGTGCTGCCACTGAGTCCTCATGCGTCTTTCTACTTCCTACCTCTGACATGTTTCATGGAGCCAGTGTAAGCTGCTCAGCCTGGCACAAGGCCAAGTGGGGACAGGGCTGGGATCCTGTCTGCCATGTCTGCAACAAATGCTGATGAGCTGGTACTTCAAGCATGGCAGGTTCTAGGCGGGTCTATAGCTGAAGCTGCCATCCCTCCATCAAGCTGCATTTGAGTGTTGCAATGGCTAGGGACCTGGTGAGCATTCCTGCCCCCCCCCCCCAAGCACTTTATTGAAAGGCAGATTTAAACAGGTTATTCTAGGTAGATAACTTCTTATACCAAAGACAAATTTAGTCTTTTTCACTTGTACCATTTTAGTATTTATGCTTTCCATGAAATGCTGCTCAGGCAATAAGCCTTCCAATACCTTAGTTGCACTCAACTTGGCTTTCTGTCAACTGTTCCCCAGAAAGTTTGGCCAGGCACAAATCATGTCACATTTGCTTTTGAATGACCTAGAAATAATCCATTTGTCTGCTTTTGCTTTTTCTCATCTCCTTTTGTGTTCTTTAGCACTTTTTAAACCCAGTTTACATGCCTATCTAAATCATTCTGCTCTACCAGAGCTTCCCCTACCTTGTATAGATTGTGTGCTATCATGGACCTTAGAAAAAATTGTTTAACCTACATACCAGTCATAAGGTTCCCATTGAAGCAATCTCTTCCTAACTCTGTTGATAACATAGTGCTATCCGGCCTACTGAAGTGAAGATCAAACACTGCCTCCTTCATCTGCAGTTTCTAAAGTATCACCTGTCCTTTCTCTATTGTCCTACAGTGCCTGATGTTCATGAGGACATCAGAACAAATGTACCTAATAGTGTAAGGGGCCGTGGGCCCAAAACTATGCGGCTTAAAGCCCACTTTTGTAAGACTTTTAATGACCTGTAAGTTTGCAGCTTAAAGCCAGCTCTGTGAGCCTCCTGTAACCTATAATTAGATACGGTTTGGCCAAGCGGAACTGCTAACTGCTTCTGTTCCGAGAAAGGGTCTGGAGCTTTTCTGTTCGCTGTTCCAAGAAAGACCACTAGATGTTCCGGCTGACAAGAAGAATGTTCCAGTCCCAGCAAATACTTGATGTTCCTTCTATTATTCCCCCCCAATTCTATTGTTGCAGGGCTATTTAAGCCCACTCTAAGCCCCAGTAAATCGAGACCTTGACATTGCACAGATGGACTCTTGTCCTTTCTTGCACCGCATGGTCTCCATTTCTCTCTCGCCCCCATAGACCCCTTTAGGTGACAACCTCCTCGAGACCCGCAAATAACCTGACCTGCTGGATGGGTCATAATAGCTCACGTGAGTCAGTCCATCACACCTCTTTTACCTTACATTGGTCAGATTAAGCAGCTTTTGTCTTAAGGATGAAGTGAATAGTTATGCTACCATTCTACAGAATACTCAGACTCATCCCAACTATGACTCTATCAGTCTCTCAAGGCAAGCTGTGAAGGCCTCTTTCATGCTTTGTTTAAAAATCTTCCCCAATGTAAGCAGGTTACTCCATGATTACAATAGTTTCGTCTACTGTGTCATTATTGAGGTTCTCATCTATATACCATCTCATTGAGTTTTCTCTTCCACTGAATTAAGGGTTGGACATTGGGTTTCTTCTATTGCTTTTACCTTACTTTCTTCCTTTTTCTCTTCCCACAGGTTCCAAGTTCATGGATCCCAGGAGAGACTATTTGGTAAAGACATAATTTGTCATCTTCTTTTTAAGCCACTAGCCACAAGAAACAGCAAGACAACACCCCATCTTCCTTGTTTCCCCTTTTTTCTGCCAATCCACAGGCAAGTGCAAGTTTAATATCGGGTTTAATTCTTTTGTTACAGGCACTCCTTTATGCAAGTGAATTCTTTGGGGGAAGAAAGCTCAGCCTCAGTTGTGTGTATTATTACCCAGAGCAATACCCACACAACTGATGCCACAGTCTGGTTATGATCCCATTCCATACATGCCAACTTCAGGAATTGCAGTCTATTCTATGGTCAGTCATTTGGGAAGCATCTCTGTCTCATAGTAGATGCCATTCTTCAAGATTTGTCACTCAAAGCTACCACAGTCTGCCTTCTGATAGAGCAGCCTTTGTTGCATATCATTTCATTTACAGCATGGATATTGCAGTTGTTACTGCAAAAATTAGGTGTGCTATTCAATTCTACTAGGGGAGTGATGTCATATTGGTATGAGCCCCCAGAATGCTCTCCCCTTGGACAGACTAGTTTCCATTGCATATCTTATCACTTACTCACCACACAGACAATTCAAGTGCTCCTCTCAAATGGAATCTTTTCTTCTTCAGAGCCTCGCATTGGTCACCAAGTTTTGTACTAACTTTTACAGCAATATGTGAGTAAATATGTACTTATGTCATATAAGGCACCAACAAAGAAACCAAGAAATAGTTTCATCTAAATTTAGATTGGCAAACCAATGGATTTAATTGGAGTTACTTATATAAGCATGGGTGGGAGTCACTTACAGGATAATAAACAACTTATAGGTGGTCATACCACTGAAGAAAATGTCCCTCCCCTCAGCAACTAACAGCCACATCAGGGAGGAGCTCAGGGACTCATATATGCTTAGCAATAAATAGCGGTTGATAGTATATATGTGGTGTAGTCATCCAGAAGTGCCCATGCTACTACAAGGTATCCTCAATTAAACTCATTGCTTCTTGTACGTGGGTAGAACTGTTTCTTTAGTCTGTGATTAGTGATGTATCTGGGGATATAGTTTGTTCAAATCTCTTTATTAGTGCAAAAAAGTTAGCACAAAAATGCTACTTGGATCAGAGGGCACAAATGATGGGATGAATTGCAGAAAGCAGTGTCACTCATGGGACTCTGTAGCTGATGTAGGTAAGAACCTCAAAATACAGTTTTGAGATGACGAATTTTAAGGGTTTTCAAAGAATGACATCAAAATTGCTAGCATGTGAAAAATTCAAGTTTCCAGGCACCATTAAGGCCCTCTGAATGTGAAGTTCAGAGTGAGACCAACAATTGGTGCTTTAATAAGACCCTCAGTTGTGCTGAAGAATGCAAACATTTGAGAATCATAGCTACAAGTAAACAGTTGTTCAAGACTTTATGGACAAAACAGGCTGCTTTGGTGTTAACAGAGCCGAAGGAAGACGTGAGGCCAGTGTTGACCTAAAATTCCTGTTCCCTTCTTGTATTGAAGTACAAACATGCTATAGAGGAGAGCACAGAGTTAGGTCAATGATCAGTGTGGAGACAGGGAGGGAAAGAGGGAGAGAAATGGAGGGAGAGGAGGGAAGGAAGGAGGGAGAGGGAGAGAGATATAGAAGGAGAGGGAGAGAGAGAAAGACACTTAAAAAGCATCCCCAGAAAAGAAGATGTCTGTACATAAACTCCTTAATGCCTTTCAGCCTTTGTGCTGAGATTAATAGTTACAGGTTTTCCAATGTCTTTGGCCCATAGGTAACCAGTAGATTCAACTGCAGATATTATAATGATTAATTCCCCTTCATGAGGAAGTGAAAACATGAACAGTCATCAAGAAGTGATATATAGGACACTGGAGCCAATCAACTGCCTGTAGAGAGGATTCTTTTGCTGTCTTCAGGAAGAAATAGTTGGTAGGTTTACAGTTTGGGGCAATCATGATCTTATCTCTTAGCATCAATCATACTGTCACTCTGTGAAACCACCAGAGGAAGTACTCCCCCTCTGGCCTAGGTAGGAATGGTTTCAGGGTCATGTAGAGCTTTTCCAACTTGTGATAGCAAAAAGTCTGTACAAATTGTTTCAAGAATCCTTGGCTAAGGCTATGCCTTCAGGAGCCAGCATAATCAGCTGCAATTGTACTCTAGCTTTCTCAGGGTGTCAGTGAAGTGTTCCAGATGGCTGGCAGTAGCATAAGGATTGTCCAGTTGGCTGTTTGACTGACAGTCTTTTTGCTGAAGGCAGCCAGGGCAGCAAGCAAGAGTCCAGCAGATGCTAAGGAGTCAAATTATCACATCCCACAACTGATCTTTGCTTGATTACAGAAAAATGAACATCATGCGTGATTACAAATATAAATGTAAAGAACAGGCTATGTGTAGTGGATCATCTTGTAACTCTAGCATTTAGGAAGCTAAGGGAGGAAAACTGCAATGAGTTCATGACCAGCCTGGGCTACCAAGTATGATCCCATTCAAAAGAACACAATAAAACCAAAGAAAATTTATCAATAACATTAATAGCTATTGTTAAAAGATAGTAATAGTGATTTGATTTCATGGTGTTTCATACCTACTTGGTGCCCAGGAGAGGTGGGCCTTCTCATATCTCTCATCATGACCTCAAACTATCTGTTGCCAAGGGTGTGCTCTTTCTAACACCTTCTTTCCTAGGAGGAGAGTAATCATGGCATCTGGTAATACTTCTTTGGGTTTTTCTAGATGGGATTAAATTTCCTGGATATCTGATTGAACACAGACTTTCAAAAGTGTTTAGCAAGCAATATGCAGAGGAATGTGCTGAATGTGAATTCACAAGTACACAATATATTAGATATATTGTTTGGTACCTATAGAGATTCATAATTGTGGAAAAGGAGGAAATGGATACATAGCTTTAACACATTCATTCAGACCATGGAATTTCAAGAAGCATGTCCAGCTCATGAGAGCGCATTGACCAATAGGACTGTGGTGATGGGGAATATGAAGTTTGCTAAAACGTGTGTGTGTGTGTGTGTGTGTGTGTGTGTGTGTGTGTGTGTGTGTGTGTATACTGGTGCATGCAGGCTTGCATGCATATGTGCAGACATGGTTATGGAGGTCAGAGGTCAACATTTGCAACCTTGGGAGTCATGCCTTAGAAGATATCTACCTTGTTCTTTTTTAAAAATTTAGATTAGAAAAAAGCTTCTTTTACATGTCAATCCAAGTTCCCTCTCCCTCTCCTTCTTCCCATGCTCCCACCAACCCCCTATTCCATCCCCTTTTTGCTCCCCAGGGAAGGTGAGTCATTCCATGGGGGATTTTCAAAGTCTGTCATCATTTGGAGTAGGGCCTAGGCTCTTCTCCATGTATCTAGGCTTAGCAAGTATCCCTCCATGTGGAATGGCATCCCAAAGTCCATTCCTATGCTAGGGATAAATACTGATACACTACCAGAGGCCCCATAGACTGCCCAGACTTCCTCACTGACACCTACATTCAGGGGTCTGGATCAGTCCTATGCTGGTTTCCCAGCTATAAGTCTGGGGTTCATGAGCTCCCCTTTGTTCAGGTCAGCTGTTTCTTTGGGTTTCTCCAGCCTGGTCTTGACCTCTTTGCACATCACTCCTCACTCTCTGCAACTCTACCATGTTCTTTTAAACAAGGTCAATCATGGGCCTGCAACTTAACTGAGTAGGCTTGGTTGGCTGGCCAATGAGTCTGAGAGAGTTGTGTATCTCTGCCTCCTCATACTGGGATTAAACGCATTTACTACTGTGCCCAGTTTTTGAATTCTGTGTATGCTGGTGATTGAACTTGGATCTGCATGACTGTGTAGTAAGCATTATATGGATTGAGCCATCTACCCAACCATGCCAAAGCATTTTTTAAGCTCAGTGGTTCTGTTGTTCTTCTAAAAAAATGACTAAAATTATCCCTTGACAAATTATTCTTCAGAGATAAGCAAAGAGTTTACTATAAAAACATGAAGAAAGCAAAAATTTAAAAATAAAAATTGCAGAAGTACTACAACAGACTGTAAACTCCTCATTTATCAGTATCTGGTATTGTACCTTCAGTGTTCAAGGTATTCAGAATATGTTCATAAAAGGAATGGTAAATCTGCTATTAGACATTATCATAGTGGTTCTGGAAAGATATTGTTGAGCACAGTAGGCCTATTTACCAGATTTTGCTAATAAATTTCAAGATCTTTGACTACCATAGTAGATATTGAAAAAAGGTAATGTTACAGAAGACACAAAATTCTTATAGATATTTGAGCAATATTATATATAAAATAATAGGATTTATGAAAAGGAACAAGTAAAGATGAAGTTTTCATAACTAAAAGAAGAGTTACCTTAATTTGAGAAAAGGGATGGAAAATATGAAAGAAAACAAGAGACACGGACTAGTTTATCCAATAAGTTCAATATAAATCTTCAATCAGGGTTTCATAAAAATGGAACAAGAAAATTGAGGGAAGGAAACAAAGAAACAATAGATTAGTATTTAACAGAATCTAATAAAATCACATCTTCTTTTAAAAGCCTCTTCTTTATTCCTTTTATTGAAAACACATTTTTCTCACAATATATCCTGATTATGCGCTCCCCCCACAATCCTAGTTTCTACCCACATCCCCTCCTATCTGGATCCACCCCTATTCTGTCTCTCATTAGAAAAGAACAGGCTTCTAAGAGATAACAACAAAATAAAATGTGATAATAGAAAATTATAACTAACATGTTGGAGTTGGACAAGACAAACAGAAGGAAAAGAGCCCAAGAGACAGCACAATAATTGCAGCCCCACGGGTTTGCACTCTCAGAAATCCCATAACAACATGAACCTGGAAGCTGTAACATATACACAGAGGACCTGGTGCAGACCTGGGCATCTTAAGAAGCTTTTCAGTTCCATGACGTCCCATTCATTTATTGTTGGTCTTAGTAGCTGTGTTAAATGTTGTCTTAGTCAGGCTTTCTATTGCTGCAATGAAACACCATGACCAAAGCACAAATTGGGGAAGAAAGGGTTTATTTGGCTTACACTTCCACATCATGGTTCATCCTGGATGGAAGTCAGAACAGGAACTCAAACAGAACAGGAACCTGGAGGTAGGAGCAAATGCAGAGTCCATGGAGGGATGCTGCTTACTGGCTTGTTTGCCATGGCTTTCTCAGCCTTCTTTCTTTTCTATTTTAAATTTTATCTATTTTATTAACATTTTTTTCATTTATTTTTACACACTAACCACAGTTTTCCCTCCATCTGCTCCTCCCATTCTCTCCCCTCAACTTCCATCTACCCCCTCCCCATCCACTCCTCCTCTGTCTCCCTTCAGAAAGGGGCAGGCCTCCCATAGGCTTGAACAAGCATGGCACATCAAGTTAAGGCAAGATCACCACCCCCCCCCCGCCCCGCCCCATCAAGGCTGGGCTAGGTAATCCATCATGGAGAACAGGATCCCAAAAGCCAGCTAAGCTCCAGGGACAGGTCCTGATCTCACTGCTAGGAGCCTTCCTTAGAAACAGACCAAGCTACCCAACTGTCAGACACATGCAGAGGGACTAGGTCAGTTCCATTTAGGATCCCTGTTTGTTCAGAGTCCATGTGCTCCCAAGAGCTCAAGTCAGCTGTCTCTGTGGGTTCCTCCCCAAACTCATACAATCCCTCCTCCCTTTCTTCAGGAGGACTCCCAGAGATAGGACCAGTGCTAGGCTGTGGATCTCTGCATCTGCTTCCACCAGTTACTGGATGAAGGTTTTCTGTTGACAATTAGCATAGTTACCAATCTGTTTACAGTAGAGGTCCCCTCTCCACTATTGATAGGAGTCTTAGTTGGAGGTCATCTTTGTGGATTCCTGGGAGTTTCCCTAGCACCAGGTTTTTTCCAGATCCCCCAAATGCCTCTCCCATCAAGATGTTACTTTCACTCTCAGTGCTACCCACAACCTGCCTCCTTCCCAGCCTGCCCAACATAAACCCTCAAGTTCCCATCTTCATCCCACCTCCACCCCTACTCCCAGTTTACCCTGGTGATGTCTTCTATTTCCCCTTACCAGGAAAATCCATTCATCCCTCTTTCTGTTATCTAGCCTTTCTGGGCCTGCAGATTGTAGGTTGCTTATCCCGTACTTAAATCCTAATATCCACTTGTAAGGAAATACATACCATGTTTGTTTTCTGAGTCTGGGTTAACTCATTCAGGTTAATTTTTTTCTAATTCTGTCCATTTGCCTGCAATTCTCATGAGGCCATTGCTTTTTATATCTGAGTAATACTCATTGTGTAAACGTGCCACATTTTCCTTATCCATTCTTAGGTTGAGGGGCATCTAGGTTGTGTCCAAGTGCTGGCTATTATGAATAATGCTGCTATAAATGCTGGGATGGGTGTGGTTGTGCAGAAGAGTGGGTCTGTTGGGAACAGAATCCAGGATGGCAGCAATGCTGATGCAGGCTGCCTACAGGTCTTTCACCTACTGGCAAGCTGCTGGGGTTTGCAACAGAGCAGTGGGGTTCCACCAGAGTTGGGGGCAGGGACCAGATGCCTTACTGGGGCTCAGATGGGAGGGGAGGGGCAAGGATGTGCCTTAGGGCTTAGGGCCTGAATGTTGGGGCAGTTCACATGGGAGACTTGTCACTGACCTGTTCTTCTAACTGGTGTGGGTGGTACTTGTGTCTATTAGGTCTGCTGATGTTTCCAGAGAGGGCTGTCCACTGGAGGATGATGGGGTAGGTGATGTTAGGCAGCAGACTGGGTCTTCTGGGAACAGTGTCCAGTGAGTGGCAACAATTGTGGTACAGCCTTCCTGCAGGTCAGTGACCTGTTGGCCATTTCTAATATCATCTTTTTCATCTTAAAATTTCCCCCAAATGTGAAGTAGAATAAGTCCTGAAAAGATAAAATTGAGAAACACATAATTAAAACTTCATAATCATGACAAGAAATGCATTGTTATAACAACTTTTGGAGGGTGGGAGGTTAGGTTAGTAAGTAATGGAAATAAAAATATCTAATTATACATAACATTACAAAGGCTAATTACTAGAAGACAGTGTCTCAGGGTTTTCAGGGTAAGTTTTTTCAATATACGATTTTATACTGAGGAAAATTATTCCTATAGTATGATTGGAAACCAAATATTGACTTTTAAGGTATACAAGAATTGAAGAAACCTGAAAACAAAACATATATGTAAAAATGTAAAGGTAATTTGAGATGTGACTTCCTCAAATCAAAAATATAAGAATCCAAGCATGAGAAAAATAAGGACCACTTGAAATTCAAGAAACCCCACCATGAAAAAAAAATCCAGAGTAACAATTCTACAGCTAGTCTCTAAGACAACAGGTTAATATCAAACATAGACATTTGGAAGATCTGTGATGAATTTCCTTAATTATGTGAATTCATTTTGATAATGTATGATTTTGAAGTGGATAATCTTGGTGATTAGGTAAAAACACCTACCGCATTTATCAACAGTTTGAAAAGTGATGAGCAGTTAAAAACTCAGAGTATAAAATTTAAAAATAGAACATGCTCAATAAAATAAAATAAAATAAAATTTGTTATAATTTTCATCAAGAAAGGGCCAGTAGGATAGAAAATTTGAGGGCTTTTGAGGGAGAGAAAGAAGCTATAAAACTGTTTTAGCACATTCTCAAATATTCTCTTACATACCATATTGGGTACTAATGTCCAGAAGACATAGACAGACTGCATTTCATAAAGATTGATACTTTTCCCCAAAGAAGTAGAAGGCAACATTTAACATTAAAGCCAAGTTGAGTACCAGTTAATCCTTGACAGTACAGGAAAAAATGCTAAGATCATACATTGAACTGGCCATAGTGACACAGATCTATTAACTCAGTTTTTGGGATGATGAGGTGGGAGGATCAGAAAATGAAGCAGGGGTGGGGGTGCACTTGACCCTGCTTAAGGAAAACAATAGTAAAAGGACATATGTTGATTGAAGGCTATGTCTATAAATACCTTATCAAATCAGAGCATGGAAATATTAGATAATTTTATATGGCAGATACAAAGCAGAAAGTAGATTTTAGCTTTCTTTTATGCTATAGATACAGATATCAAAGTTTTTATTTTAAAAAGAGTTATTAAAACTCTGAACATGCTGGGCAGTGGTGGCACATGCCTTTAATCCCAGCACTCGGGAAGCAGAAGCAGGCGGATCTCTGTGAGTTGGAGACCAACCTGGTCTACAAGAACTCCTTCCAAGACATCCTCCAAAGCCACAGAGGAAATCCTGTCTTGAAAAATAAACCAACAACGATAACAAAAACCCTCTGAACACTTACACATGTTGATTATGAACACTTAGAGGTAGAAATTAGTCTCTGTAAGACTCAATTCATGAAGTCATTAGTGACAAGAAGAATTGGAACTATGCTTCTACTCACCCCAGTCTGCTCCCATGGTGCTTTACCTCAATCATAGTCTTTGCCTGCTCTCGGGGAGCATAGTAGTTTTGTCTGGAAAGAAAATACACAGTGCAGCAGAAATGACGTGGACAGGCCTCAAGGTTCCAGATCTCACATGAAAGTTGGGTACTTATGGCTCTAACCTTTCTGTATAATTATTTTCTTCTTACCTTCTGCAGCTCCCCTGTTAGCTGATCAGGTGGCACATGAAAACAGTTTGCTTCTGCTGCCAGTAATTGCCACCCAATAACTCCACTCATCACTGTGTATATGTGCAAGTTCCATGTACCTGGGCAAAAGGAGAGATGAAAAATGTGTGCTTGTTCTGTGCAGTATAGCTCCCAACACCATGTCAGCAGATTCAACCAAGCAAAGGTCTAAAATGTTCAGGAAAAAATTAATTAATCAATTAAGTCTCATCTGTGCTGAAAATGTGAAGACTTACATGACTTCCTAGACAATATAATGTAACCAACATTGACATAGTCTCTATATTGTGTTAGTTATGTTAGAGATGACTTAAGTTTATAGAAGATGTTTGTAGGAATTATATAAACACAGGCACTATTTTTATAAGATTTAAGTATTCATAGATTTTTGTATCATTAGGGTATCCTGAAATTAGTCTCTCAGACATATCAAGGTACAATTGCATCTCATACTGAAAGACACGATGCATTTTTTTATTCTTAGTACAGTCAGAGTCCTTTAACTTACATGAAAATGTGGTCTTGGAATCATCCAGTTGCATAAATAGCCAGCCATGGATAGCAACTTTTGGTACCTGATACTGACCTGGGCTAGTTTTCACTTGGGTATCTGGATCTTCTCTTCTTTGAATTCTTTCCCTAGCACGTCCCACCATGGCCTCAGGCACTAGTTTCATCACCCAATTTGTGTTCATTGCCAACAACATCCTCTTATGTAGTTTTAAACCCACAATATCTAAATTTCTATCTTGTCTACTCCACAGTTTGGCATAGTTTCAGGTTTGGGGGTCCCTGCCAGCCATAAACCCAGCCATAAACTCTGCATCCAAAATGTACAGATGGACTTCTTTTGAAAACTCAAGAGTGTTGTAAGCACGTAGTTATGGTTTCAATGTGAAATGCCCTCCATATGTTCAAGTGTTTGAACACTTGGTTTCCAACTTGCAATGTTCTTTGGAGAGTTTAAAACCTTGAGGGCACAGGCCTAGATGAAGGATGTGGGTTCAATGGGAGGGAATCTGAGAGATTATACTCTGGCCCCGCCGCTGACCAGATAACTGTCTTGCTTTTTGACTATTGCTCATGGTGCTCCTGTCACCACTAGAACCACAAGTTCTTCCAACTGTTGTTCTTTCCCCACCATGATAGACAGAAATCTCTCTCAGACCATGAGCCAAGACAAATACAGCTCCATTAGTTTCTTTTTATCAGATATTTGCTCATGGTAAAGAGAAAAGTAATGAATACACACATAAACAGAACTAGAACAATTTCACATGGACGAGTCTGACCTAGCATAACCTTAGAGAAGCCAAGGCTGCTGGGAAGTCTCCAGGAACCATGGGAACACCCATATAATATTTCATTCCCTAAAAGACAAACTTCCCTACTTATTCTATGACTCACTCAGTGTCTCTCTCCCTCTTGAAATTAACCCAAGAAAAAGAGTCCTCTCAGCAAAACTAAGTTTGCCTGCTTCTGTGTATGTGGCCTGCTTATTTCACTGTCTGAGAGCTTTGCTTCAGAAGCCCAGAACAGCCCAAGGGTCTTTTTTTCTCCATTTTTATATTGTGTGTCTTTTTTAAAATTGTATCTTGGCTAGAGCTACTCTTTTTCCCTCAGTGGTTTCATAACTCACAAGAAGAGCTACAATGCCTTGGAAGACCAACAAGAATGCCTCCAGGGTGGGTAAAACAAGTATCATATATAATAAACATGCTTGCTGGCTCTGGAGCAGGAGCCTCAGGAAGACAGTCCAGCATTCTGTGTGGGTTGTGAACAAATGAGAACAACAGGGAAAGATGGATTAATACTTCAGGGCCATCTTTAGGGAAAGGCTCACACCCAACAGATACTGTTGGAGGGACCAGAATGGATCTCTGAAAATGGTTTTGGGTATGAAATGAGAGGCAGTAGATGTCCTTAGTCCTTTGAACTCCTCACTATTCTAATCTTATTCAAGTTTTACATCTAAATCTAAACATTTGGCTTCCCAGATTTTAGTTGAGCTTGTCTGTTTCCTGAGGCAATGAGCTCCTTTGTAGCAAATCACAAGTGTAAGAAAACAGGGGCAAGAGGGAAAGGACACAAAAAGTAGGGAAGGAAGTAGGAAAATAGCATAGGATGTATTTTTAAGATAGCTACTGCTTTGTAATGAGTGTAAGTAAATGCCTGGTATTTTGAGACATCTTCAGAAAGGTTATATGAACTATTATACCACAGAACAGTCTATAATGTGGGGAGAAAGAACCTTTCCTCCAGCTCTGTGTGGTGTTGATTTCCTGTAGTGGATGAGCTAATCCTCAGGATTGAGACACAGACTCCTGCAATTGACAGTTGTTGAGCACACTGAACCATGAAGGTTCAAGCCATTTTCCCCATTCTTATCTTCAAATTGCTCTGTGCTTACAGGCATCATTATTTTGGAGTGTGAGTGTAACAAGCCATATAGTCATAACTTTGTTTTGAAAGCAACTCAGTCCCTGCCACAGGTCCTGAAGTCTACCAGTGTGTCTTGAAAGCAATTAGAGACAATATGTAATTAAATCAATATGCTTCTGTTCCAATAAAGTTTTATTTACACAGACATAGCTGGCAGTATATGATTATGCCTTGCAAACTGTGGTCCTAAGCTAAGAAGCTGCTTTGAACAAGAACAGGCTCCTTCTCGGGGACGTGTTTCCATGGTCTGATTGATGGGCAATGAGTGAACAACAGGCATACTCTTCTGTCTTAATTTAAGGTGAAAGACTCCAACTATGGCTGAAGTCTTTCTTCTGAGTATGTTGGAGGGTAAAGTTTCCCCTATACCTAATGTGTCATTCAGCCTTTTCTCCTTCCCCTTTAAGCACTGGTTTGATCAAACTCCCTATTAAATCTCCTGTTTGTAAATGTCTTCCTTAGACTCTGTGTCTTGCAAAACCTATACTAAGACCCCCAGAACTCAGGGATTAATTACTCTTACAAAGTTCTGGAAACAGAAAGAATTATCAGCAAGTGTCAGGAATTCTCACTGAGGTTTGTATGATCTCTTGAAGCTCCTGGCCAAAGCTCCTAAGCACTAGCAACTCACACTGAACTTGTTTACATGAAGGGCTGGGAGGATTACCAGTGGTGAAAGCATAGAACAGCTGCCAAACCTCCTCATCATTGGAATGCTCTGCCATCGTCAAGGCAAAAGTTAGTTTTCAATACCCACTTCATTAGAGAAAGTTCACATTAGCTCCAGCTGTCAAGAGATTACTTCAAGAGCCCAAGTTTTTATTTTTTTTATTTTAAAACAATCTTTCCCTCATTTTACCCATCAATTCCAGTTCCCACTCTCTCCCTTCTTCCTGCTCTCCCCACCTTCCTCCTACCCCACCCCCATCCACTCCTCAGAGAGGGTAAGGCTTCCCATGAAGAGTCAACCAAGGCCCTCTCCCCTATTATCTAGGCTAAGCAAGGTACCCTCCATAGGGAATGGGCTTCAAAAAGCTAGTTCATGCACTAAGGATAAATCCTGGTCCCACTGCTAGTGGCCTCACAGACTGCTCAAGCCACCACATTCAGAGGGCCTAGTTTGGTCCTATACAGGTTCCCTGATGTCAGTTCAGAATTTCTGAGCTTCCACTAGCTTGGGTCATCTGTTTTTGTGGGTACCCCCCAAATGGTCTTGACTTCTTTCCCAAGAGCCTACTTTTAACAAAGAAGCAGAGAACCAAATTTGGAGAGTGTGACCTGAGACAGAGAAATAGTCTTATATGAAACCAACTACTATTTTTCATCATAAAATTTGGGAAATGATATTTCCAGTAAGTGCCTTCTCTTTGAGTCCATATCTTATCACAGGGGTGTTGTGAATATTATTTTAACCAGGCAAAGATGTATTATATTTGTTTATACTACAGAATATTACTTTTACTGTGTAAAGATGTGTTACTTTTATTTATGCTGCATTTGTTTAATGATGTAAGGATATGTGTTTAATTATAATAAATTAATAAATTTATTATAATAAATTAATAAAGACATATGGTGTCTGTTTTACCTTGCCTGCCTAAGGCACCTGATTGGTCTAATAGGAGGTGAATAGCCAATAGCTATACAGGAGAAAATGTACAGAAGACTGGCAGGGAGAGAGAAGAAAGAGGAGAAGAGGAGGAGAGAATAAGGGCCAGAGTCTGACAGACAATAGCCAGCCAGATATAGAAACAGCAAGAAAATAAGAAAAGGTAAAAAGCCCTGAGGCAAAAGGTAGATAAAGAGAAACAGGTTAATTTAAGTAAAAAGAGCTAGTCAGAAACCTGCCTAAGCTAGGCTGTGCATTCAAAACTAATAATAAGTCTCTGAGTCATGATTTGGGAGCTGGTTGGTGGTCTAAAAGAAAAAGCTTGGTCCACAATGGCCTTGAAAATTACAGAGGTGACAGTATCTTAGTTTGTAGTTCCCAGAATCAGGCTTAGAAAGAGAAATCTGAGGGCACATAGTATATTTCAAAGGTGATCCCAAGAAACACCAGTAGAGTGGTGGAGGAAGAGACAGGGTTGGCTAGGCAGCCATCTAAGAATGTGTTACCAACCTACTTACTACTGTGAGTAGCTGAAGAACAACCCTTGGCAACTCTGTAGGCAATGTGGGACATACCTCCTTTATTATTTTAAAAATTAACAGAAGAGCATGGTTATTGATTTCAGTTCTCGTGAGCATTGGTAGAAACCTAATCACAAGGATTTTTATTTCAAAATTTACTTTAAACCTATGGCAGTCATGGGCAGAGCAGTCTTCTATCATGAGATAAAGCATGAAGCACAGAAACTTAGATGCTAGAAATTGGTAGACGTGTTAGAGTTACATTGCAATCATAAGATATATGAAAAAAACTAATTTTTGGAAGGATTTATTTTGGGTCATAGTTTCAGAGGCTTCAGGCCATGGTTAGTTATTTTAAGCCTTTCAAAGATTTGTTTATAAAAATCCATTGCTGACTATGCAACACACTTTGATCACAGGAAATGGAGAAATCAAGCTGGGATTTACCTGCAAGTGTCCTCCTTGCTGGCTAGCTTGCATAGTGCCATAAGGAGCTTTGTAGGCTACTGGGAGAGAATAGTCAACATTGTTTTTCTAGTTTCTTTCTATTGCTGTGATAACCCATTCTGACCAAATGTATCTGAGAGGAGGAAAGGATTTATTTATCTTACACTCTACGTTCATTGTTGGGAAAAGTTATGGAAAGCCTTCAAGATAGGAGCTTGAAGTAAACACCATGGGTAAAACAACGCTTGTTGGCTAATTCATGAATGCTTAGCTAATTTGTACAAATCAGGAGTATCTTCCCAGGGAATGGTGCCTCCTAAAAGGGGCTTAGCCCTTCTACATCAATTAACAATCAAGATAATCCCCCAAAGACATATTTTCAAGCTAATGGGATTTGGGAAGTCCCTCAAATGAGACTCTTCTCAGGTGACTCTAGGCTGTGTCAAGTTGATAGTCAAGCGAACTATGGAGTCATCCATAGCTGTGAACAAAGTGGACTCCAGAACTGAAGAGCATACCAGGATATGCCCACTGGTGTAATAAAAATGTAATAAATATTTTAGAAGCAACAAACAGTTTGCGATTTGAACTTGTGGAATGTTTCAAAGAAGGAAATTCATGTCTGGTATGGTGAACCTGGCTGTGATAGATTTAATGAGAATGGCTCCTATAGGCCCACATATTTGAATTTTTGGTCCTAAGTTGGTAGAACTCTTTTGGAAGGATTAGGAGGTCTGGCCTTGTTGGACAGGTGTGTCACTGTGGGTGGGCTTTAAGCCTTCAAAAGCCCATGCTGTTCCTATTAGCTTTCTCTGCTTCTTACTAGTGGTGTCTTGAGATACTCAATTCCTCCACGTAGGTCCTAACACCTAATAACCCTGTAATGCATGACCTAATCAATGGATTAATACATCAGTGCTCTCAGAATCTAATCATCACTGCCTGGAAATCAAGCCTTCCACATATGAGCTTTTCAGAAAGACACTTCAATATCTAAGTCACAATAGCAGTTAAATAAGGATATACTACAGTTAATTGGTTATAGAATACTTTCAAGGGGCCACCAATAATATCTGCTGCTACTGAATACATTTGAAAATTGTGTTGATTTTAAGTTTTAATTAGAAAAATTTAAAATAGTTTTTTTTTGTTTCTGAGAAGCCTCTGATACTCACTTTTTTTGTGAGTCCATTTATTCACTTAAGTGTGGGAAAGACACCTGACTCTCTTTTAACCAGCATAATATGACAAAGATGATAGAGATGTCACTTCCACAATTACAGCACATATAATGGTGACTTCTGTCAACTTAGAAGATTGTATCCTTTTCTAATTTTATGAAATCAAGCTACAGACCCTGTTGCTCATTTGAAAAAACATGTTATGCTGGTTTCCTGATCCCCAGGAAATGTGAGACATTGCGTGCATGTTACTTTAAGCTTCTGTGTTTGAGATAATATTGTTACCCAATAAGCCATCTATTATTGTAAGAGGATCCGTGCCTAAGTGAACTGCTCTGGGGACTAAATAAGATGCTAGTGAGTTTTAGGAAGTGTGAATAAGATAAAATAAAAAAATAGAATGAAACAGTTCATAGAGGAAGTAAATAGATTCATTTGCATAGCAGAAAGAATCCTAAAATGCCAAGACATTCAATTGGATAACTTATTGAAATGTTTGATAAAAAATATTCAATGAAAATGTATGATGCACATGTTAGAAACCATTAAATAATAGCAAAGAAGAAACATGTTATCATAAATCATTGTGCAAGCTATGACCTCAGTAGATAATTTTAAGTTTGTTTGTTTGTTTCTTTCTTTCTTTTGAGACATGCTCTCCCTATTTATTTCTGGCTAGACTGGAACTTCTAAGTAGACCAGGCTGGTCTCAAAACCATACAGGCAGAGAGGCCTGTCTCTGCCTCCCAAGTTCTGTAGTTAAAGATATGCGCAACTATGCCCAGCCCATGCTTTTTTCCGCAAGTAGTTTCATGGTTATAATAATGACTATGGTTGCCTAGGAGTTAGATGAAACAGTTCATTAAATCCCATATACTCCATGAGACACACTGAGAAAGAGGGAATGCAGCAGTATAGGTAAATGCTATACTTGTTTCATAGGTACTCTCAAAGGGACAGAAGACAGAAGACTGCCACTAAACATCTGTGAACCAATGTCACAGACCTAAAAGTTGATGTCATGATGCTGTAAATTATTTTCTTTGTATTTATGCATGTGTTGGCTTTGTTTTACTTTAACTAATACCAAAGATAATTAACTTATAAGGAAGAAAGATTTATTTGGGCTCACAGTACCAGGGGTCTCAATCCATGATCACTTGACACTGTTGTGTTTGTGCTCACACCAGGGTAACACACCTCAGCAAGCAGTCCATAGGTCCATTGTAAATAAAGCCACTGATATCATGAAGGCTGGAAGGCAAAGAGAGAAAGAAGACACCATAGTCCCATAATCCTCTTTGAGGGCATGCTTTCAGTTACTTAAAATCCCCTGATAACCCTGCTCAACAATAGTGAGTGCCATAGGATGGGATATATGCAATATGTGAATCTTTGAGACATATTACAGATCCAAAGAACAGGAATGCAGTGATAATATGACACACTTACTAAAGGGTGAATCTTGGTTGAAGAAAGAATCTATATTATGGTGAAACCTTGAATGAATCTGGCTTTATTATGGCTATTTTTTTCCTTCCTTAGTCACAGAATATGACAAAAATAAATATTTTGTGCATACAAAAGGGGAGAGAGAGAAAGAAGAAATCTCATCATCAACAATCCATCCTTGTAATAGGAACCAAAGCATCTTTCGTAGTAGCATATAGATTTCTTCCTTGCATTTCTGAGATTTAAGGTCCAGAATAGTTCTTTTGTGGCTACAAGAAGGAATTGAGAATTGCTGCATGTGTTATCTATGGTCCATGCAAGAACAGTTAGTGCATGAAGGGTGACCATTATAAACCACCAAACTCCTGTCTCTAAAATTAAAGTTGAAAAAGCCTATTTATAAAGTACCATTAAAGTGGTAGCATTCCTTCTGTAGTTTGAAAGCATTGTCATCAACTTTCTGAAGTAATCAAATAAATAGCTATAAAAACAAAATAGAAAAGAACCTAGCAAGCATTGGAAACACAGAAATAGCACCATTGAAACAATTTGGGATAAAACAATTGGCAGGGAAATCACCCCCAGAACAATAGATTTTTCTGTGCATTCAACAACTCCCTAATAGTTATACCCATCCACTTAAGGGGAAAAATATATACTACTGTAAAAACCCCTGAATGCACTTTACAATAGCTACAATTTCATAGGAATGAGACCTTATTTAAAAGATGTATTCTTAAAGCAGGGGCCATTTTTGAGTCATACTAATAGACAGGGGAAGGGAAGGCTGCTTTAGTAACACTTTATGCTTTTGTGAAAATGCTACTCAATAGCCCCCATGCTATTTTTTCTTCTGTGGGATTCTTGATGCCCAAGCTGAGGTGCAAGGAGAGAAAGGGAGCTTGAAATATTAAATAGAGCAGTAAAATCAGAGGGTCTCGAGCAACAGGAGCCCCTCCTGACAATCTCCCTAGTCAATTATTCACTTTCCAATTTTCTTTTCGTTTTAGGTGTTCGGATGTTTTGTCTGAACATGTGCCTGAGCACCACATGTATGAAGTGCGTGCTGAAGCCAGATGAGGCCTTCTGATGCCCTGCAACTGAATTTACAGATGGCTGTGAGCTGCCATGTAGGTGCTAGACATTAGAACCAGGTCCTTTGAAAGAGTAGTCAGTGCTCTTAACTGTTGAAACATCTCTCTAGCCTGTATTTTTAAGGTTTTGACAACTTTACACACATATAAAAGGCATTGTAGTCACTTTTCACCCCTTGCTATACACATCACAACCCTACTCTTACTAAACCCCACTCTACCCAGCAAACCTGTTTTTACTTTAATATCTTTTGTTATGCATGTTGTTGTTGTTGTTTTATATTTTGTTTTATTTTCTTTGTATGTGTGTTTGTGTGTGCACATAGATGCACACACACATATGTTACCCACTGAGTTTAGTTAGGGTTGTTTATGTGAGTATGGGTAGGGGCTTATTTATAGGAGCCTGGGTAAACTTACCAGTGATTACACCACTGAAGGAAATTATTCCCCTCCCCCAGTAACCATTAACTGCCAGCAGTGAGGGGTGGGGCATTAAAAAACCCTCACCCCATTCTATAAAGTTGACAGGCCCCATCTTGTGTAGGTATTTAGAGCTGCTGTGAATTCACAGTACTATATCCAGAAGACAATCTTCATGCCACTCCTCCCAGCCTCTGGCTTATGTTTTTCCACCCTCTCCTTTGTAATGTTCCTGGGACTTGGTAGATAGCCAACAGTCTTCTTACCCAACTGCTTTCTCAATCTGAACCATGTACTCTATGAGAAAGAAATCACCACTGTCGTCTTTACAATATTTTTGTGTTATTTAAAAATATAGTGTGCTGGTGAGTTGTTGCTGTGTTGTTGTTTGTCTACTTGAAACAATCAAGGGTTATCTTGGAAGAAGGAACTTTAACTGATAAAATACCTCAGTCAGTTTGGCCTGAGAGCAAGAAAATAGGGCATTTTCTTGGTTAACAATTGATGTGGGAGGGCCAAGTCCAGTGTGGGCAGTTCCACTCCCAGGCAGGTGGTCCTGGGTTCTAAAAGAATATAGGCTCAGCAAGCCATTGGGAACAAGACAGGAGGCAGCATGACTCCAGGTTCCTGCCTTGTGTTCCTGCTCTGACTTCCCTCCATGATGGACTATTATCTGGGAGTTATAAGATGAAGTAAACCCTTTCCTCCTCTAAGATGTTTTTGGTCATGGGGTTTATCACAGCAGCAGAAACATAACTAATGCATGTAAGGATTGAAAACAGTATTAGATATGAAAAGCTGCTAATATATGTTTCTTTTAAACATGTATAAATAGACTTACAAATGAAAAATGAGCAAAAGCACAAAGTGACAAAAATACAAATTCATAACATAGATAGTACAATTAAAGCAGAAGTGATATTAGCCACCTGGTATTCACAGTGTAAATATGCACTCATGAATGCATTTGTTCATTCATTCAAACATTAGCTGGCACATGTTTATTCCAAAGGCATTTACCTAGCATGTGTGTACATCAATGAGCTAAATAAAATAGCCTGCAATAGTGGAGCTCACATTATATTAAAAGAGGAACAATAATTAATTAAGTAAGCAAAATACATAGTGTATAAGATGATGAGGAGTGCTAAAATATTAAGGGAGGTAGAGATAGTATTTGAGAAAAAGAGTAGCAGTGATATGAGCATAAAATTTGTATAAAGTGTGACAGGTGTGGTGGCATACACCTGTAACCCCCAGTACTCAGGAGACTAAGGCAGGGAGATTTCAAGTTAAAGGCCTGCCTGGGCTATGGACTGAGACCTTGTCTCAAAATATAAACAAATGTCCTTAAACAAGGTGGAGTGAATAACTGGGAACACATTATAGGTTAAGGGTAACGTTTTAAAACACAGGGAAGAGTGGATACAAAGGCTCTGGCCCTATTTCTTTGCAGTTCTGCTATATAGAAGATTGAGTTCAGCAAAGTTTTCCAACTGCATGTGGAAGTAACAGTTCTCTCTCTCTCTCTCTCTCTCTCTCTCTCTCTCTCTCTCTCTCTCTCTCTCTCTCTCTCTCTCTCTCACTTTTCCTTTTCAAACTACAGAGCATCCTCAATTGAAAATGATTTTACCTTCGGATTTCTGACTGTGCAGCAATTCAAAGCCTCCTGTACCCATTTGGAAACATACTGGGGATTTTGGTTCTTGAATTTTGATCTTTCTTCCAGGCTAATATATGCTGTCCTCTCTGGTGAGGTTAGGGGGGTCGTAGCTGTGAGCCCCAGCTCCCAGGCAGATCTGTTTTCCTGAAGGGTAACAACTTGTACTCTATCATTTGAAGCTCAGGCAGTGATCTAAGAGTAATGAAAAATCCTTCTGCTTGTGTCTTAGAGGCCCATGTTGGCAATCTATGATAGTTATAAGAAGGCTTTTTACCAAAAACCATGACATGAGAGAAATAAATCAGGCATCCCCATTTATATGAATGCAGCTAGCAGTATTTGTGAAGATAATTGGAGAACATTCATGATATTTGAGATAAAATTGGGAAACCCAGGCATATGCTTTTAGTCACAGAATTTGGGAAGCTAGATCAGGCAGATCTCTGTGAATTTCAGGCCAGCCAGCACTATATAGTGGGACCCTGTTCCCCCCCCCCACCAAAAAACTCAACTAAAATGAAATTGGGAGAGAAGCTGGGTGTGTTGGCTAATGCCTGAAATCAGTTTGCTATGAGTTTAAGGCCAACCCGGGCTACATAGTGAGTTCCAGGCCAGTCTGTGCTATAGTATGAGATACTGTCTTAAAAATAAAACATTAAAAAGAACGAAATTGAGAAAGAGATCTAAGATAATTTGCAAAAGAATTGAGCATAGTGAAAAATATAAATTCTAACCATGCTATGGTCTGGATAAGTGGATTGTGATTTTGACCAAAATTTCTTTAAAAACTGCTCATGGAAAAGTAGATAATGTTGATAAGTCTCCTGATTAATCTGAATTGTAAAGAAGTACTTTCAGATATCTTTCCTCATGCAGAATAATTTTAGACCACATAAAAGATTTTGATTTCAATATGGACTTCATGATATTCTATGATGAAATCTCAGAATGATAATATGCTTCTTGGAATGCTATACTATAATACAAATTACATTATAGGAAGTTTATATTATTATTCTATGTAGTAATGATATAAATTCCATATATATACAACTCTTGTCTGGGCCAGGGAAATGGCTCAGTGTGTAAAGAAAAGTGCTTACTACCAAAACAAGTGTATATCTGTAGATCCATTCTGGAAACCCACAATGTGGAAGGAGAGAAGCAGCTCATACAAGTTATCTTCTGATTTCCACAAGAGCAGCAACAAACACACACAATAAACACACATTGCCTATATGCTTTTGCTTACACTGTTACTGCCATTACCATTTCCCCCTGCCTTCCAGAGTACATATACTAACACAAAACTAAGAGTCGCTACTGTCTAGATGTTCATACAATTAACATATTGTTCATTAGCATCAAGGGATGAGAAAGAGAACACCCACTTCTAAGAATTCACATCCAGATTTTCATATTGTGCCAGAACATACATGGTACCAGAATATGACCTTTAGAGGTAATGTAACATAAGGGTAAAAACAGGCTCTAGAAACAGAGACTACAAAGCTTGAAATTACAGCCTTATCCACTGTTTGCCAGCTGGATAAAGCCTTTAACCATCTGTATTCCTTGACTTGCTAATCAGTAAAATGGATTAAATGGTTTTACATAAATGATGTGGTCATGAGGATGAAGTGAATTATGATTTGTGGATCATTTAGCATAGTGTTTTACACATAGTAAGCCCTTTAAAACCAAATAAGTACAAATAAACAAATAAATGAATGATCTTTATCTTAGAAAATAGTACTGATTACAAATTGCTAAGATACAACAATAGAGGTATTCACAAAACGTTCAATGCTTGCAATAATAGCAAGGTCTTCTATTTTCTATTTGTGAGATATTTTGGCTGTGCAGATCACATTTTTTTGTAGAAAGCAATCAGTGCCTTAGAACTATGTGGCATTATTTTTCCCCAAGATGAAGCATGAGTTTGCATGAAAAAGTAATATATATTCATGAAAATGCACTGATAGTCTGAGAAATCAACAACTGCTTGACATTCCCGCAATGTCTTTTTTCAGTATATCACAAAGTAGCTCAGAAAAGGAACTGCCTATAGAATAAAACCTCCATAGATATTATGAAGCGTTCAGAGCCAAATGTCCTTCATTGTTTCGGGGATTCTTGCTTTACATATTATAAGCATGAGAGTGGATACAGTGGTATGCTGCTAAAATGTTACCTTCAGAATCAAGTGCTTATTCCCTTTGTTTGGGTGAATATTGAGACCTTTGGGAAAAAAGCTATGCTTCAGGCAAGGCCATAGCCTCTACCTTGGGGAAATGGCCTTCAATGATAAATCTGTCTGAATGTATAAAGATTCTTCACGTTACCTTCGATTTATGAAAATTCCTTTGGTTCTTCCCAGGTCATCAGATAGCTATAAGGTTAGTTGAATCATTTGCTGTTCTTACTTCTCAATTCAATAGATTTGATACCTTTCTTTCTTCTTTCATTCTCCTATATTTGTTAATTCCAAAGGATTTCCTATCAGACCTGAATGTATATCTGTCTCAAGATCTAATACATGGGACTTTACCTGAAACATGTATTAATTGAGTAGGGTATATCCCAGCTGTTATGATATCATTAAATTATGGACATTATTATTTTTGATTTACTTTATTCACAATGATATCTGTTGAAAGCATCTTTAAGTATCTACTTAACGTCTCCAATAATGTTATCTTTTGTTGGTCCCTACATCAGAACTCATCAAAGACCCCAATAACACTCAGAATCAAAGAATATGAATATCCAAGTTTAGAATGGAAACAAGCATACTATATCTAAATAAATCTTTGGTGATTGAGATTAATTGGTCCTGATATGATTGTTAAAATTCAGGTGAGTTAATATTAGATGAGATTGAATCATTAATACCCTCCTTTGAGGAAGAACACTGGAAAGAGTATCACAGGGTGATACAGGGATAAGAGAGAAACAGGGTGCTCTCACTGTGTGTGTGTGTGTGTGTGTGTGTGTGTGTGTGTGTGTGTGTGTGTGTGTGTGTGTGCTGTTAAGATGTTTGTTCTTTACAGTACCTCAAACTCATTCTTATAATTGCATGTAAGGAAAAAACAATCAGGGTAGTGAGGAAAGCTTATAAGGCATGTCTTATTCAAAGATATCTTATGTGAATGCACAGTAAAGAATTTAAGTTTTTATGGCAGGCTTAGGGGACAAGGTATGCTTTGATCCTACATGTTTGATCCTAACATGTGAGGCAGTTAAAGGTTGGGACATAAATGAACTAGGCTATTTGTTCTTAGGAACTTCTAGGTTCTCATGCAATATCTTGGTAATATTGTCACAACATTTTATTTATTTATTTTTTCCAACTTTTTTTATTTGAATTAAAAACAAGATTGTTTTACATTACAATCCCAGTTCCCTTCTCCCGCCCGTCTTTCCCTACCCCCCAAACTAAAACCTTATCTGTCACATATCTTTTCTGCTCCCCCTGGATAGTGAGGCCTTCCATTGGGTGTCGTCAAAGTCTTTCGTATCCTTTGGGATAGGGCCTAGGCCCACCCCTGTGTGTCTTGGCTCAGGGAGTATTCCTCTATATGGAATGGGCTCCCAAAGTCCACACCTATACTACGGATAAATACTGGGCTTCTACAGGAGGTCCCAAAGATTTCTGAGGTTTCCTCACAAAAACCCATGTTCCTGGGGTCTGGATCAGTCCCATTCTGGTATTGCAGCTATCAGACTGGGGAGCAAGAGTTCCCAGATGTTCAGGTCAGCTGTTTCTGTGTATTTCACCAGCCTTGTCTAAACCTCTGTGATCTTCACAGGTCCTTCTATGCATCTGGGTTCCAGTTCAGATCAGTGATTAGTTACAGGTGTCTGCTACTAATTCCACCAGTTGCTGGATGAAGGCATATAAGTCAGACATCATAATCAGGGTAGGGCATTTAAAGTAGCCTCTCCTCCGATGTTGCGATAATTAGCTGGTGTCATCTTTGTAGATTTCCAGACATTTACCTAGTGCCTGATTTCTCTGTAAAGCAAAAATGTCTCCCTCTATTTTGATATCTCCATTCTTGTTATCGTGTATTCTTCCCCTGACTCAAACTTTCTGTTCCCTCATGTCCTCGGCATCCCTCTTCTTCTCCCCTTCTCATTCTCCTAGCTCCCTCCCCCCTCTTCCTGTGCTCTCAATTTGCTCAGCAGATCGTGAACTCTCCCCTTCTCCAGGGGAACACGTATGTCTCTCTTAGGGACCTCCTTGTTTATTAGCTTCTTTGGCAGTATGGATTGTAGGCTGGCAATCCTTACTCTATGTCTAAAATCTGCATATGAGTGAGTACATATCATGTTTGTCTTTTTGCCATTGGGTTACCTAGATCAGAATGGTTTCTTCTAGGTCCATCCATTTTCCTGCAAATTTCAAGATTCCATTGTTTTTTTCCACTGAGTAGTACTCCCTTGTGTAAATGTACCACATTTTCTCTATTCATTCTTCAGTTGAGGGGCATCTAGGCTGCTTCCAGTTTCTGGCTATTACAAATAGTGCTGCTATGAACATCGTTGAACAGATGTTGTATGAATGTGCTTCTTTTGGGTATATGTCTAAGAGTGGAATTGCTGGATCTTGTGGTAGACTGATTCCCATTTTTTTTTTTTTGAGGAGACGCCATACTGATTTCCAAAGTGGCTGTACAAGTCACACTCCCACCAGCATTGGAGAAGTATACCCCTTTCTCCACATCCTCTCCAATATGAACTGTCATTGGTGTTTTTGATTTGGGCCATTCTGACAGGAGTAAGCTGGTAATCCTTATTCTATGTCTAAAATCCGCATATAAGTGAGTACATACGATGTTTGTCTTTTTGCAATTGGGTCACCTCGCTCAGAATGGTTTCTTCTAGATCCATCCATTTTCCTGCAAATTTCAAGATTCCACTGTTTTCTTTCCGTTGTGTAAATGTACCACATTTTCTCTATCCATTCTTCAGTTGAGGGGCATCTAGGCTGCTTCCAATTTCTGGCTATTACAAATAGTGCTGCTATGAACATGGTTGAACAAATGTCCTTGTTGTATGAATGTGCTAATTTGGGAATATGCCTAAGAGTGAAAATGCGGGATCTTGTGGTAGACTGATTCCCACTTTTTTTGAGGAGTCGCCATATTGATTTCCAAAGTGGCTGTACAAGTTGGCATTCCCACCAGCAGTGGAGAAGTGTTCCCCTTTCTCCAAATCCTCTCCAACATGAACTGTCTTTGGTGTTTTTTATTTTGGCCATTCTGACAGGAGTAAGATGGTATCTCAGAGTTGTTTTGATTTGAATTTCCCTGATGGCTAAGGATGTTGAACACTTTCTTATGTGTCTTTCAGCCACTTTAGATTCCTCTATTGAGAACTGTCTATTTAGTTCTGTACCCCACATTTTAATTGAGTTGTTTAGTGTTTGGGGGACTAGCTTCTTGAGTTCTTTGTATATTTTAGAGATATATTTTAGAGATATAGCCCTCTGTGAGATGTGGGGTTGGTGAATATCTTTTCCCAGTCTGCCAGCTGCTGTTTTTTCTGGCTGACTTTCTCCTTTGCTGTACAGAAGCGTCTCAGTTTCAGGAGGTCCCATTTATCAATTGTTGATCTCAGTGTCTGTGCTACTGGTGTAATGTTCAGGAAGCAGTCTCCTGTACCAATTAATTCAAGGGTATTTCCCACTTTGTCATCTAATAGGTTCAGTGTAGCTGGATTTATGTTGAGATCTTTGATCCATTTTGACTTAAGTTTTGTGCAAGGCAATAGGCTTAGGTCTAACTGCAGTCTTCTACATGTCTGCAACCAGTTATGCCAGCACCATTTTTTGAAGATGTTCTCTTTGATCCAACATATATATTTGGATTGTTTGTCAAAAACTCAGGTGTTCATAGGTGTGTTGGTTAGTATCAGGGCTTTCAATTCTATTCCATTGGTTTGCCTGTCTATTTTTGTGCCAATACCAAGCTGTTTTCAGGACTATAGTTCTGTAATAGAGCTTGAAGTCAGGGATGTTGATGCCTCCAGAAGTTTCTGTATTGTACAGGGTTGTTTTGCCTATCCTGGGTCTTTTGTTTCTCCATATAAAGTAGAGAATTGCTCTTTCAAGGTCTGTGAAGAATTGCATTGGGATTTTGAGGGGATTGCATTGAATCTGTAGATTGCTTCTGGCAAGATTGCCATTTTTACTATGTTGATCCTACCTATCCAAGAGCATGGGAGATCTTTGTATTTTCTGGTATCTACTTTAATTTCTTTCTTTAGAGACTCAAAATTCTTATGTACAGGTCTTTCACATTTTTGGTTAATGTTATCCCAAAGTATTTTATGTTGTTTGTGGCAATTGTAAAGGGTGATGTTTCTCTGATTTCATTCTCCACCAATGAGTCATTGGTATATAGTAGGGCAATGGATTTTTTTTTGAGTTAATCTTGTATCCTGACAGTTTGCTGAAGATGTTTATCAGCTGTAGGAGTTCCCTAGTAGAGTTTTTCGGGTCACTTATGTAGACTATCATATCATCTGCAATTAGTGAGAGTTTGACTTCTTCCTTTCTGATTTGTGTTCCTTTGATCTCCTTTTGTTGTCTTATTGCTCTAGCTAGGACTTCAAGGACAATATTGAAGAGGTATGGAAAGAGTGGACAGCCTTGTCTTGTGCCTGATTTTAGAGGAATTGGATCGAGTTTCTCTCCATTTATTTTGATGTTGGCTGTTGGCTTGCTGTATATTGCTTTTATTATTATGAGGTATGTTCCTGTTATCCCTGATTTCTCTAAGACCTTTATCATGAAGGGATGTTGGATTTTGTCAAAGGCTTTTGCCGCATCTAGTGAGATGATCATGTGTTTTTTTTTCCCTCAGTCTGTTTATATGGTGGATTGCAGTAATGGATTTTCGTATGTTGAACCATCTTTGAATCCCTGGGATGAAGCCTACTTGATCATGGTGGATGATTTCTCTGATATGATCTTGCATTCGATTTGCCAGGATTTTATTGAGAATTTTTGCATCAATGTTCATGAGGGATATTGGTCTGTAGTTCTCTTTGTTAGTTGTGTCTTTGTGTGGCTTGGGTATCAAGGTTATTGTAGCCTTGTAAAAAGAGTTTGGCAATGTCCCTTCTGCTTCTATTTTATGGAACAATTTGAGGAGTATTGGTATTAGCTGTACTTTGAATTTCTGGTTGAATTCTGCAGTGAATCCATCTGGCCTTGGGTTTTTTTTTGGTTGGGAGACTTTTGATGGCTGCTTCTATTTCCTTAGAGGTTATAGGTTTGTTTAAGGTTATATAACCTTAGAGGTTATAGGTTTGTTTTCTTGATTCAATTTTGGTAAGTGATAACTGTCCAGAAAATTGTCCATTTCCTTTAAATTTTCAAATTTTGTGGAGTACTGGTTTTCAAAGTATGACCTGAAGATTCTCTGGATTTCCTCAGTGTCCGTTTTTATGTCCCCCTTTTCATTTCTGATTTTTTTAATTTGCATGATCTCTCTCTCTGCCTTTTGACTAGTATGGATAACGGTTTGTCTATCTTGTTGATTTTCTCGAAGAACCAACTCTTTGCTATATTGATTCTTTGAATTGTTTTCTTTGTTTCTAATTTATTGATTTCTGCCCTCAGTTTGATTATTTCCTGGCGTCTGCTCCTCCAGGGTGAATTTGCTTCCATTTTACTAGAGCTTTCACCTGTGATGTCAAATCTCTGGTGTGGCTATCTCTAGCTTCTTCATGTGAGCAGTTAGAGCTATGAACTTTCCTCTTAGTACTGCTTTCAAAGTGTCCTCTAAGTTTGGGTATGTTGTGTCAAAAATTTCATTGAATTCTAGGAAGTCTTTAATTTATTTCTTTATTTCTTCCTTGACCCAGGAATGTTGCAATTGCGTGTTGTTCAATTTCCATGAGTTGCTAGGTTTTTTGCACTTTGATTTGTTTTTGATTTCTACATTTAAAGCATGGTGGTCTGATAAGACACAGGGGATTATTCCAATTTTTTGTACCTGTTGAGGTTTGCTATGTTGCCGACTATGTGGTCGATTTTTGAGAAGGTTCCATGTGATGCTGAAAAAAAGGTATATTCTTTTGTGTTTGGATAGAAAGTTCTATAGATGTCTGTTAATCCCAATTGGGTCATACCTTCTGTTAGTTCCTTTGTCTCTTTGTTATGTTTCTGTCTGGTGGTCCTGTCCATGGTGAGAGTGGGATGTTGAAGTCTCCCACTATAACTGTGTGAGGCCTTATTTGTGACTTGAGTTTTAATAATGTTTCTTTTACGAATGTTGGTGCCTTTGTATTTGGGGCATAGTTGTTTAGAATTGAGACTTCTTCCTGATGGATTTTTTTCCTGTGATGAATATGAAATGACCTTCTTCATCTCTTTTGATTGATTTTAGTTTGAAGTCTATCTTGTTAGCTACTAGGATAGCTACCCCAGCTTGTTTCTTGGGTCCATTTGATTGGAGTATCTTATCCCAAGCCTTTACTCTGAGGTAATGTCTGTCTTTGAATTCGAGGTATGTTTCTTGTATGCAGCAGAAGGATGGATTCTGTCTTCATATCCACACTGTTAGCCTGTGTCTTTTTATAGGCGAGTTAAGACCATTAATATTGAGGGAAATTAAGGTTCATTGAGTGTTTATTCTTGTTTGTTTTTGGTTTGTTGTTGGTACTGGTATTGTATGTGGATTTATCCTGCCTTTTATTTTGTGTTTTTGTAGAGTGGGATTATCTATTGCCTATGTTTATGCGAGTGTAGTTAATTTCCTTAGGTTGGAGTTTTCCTTCCAGTACTTTCTGTAGGGCTGGATTAGTGGTTACATATTGTTTAAATCTGGTTTTGTCGTGGAATATCTTGTTTTCTCCATTTATAGTGATTGAAAGCTTTGCTGGGTATAGTAGTCTGGGCTGGCATCCATGTTCTCTCAGAGTTGGTAGAATATCTATCCAGGTCCTTCTAGCTTTCAGAGTTTCCATGGAGAAATCAGGTGTAATTCTGATAGGTTTGCCTTTATATGTTACTTGGCTTTTTTCCCTTGCTGCTCTTAATATTTTTTTCTTTATTCTGTAAGTTTGGTGTTTTAATTATTATGTGACGAGGGGACTTTCTTTTGTGGTGCACTCTATTTGGCGTTCTGTAGGCTTCTTGTACTTTCATTGGCATGTCTTTCTTTAGGTTGGGAAAGTTTTCTTCTATGATTTTGTTGAATATGTTTTCTGCACCTTTGAGTGGGGTTTCTTTACCTTCTTCTATACCTATTATCCTTAGGTTTGGTCTTTTCACGGTGTCTCATATTTCCTGGATATTTCATGTTATGGATTTGTTAGACTTCAGATTTTCTTTGCTTGACGAGTTTATTTCCTCTAGTTTGTCTTCAGCGTCTGAGATTTTTGTCTTCCATCTCTTGTATTCTATTGGTTATGCTTGCATCTGTGGTTCCAAATTGTTTACTCAACTTTTCCACTTCCAGCATTCCCTCAGTTTGTGTTTTCTTTATTGTCTCTAATTCAGTTTTCAGGTCCTGAACTGTTTCCTTCAGCTGTTTAATTGTATTTTCTTGGCTTTTTTGGCTTTCCTTGATTTCTTGCATCTTTTGGTTTGTCTTTTCTTCCATTTCTCTGAAGGATTTTCTGGTTTCCTCTCTTAGGTTCTCTATCATCTGCAAGAAGTTGTTTTTAAGTTTGCTATCTTCTGCTTCTTCTGTGTTGGGATGTTCATGTCTTGCTGGTGTAGAGTCCCTAGACTCTGGTGGTGTCATATTAATTTTCCTGTTGTTGAATGTGTTCTTATATTGTCGTCTTCCCATCTGTTCTTCCAGTGTGCAGTTGGTGTCACTTCCTTTCCTGCTGTGTATGTGTCAGTTGTTCTCTTCAGGTATATGCAATTGACTTTGATACTCTGATGTGTTTCAAGTTGGGTGCAGGCAGGTCTGAGGCACTTGTTCTCCAGGTGGGTGAGAACAGCGCTGGCGCAGAGATATCAGCAGACTCTGGGTTGCTTGGTCCTCAGGGGTCGAGTTGTCCTGTCGAAGATCCCAGGGCAGGGTTTGCCAGGGTGGGCAGATTGAAGTTGGGCCCAAGGCAGGGGCTGAAGCAGCTCCTCTCTTCACTCTCTGCACTCTGTGGGGTCTGGAATAGCCCAGCGATTTCAGCAGAGTCAGAATCCCAGGGTCCTCAGGGACCGATTCTGTCACAACATTTTTGAAGAAGCATAATTCCAATACTAGTAATGTCTTAAACACTGATACCCACACTATGATAAATAAGCCATGAGTCCACTTTTTTGTCATTGTGACAAGATGCAAATAGTATAAATTTGTTAGGAGTATGTTAGGAGATCAGATAAGGTTATTAGAAGAGTAAACAAAATGTAAATTATAGCAATATACTATTTAGAAAAGCTTATGCTTGCTACTTTGATGAATACTTGATGATTTTAAGAAACATAACCAATGGACATTTTGAAGAAATGAAGATTGGAGGAATTATTAAGAGTCATGGATTCTAGATGAAGACACAGCCATATTGAATCAAAAGCAGATTTGCTCACAACTGAAACAGCCACAATGTATAGAATCATTTTTCTACTGAAGCCAGACCTTGTGAGCAGCTTACAGAGATCAGTTTTACAGATGAAGATTGATACATTCTTTCAAATGTGGTTTGCCTTCAGGCACAAACTGAATGATAGTGAATTCTGATTATCAACCTGATTAAATGAGGAAAACATAGGGATTTGTGAAACTGACTTCTGTGTGTGTCAGTGAAGGCATCTTCAAAGATGGATAGATACTGAGGGCTCAGATACATATGAGTTCAATACTTCTTTAACAGATCCATGAAGTCATGACATTATTTGGAGGCAGTAAAGAGAAGAAAGGGAACATCATTAGAGTAAATAGGCAGTGAGGGTATGGCTGTGGGAGGCATACTTCTCCATGACTGCTTATAATTCCTTCCTCTTGCTTCCTGTCCCACCACAGCAACTATAGACAAACATTCTATACCAAACCTTCTACACCATGGTAGATTATACGCTGTGAGACTTTGGAAGAAAGAAAATATTAACTCCCTTTAAGTTCTTTTCTTCTCAGACATTTTGTCAAAGTAATGAGAAAAGTAATTAATGCAATTTATACTCAACATCCTCCATAATTTAAGGACATCTTCACACCCTGACTCTGTAGATGTGCATCCCACATGATCAGCAGCAGACTTGCTTGTGTTAAGAAAGGCAAGATGACAAAAGATTTATGTTTGTGGCTCATGTATAATACCTAGTCTCCCAAACAGGCTTTGTCTCATATAGAGTCTTGCCCTCAATATTGCCTACATTGTGTGAAAAATCATTTCAAATCTTGGTTAAGCTCTAGTCTCTTTTGCTATATAATTTCTTTGGGCATCGAAAATTAGGAAGATTCATTCAATCAAGAAACACTATTGAATTGCTTCATTGTAGTCTTAATATACAAGGCATGCCTTCATATATTATGTAAGGACACTCTCTTAAATTACAGTGCTAAAATAGATGACACAGCACTGTGAGATAAATAGCAATTTCTTTACGAGCTTCATTCTGTTTGTGACATTTACGTCTCTAAACAATGACTGATTATGCTGGGCAGGAGAGTGGGACAGATTGCATTACTTTAAAATGGCCTATACCACGTGTTCTGCAAAGTGACCTTGCCATCACTTCAACAAAAGATGGAGCCTTTTCCTGCTCTGTAAAATGGGATAGACTCTGTGAATACTTTGAATCATTAGACTAGGGGAGAAATAGCACATGTATTCTTCCATGTAATCCTTAAAGACAACTGCACTAGGCCTTCCCCCGACACTTAATAATCCTTTGTTTTGAGCATTACTGGGGAGGTTAAATTCAGCTTCTTCTTTATTCTGAAAGAGTCACACCTTGTGTAGAATCAAACTGAGAGGCTTAGCAACATATTGCTGTATCTTGGAATCTAACCACTAGGTTAGCAAGTCTAATTCATTTGAGACAACCATATATTGATCCTACACACTGATAGTATGATATTTCAATACCTCACTCTCACTGATAGGTCTTCCAGCCCAAAACTAAACAGAATGATGGAGGTAAGAGACATTATAAGCCAAATGGATCTAACAGATATTTACAAAACAATTCACGCAAACACAAAAGAATACACTTTCTCAGCACCTCATGGAACTTTCTCCAAAATTGACCCCATACTAGGATGTAAACCAAGTCACAACAGAAAATTGAAATAGCTTCCTGTAACCTATCAGGCCACCACAGATTAAAGCTTGATATCAACTTCAGAAACAACAGAAAATTTACAAACTCATAGAAACCAAACAACTCTCTGCTGAATGAAAAAAAAATGGGTTATGACAAAAATAAAGGAAGGAATTAAAGACTTTCTGGAATTCAATGAAAATGGGTACATAGCATACCCAAACTTATGGAACACAAGGAAATCAGGGCTAAGAGAAAAATTCATAGCACTAGGCACATTCATAAAGAAACTGGAGAGATCTCATACTAGCAACTTAACAGCATACCTGAAAGCTCTAGAACAAAAGAATTAAGCTCACTTAAGAGGAGTAGACAGCAGGAAATAATCAAAATGAGGCCAGAAATCAACAAAATAGAAACAAAGTAAAGAATAAATGAAACAGATAGTTGGTTCTTTGATAAAATCAGCAAGATAGATAAACCTTTATCCAAACTATCTAAAAGACAGAGAAAGAATATTCAAATTAACAAATCAGAAAAAAAGGGGGACATAACAATAGACACCAAGGAAATTCAGAGAATCATAAGGACATACTTAAAAAACCTGCACCCCTGCAAGTTGGAAAATCTAAGATAAATGGATACTTTTCTCAGTAGGTATCACTTACCAAAATTAAATCAAGATCAGATAAACAATTTAAACAGAACTGTAACCCTTTGTGTAATAAAAGCAGCCATTAAAAGTCTCACAATCAAAAAAATGCAGTGCGACATGGCTTTAGAGAAGAATTTTACCAGATTGTCATAAAAGAGTTAATACCAATACTCCTCAAATTATATCACGAGATAGAAACAGAAGAAACATTGCCAAACTCATTTTGTGAGATTGCATGTACCCTGATACCCAAACAACATAAAGATTTTAAAAAGAAAAAGAATTACAGACCAATTTCTCTTATCAATATAGATGCAAAAGCACTCAACAAAAATACTTGCAAAGTGAATAAAGAACACATCAAACAGATCATCCACCATGATCTAGCAGGTTTCATTCCAGAGAAGCAGGGATGATTTGATATATAAAAATCAGTAAATATAATCTACTCCACAAACAAACTGAGAAACAAAAACTGCATGATCATCTCATTAGATGCAGAAAAGGTCTTTGACAAAATCCAAAACCCCTCCATGATAAAAGTTCTGGATAGATTATAGATACAAGAGACATACCTAAATGTGGTGATATATTATTTATGATTTATTAAAGCTTGCCAGAGGGTTCAGAAAGCAAAGATAACCACAGTCCATAGAAGTCAGGCAATGGTGATACACAACTTTAATTCCAGCAGCCATACTAGCAAGCCATAGAGCCAGGAAGTGGTGGCACACTCCTTCAATCTCAGGATACAGACAGATGGATCTCTCTAAGTTAACGGCCACCCTGGCCTATACATGAGTGGAGAGTAACAGAGCTCACTCCTTTGATCCCAGCAATTGGGATCACACACATTTAATCCTAGCACTAGGGAGGTAGAGATAGGAGTGATAAGGATGAGTGGAGAAAGGAATATGAGGAGGAGGAACAGGAACTCAGAGCCTTTTCCTCTGAGGATTCACGGAGATAGCATTGTCTCTGAGGGTTCGTGGAGACAGGTTTGCCATTTCAGCCTGAGGTAAGAGCTAGTGGCTGGCTGCTTTGCTTCTCTGATCTTCAGCTTGGAGCTTGAACCCCAATATCTGTCTCTGAGTTTTTATTATTCATTTTACATCTAAAGAAAATAAATGGAATTTACACAAAACCTATACCTAACATCAAATGAAGTGGAGAAAACCCACAAAGCAATTCCACTAAAATCAGGAAAAAGACAAGGTTGTCCACTCTTTCCATATCTATTCAATAGAGTATCTGAAGTTTCAGCTAGAGCAATAAGGTCACTGAAAGAGATCAAGGGGGTCCAAATTGGAAAGGAAGAGTCACAATATCATTATTCACAGATATGATAATATCCATAACTGACCCAAAATTCTACCAGGGAACACCTACAGCTGATACACATTTTCAGTAAAGTGGCAGGACACAAGATTAACTCATAAAAATCAGTACCCCAGGCCGGGCATTGGTGGCTCATACCTTTAATCCCAGCACTCAGGAGGTAGAGGCAGGCGGATCTCTGTGAGTTCGAGGCCAGCCTGGTCTCCAGAGCGAGTGCCAGGATAGGCTCCAAAGCCACACAGAGAAACCCTGTCTCAAAAAACCAAAACAGACAAACAAACAAAAATCAGTACCCCTCCTAAATCAAAAGGGCAAATACACTGAGAAAAACATGAGAGAAACAAGATACTTCTCAATAGCCTCAAATAATATAAAATATCTTGTGGTAACTCTAACCCAGCAAGTGAAAGACATTTGTGTCCAAAACTTCAAGTCTTTGAAGAAAGAAATTGAAGAATATATTAGAAAATGGAAAGATCTCCCATGCTCATGACTGGTAGGTAGTATTAACATTCAAAATGACAACCCTATCAAAAGCAATCTACAGACTCAAAGCAATCCACAACAAAATTCCAACAGATCTTGAAAGGACAACTCTCAGCTTCATGTGGAAAAACAAAATCCCAGGAAATCAAAAGCAATCCTGAATAATAAAAGAATTGCTGGATGTATCACTAGTCCTGATTTCAACCTGTACTACAGAGCTGTAGTAATAAAAACCACATGGTACTGTCATAAAAACAAACAGGTTGATCAATGGAATGGAATTGAAGACCCAGACATAAATCCACACACCTATGATTTTTGGTAAAAAAAGGCATAAATGCACACTGAAAAAAAGACAGAATCTTCAACAAATGGTGCTAGTCAAACTGAAGGTCTGCATGTAGAGTAATACAAATAGATGCATATTTATCACCCTGTAAAAACTCAAGTCAAAATGGATCAAAGACCTTAACATAAAACCAGATACACTGAACTCCCTAAAAAAGGACCTGGGAAATAACCTTGAAGTCATTGGCACAGGAGTTGGCTTTCTGAGCAGAACACCAATAACCCAGGCACTAAGATCAACAATTAATAAACAGGACCTCATGAAACTGAAAAGCTTCTGTAAGGCAAAGGACACCATTGATCAGACAAATCAGGAGAGTATAGAATGGAGAAAGATTTTTTTACCACTACCTCCACATCTGATAAAAGACTAATATCTAAAATATATAAAGAACTTAAGAAACTAGATATCAAAACCGAAATAATCTAATTTTAAAATGAGGTAGATTTAAACAGAGAGTTCTCAGTAGAAGAATCTCAAATAACTGAGGAATATTTAAAGAAATGCTCAACATCCTCAGCCTCAGTGAAATGCAAATTAAAACTGAAGGCAAGGTTTAAATGAGTCCATAAGACCCAAGATAAATGATTAACAGGTATTTATTAGGGAAGCACTTATACAATTAATAGAAAATAACTACTATGGTCTTCCTGTTCCTAAAGATGCAATTTCTGCCCTTCTAGAGTTACTACTACTACTGCCCAAGAAAACAAGCCAACCTCTCTTCTTCCTTATAAGAGGTCACATCTGTACACCTAAAGCCATGCCCCTAAGATGTGGCCACCACTGCAAGTCCACTACACAAAACTAATTTGAGATTTCATCTTGCATAGGTGAGAATGACAAAGATCAATAACACAAGTGACATCTCATGCTGGCAAGAGTGTGGAGCAAGGAGGAAAATCCTTCCATTGCAGGTATGTGTGCAAATTTGTTTGGCCACTATGGAAAGCAATATGATGGTTTCTCAGAAAACTGGGAATCAATCTACCTCAAGAACCATCTACACCAGTCTTAGGCATATACCCAAAAGTCAATCCATCCTACCACGAGGATACTTGTTCAACTATGCTCACAACAACTTTATTCACATTAACCCCAAACTGTAAACAACCAAAATGTTCTTCAACCAAAGAATATATAAAGAAAATGTGGTATCAGTCACAAAAAGACAGACATGGTATGCACTCATTCATATATAGATATTAGACATAGAGCAAAGGATTAGCAGCCTGCAATCCACACCACCAGAGAAGCTAGGAAACAAGGAGGGTCCTAAGAGAGACACACATGGTTCCCCAGAGAAGGGGAAAAGGACAAGATCTCCTGAGCAAATTGGGAGCATGGGGGGGATATAAAGAGACGACCCATAGTCCATAAGGTTAAGATATCTTTATTCCGATAAACACCAGCCAAACGCAAGCCAGATCATTCCAGGGGCAGCAAGGCAGACAGGCCAGAGAGCAGGGGCTCCCATGTGACATGCAGCCCCTTAAAAACCTATCACTAGCCATCCTCACCTTGACCACATCCTGATGGTCAGCTTCTAGCAGGTGTGGCTTACTGTCTCCTACAATTCCCCTTTTAGTCTAAAAGAGGATTAAAACTTAACAGTGTAAAGTATCCAAAGTTAACAATCATAAAGGTGAAATACAAGAAGATACAATAATACATCCTAACCATGTCTACATCAGCTAAACCCTAAGGCTTCCTGTCCCCTACAGGGGGAGGGGAGAGGGAGTTAAGAGAAAGAGAAGAGGGGGGTAAGGAGGACAAGAGGAAGCAGGAAGATTGAGTTGGGGAAGAATAAAGGAGAGCAAGCAAAGAGGTACCATAAGAGAGGGAGCCATTATAGATTTATAGAGAAATCTGGCCTCAGGGAAATCTCCAGGAATCCACAAGGATGACCCCAACTAAGAATCTAAGAAATAGTGGAGAGGCTACCTTATATGCCCTTCCCCTATAACGAGATTGATGACTACCTTATATGCCATCCTAGAACCTTCACCCAGTAGCTGATGGAAGCAGAAGCAGACACCCACAGCTAAGCACTGAGTGGAACTTTGGAATCTAGTTGCAGAGAGGGAGGAGTGATGAACAAAAGGGTCAAGACCAGGCTGGAGAAACCCACAGAAACAGCTGACCTGAACAAGGGGGAGCTCATGGGCCCCAGACTGGTAGCTGGGAAACCAGCATAGGACCAACCCAGACCCCCCTGATCATGGGTGTCAGATAGGAGGTCTGGGCAGTCTATGGGACCTCTGGTACTGGATCAGTATTTATCCCTAGTGTACGAATGGACTTTGGGAGCCCATTCAACATAGAGGGATACTCTCTCAGCCTCGACACACAGGGGAGGAGGACCTAGACCCTGCTCCAAATGATGTGACAGACTTTGAAGATCCCCCCTTGGAATGTCTCATTCTCCCTGGGGAACAGAAAGGGGATGGAAGAGGGGGGTTGATAGGGGGCAGGGGAAGAGGGAAGGGAGAGTGAACTGGGATTGACATGTAAAACAAGATGGTTTCTAATTTAAATTTTAAAATGAGGAGAGAAAAAAAAGAAAATGTGGTATATCTACACAGTGGAGTATTACTCAGCTGTTAAAAACAATGACATCATGAAATTTACAAGCAAATGGATGCAAGTAGAAAAATCATCCTGAGTGAGGTAACTCAGACATTTATATCACTTATAAATGGATATGAGCCATTAAATAAATATCTAAGCTATGTCTGTAGACCCAGAAAGTTTAGGTAAAGAGGAGTCTTGGGTGGGGGAAGTATAGGGATCTCCCTGTGAAGCGGAAATAAAATATTTTTGTGGGTGGGTTGGGGCAGGTGAGGCCAGGTAATAGAGGCTTCAGGTTGGAGGGAAGATAGGATGAAGCAAGAGAGTGTGGGGAGAGATGGCTGAAATTAGGGGGCTTTCGAGTGATGATATGGAAATCTATTACATCAGAAAGTTCCTGTAATCTATGAAGGTGATCCTAGTGAGGACTCCTAGTAATGGGAGATAGAGTGTCAACTAGGTATCTATTGTAGTCAGGCAAGGATTCCAGTGGAAGGACAGGCTTGCATTCAATTGAGTTGTTAGACAAGGACGTCCCATGGAGATCCCCAAACAACCCAGGCTGATGCTAAGACAAATGGCCACTTTCTGCAAACTGGCAGGGAGCCCATTGCTGAGGACAACATGCACACAACTAATGGAACATGGAGAAGTCAAACTGGTTCCTACATGGTTCCTACATGGAACCACCTGGTTCCTTCACCCCTATGTTCTAGTCTCTTTGGTTCAGGAAGGTACTCTGCAGGTTACTGAAAAAAATGTGGAGAAAACCCAACCATAAAACCTTCGACCTACAAGCTTTGATCTCTAGTCTGCAAAATATGCTAAGGCAATGAGGGCACAAAACTTGTGGGAGTACCCAACTGATGTCTGATTTAATTTAAGGCCCACTCTGCAAGATGAAATCCATACCTGACACTGCTTGGGTGACCAAGAACCAGATACTAGATAGCCTAGAGAACTAGAGTAAAATCAAACATGACTGGCCTAAAAACAGTCAATAAAATGATTCCTTATCCAGTCATCATGAAAGAGGTTTCCTCCAGCAGCAGACGGGAACAGATTCCGAGACCCATAGTCAGACATTATGCAGAGAGAGTCTAAATTGGAGACCTCCACATCAAATCACCCCCCCCCCCGGAGTTCAGTGAATCCCATGAGAGAAGGCAGAAAAATTGTAAGAGCCAAAGGGAATGGAAGACACTAGGATAACACTGCCCTCTGAATCAACTGAGAAAGACACATATGAGCTCACACAGACTGAAGCAGCAAAGCACAGAGCCTATATGAGTCTACACCAGGGTCTCTGCATACTATATCTATTAGCTTAGTATTTTTATAGGACTCATGACTAGGAGAATGAGTGGATTTTCCAACTTTGATATGAATGTTTTTGATTTATCTTATTATATATTATTTTGTTGTGTTTGGTTATTATCTCTTAGAAGCCTGCTCTTTTCTGAGAGACAAAAAAGGAGTGGATCCAGAGAGGAGAGGAGGAACTAGAAAGAGTAGAAGGAGAAGAAAGTATAATCAGGATGTATTATATAAGAAAAGATCTATTTTCAATAAAAATAAATAAGAATAAAATGCTAAGATTATAAAAACATAAAAAGATGAATATATCACAAACAGTAGTCAAAATAGCTGCAAAAAATTAGGGACTGCAGTTTGTTCTATTGGAGCCTAGAAAGTATATCTAGTTCCCATGCTTATTCATTGAATAATTTTTGGCTTTTTGGTTAAAAAAAGGTCAAATTCCATAAAATTTGAAATGTTGCATGAAGGGGAACATGGGAGCAAGAATCAAGATTATACAGGCAGATTGCCAAGGAAAATCACCTTGGAAATACATCTTCCAGCCCTCGTTACCCAAACTGATATCCAACTGAGCACTTATTGAATTTCTGAATCATAAATTTTGAACAAAATAAATGATTCTATCTACTAAGTTTTGTGGGTAGTTTGTTATATATTAATAAACAACTGAACCATAGAGATTTGTAACTAACTTGATTAATTAATCAAATATATTTAAATATCCTCCAAAGGCCCATATGCTAAAGTCTTAGTTGCTAGTCTGTAGTGCTATTGTGAGATTGTGGGACCACAGGAAGGTGTGATCTGGTTGACAGTATTGGGGTTAATCCATCCATCCAACTTCCCCCCAGTCTCTCTTCCTTTTTTGACAGCAGTGAATTCATTAGCATCCTCCACCAGAAGCTTTTCCTCTTTAGTTATGATGTGCTACATGCTACACTACCAAAGGCCCAAAGCAACAAACAGTAAGACTAAACAGACAATTCCTCCTTCAAAGTTGTTTATCTTAAAGTTGTTTGTCACAATGCTAAAAAGGTGACTAATGCAATTGGTCAAGGTATAATTATTGAAACTTGATTCATACTACCTGCCTTCAAGTACTGATATTATCATACAAAACTATGATAATGAGAATCCCATGTGTCAGGTTGTCTGTGCACAAAATAAAATAAAAATAAAATAATAATAATAATAATAATAATAATAATAAATATTTTTATGATGATTAATGTAATTAAAACCTAAGGACCAAAATGTTTTAGTAACTTAGTACATCTTGTAGCTGGTCACCAGTACAGTGCTTTTCAGTAAAGCATAGTTGGAATAAAGTTTTAGATTTGCACATATGCAAGATTAAATTCTCGATCTACCATGTATGTAGAATTCTCGAACCTTCCTGTACTTCACTGTTCTCATCTAAAGTATGGGATACTAATACCTAATTCACAAAATTCTTTTGGGCACTATATGAACTAACCAGGTAAAGTATAGGATTCAGCTTGACAGATGGTGGGCATTCAATAATTTGTTGACTTCTTTGGCATTTAGCCTCTTGATTTGTTTCTACACAAGGTATGCCTCTTTCAGAATAAAGAAGAGGCCAAATTTAATCTCCTCAGAAATTCTAAATACTAAGTGTTTGCAAATGGAGTTCTTAATTGGTCTAGATAATAAAAAGTCAGAGTCAGATATAGAGGAAAATGCCTAGAGATCAGAGAGAAAGATCAAGCCATGGCCACACCTTATCCCCTCAGCATCTCAGCAGAAAACAGAGAGATTTCCTGTTTCTTCCTGCTTATATGCTGTTTCTGCCCAGCTACCTCACTTCCTGTCTGTCTGTATAGACCTCCAGACCTTTACAGTTAGCTAGTGGCAAGCTCCATTCTCTGACCCCCATACAGGCTTTATTTGTGCAAGAAAGATATTACTAGTGTTCTAAAGTGTCTGGGTGAAGGCCTAGTTCAGTTGCCAGGCATTACCTGGAAGAATATTGTCTTAATCTGTTTTATGTTGGTCTAACAGCATCACTGCTTGTATAATTTATAAAGACTAAAAGTCTATTCAGCCCATGCCTCAAAGCCTGGGTAGTTCAAAGTTGTGTGGCACATCTGGTCAAGTCCTTCTTGCTGATGGGTACCTCTAGAGTCTCAAGATGGTGAAGAATGCCATACAGCAACGTAGGACATCTCAGCATTGTTCTAGCTCTTCTGATTATGTCACAGTGTCATTGGAATAAGCTTCCACCCCTAAGGTCCCATTCAACTGTAATTAACACCAGCTATGATTTGAACCCGAAATTTCTACCAGACCCATGATTTAAGTACTCTGTAGTGATATTTAGGACTATGTAGGCTGAGGTCTTTGTAGTTATACTTACCTCTATTCCACCCTGATCACTTTACTTCCTTATCCATCATACAGTGAGACATCTCCACTATACAAGCCCACAGTCATGATATCTTCCTTACCGCGATGGGCTGAAACTCCTCTAAAACTGTGTGTGAATCTAAAGAAACTCTCTCCCTTTTGTTTTTCATGTCAGGTAATTTGATCACACCAACATGAAAGGAACTAATATAGTTCTCAAAAATCTACTTCTAGGCCCCTTACTTTGTTAATTCCTACCCTCTGAATAACTCAGAATCAAGATTACAGTTCCACTTGAGTCATGGTAAAGATACTGGAAACCACAGCAAGTAGTTGTTTACAAACAGTGGCTGGCTGAAGTCCTCTTAACACTGAAGCCTAGTTGCCTCTTAACAAGGTAATGCTCTTGCCATACACAAGTATATTTTTTAGGTATTGGTAACTGGCAGAAGCTGAGAAGAAACTATTACCTCTTAAGCCCTCAAACTATCCACTAAAACACATGTTATTTCATATGTCCTAGGTAAATAAAGGTATCAAACTAACTAGAGCCCAAAAGAATTTCTACACCTGGTTGCTCAGCTACACAGCTCCCAAGAAGGTGTATCACATTAGGGTCCCTTTATTCTATCCTGCCCACTCTAGCAGACATAAGATGTAGGTGAGAGGATGAGAGTAGTATAGGAAGCACAGGGAAAATCCCAAGACTGAACCAGAGGTAAACTCACCCGAGAATGTAAGCATTGACTTTGCTATAGAGAATAATGGAAACCTCATTAAAAAAGACTAAAAAAGCATGTGCCAGTGACTCCTAGAGACTTGACCCTGGCCAATTGGCTTAAGAAAACTTGGAGTGATGTGTGCTCATGAGAAAATAATGGGAAAGTCAGAATATATAGAGAAGTGAATCAGAATCAATCACTTTTTAAGTGGGCAGAGTCAGGTACAAGGATGGTCAAAACTCTCAATACTTGTTTTATATCAGCAAGGGAAACTAGCTCATTTTAGACTGTCATTGTACATAAATCACTACCAAGCTTTGTGGAGTCAGAAATTCCTTGTCTTATACATCATATTTACCTAAAAAAGGGTCACCATAAAATGATAATGGTGGGGTTTTCAAAGGAATTGTCAAACATGCAAGTGTTGGCTCCCAAGAGATATCATTTGTGATGGTAAAGAGTGAAATGTGTTCTTCAAGAATGTTAAAGCATAAGTGAATTCTTACCATGAGAAAATAAAAGTAGGTATGATATCATAGTGTAGGGAATTCAAAATCATGACAAAAGAAGGCCAAATTTCAGATTCCTAAAGTATTGATTTCTTTTCTACTCAATGATCTCAGTAAATTCCAAATAATGAAGTTCATGTTTGTAATCCTAGCACGTAAGACAGGAGGATTTCCATAAACTCCAGGCTAGCCTGAGATAATGTAGTGAATTTAAGGCAAACCTGTGACCCCTTGTTTCAAAAAACAAGCAAGCAAATCTCAATGAATTATATTATCACATGGAATTTGCTGAGTACCTGCCGTGTGACTTGCTTACAGCTTCTCTTTTCAAATATGTAGTTTCATTTCACTCATACAGTAATCCTATGATACACAAACCATTTTCAGCTCTGAGTATTTAGATATATTGATTGAGATAGAAAAATGAACTTATTCTAAAAGTCACACAATGACTAGCAACTGAATCAGGAAGCTCCTCGATTCCTCAGTAATCACTCTCAGGCTCTGTGTTGCTACCTCTATACATTCTATGTAGTACCTTTGTACAAATGAGGAACTTCCCAATATAATTACCCAGATGAAGGCATTTGATATATGGAGATAACTTTTACATTGTTATCTCCATATATCATTGCAATAAAATGACTATTGTAATAAAGAATTTAATAAATATAGGTCTGCTGTGAAAATAGCATGGGATAGAATACTTACTTTGGACACTGAGGACATTCTGTACTGTGTGAACACTTGACTATCTTCTATACAAAGATACACAACAAATATTGTGCAAATACTGGTGAACTCCTAACTGACCTGGGAAGAAATGTTTTTATTAGGTCTATGGTAAGCAGGATATTAGAAGGGTCCCAGTGGTTCCTGCGTCCTAATATTCATCATCTTAGATAATCTAGTCTCCATGAGTATGGGCTAGACATGGTGACTTGTTTTTTGTTACAGGTGACAAATTTCCATGCAGACAAGTCAAGTGTCTGTAAGTTAACAATATTGTACATGGAAATACCTCAAATACACGTAGCCTAGGACTCTTCTCATCTTAGTGATAGCACCCTGTAGATTCGACAGTGTCAAGTGTCAGTTGTTTAACCTCATGGTCTCAGGGCTGACAGGGAGCTGCAGCCACTGTTGAGACCCAGCATCACTAGGGAGGCTTGGATCATAGCACCAGGTCAGGGATAAAGAAGACCCAAATTAAAAAACATGTTTTTTATTAGTTGCAGCCTTATCATTTTGACAGGATCACAATTCTCATGCCCAAATTAATTTGAGGCATTGTGGGTCTGGAAACAATTAGTCAGATATGTAAAATCATATGAGATTCCTTTAGAGATGAGGTACAAAATGTCCTCTCTGTCTCTGTCTGTCTCTCCCCTGCCTCCCTCCCTCCTGATTGGAAGATAAGCAAACTAACAAACTCTAAACTTCTCTGTGGATGTATAATGTGTTGAGGGAATAAGGCCAATCTTCAGACATTCTCAGATCAGTAGTCCCCTACAACCAGACTGAATTCTGCCACCTGTGGGGCAAGTGGGCTTGGAAGCTGACCCTATCCCAGAGGACTCTGGGCCATCTGACATATGATATGGCATCTTGATTGTAGCCTTTCAGGAAACCTAACTCAGAGTCCAGTCAAATAGGTCCTAGACTGAAAACCATAGAAGCAGCTGGGAGCTGATAAGTATTCGTTGTTTGTAACTACTACAGTTGAAAGTAACTTATGTGGCTATAGATGACAAATATAGTACTCTTTTGTCCTTGTGACAACAAAGGGTGGCAGAGATGTGGGAAAAAAACACTCAAAAGAAACTTTGTTTCTATGACAACAAGTTACTGTTTCCTAATGCCCAGTATAGACACTGGATAATAATTCCAACGGTTTGAGCTTACAGATTCCCACAATTTAAAGAGGAATTAAATGTCTAAGGAGGCAGAGACAGTAGGCCTCTCAATATGGCCTTTGTTCCAGGAATCACACCACTGTGACTCCCTTGCATTCCAGAGGAGGTTGCTTGAGGAAGGAGAATGCCAACAGGGGGATTTCAGAAAGAGAAAGCCAGCTAAGTCCTCCTCCTCCTAGCCAAATAGGTAGGCCATTACTTGCTTTCAGATACTTTCTGAGAAGAAATGGTAATGGAGGAATAAGATGACTACTTTGGCCTTGATGAGCACCTCTATTCTTTCCAAGCCACTGGCACTACTTCACTGACACCTCACAATGACCTAATCAGATGGGCAGGAAAAGGCATAGCTTTACATTTGAGATAAGAGAAAGTCTATTTATGTCATTTTGCCTTGCATTAAGGAAAGAACAGCAATCAGAGAAGTGACCCTTTTGATAGTACAAAACCAGTGGACAGGAGAAGTAGAGGGAGATGCAAGTGATGATTTCCTAAATTCTAGGCCTTTTTCCCACTGCCCCTTCTACTGATCAGCCTGGCCCTTCCCAGTCAGGATGCAGCACTAAAACCTCAGTGGTATTAACTGGAGCACACGAGGAAGCTTTTACAGTTAGCAGTCCATAACTGTGGGAACTATATCCATGGATTCAACCAATCATGGATTAAAATTATTTGTGGAAATAACTACATACAATCCTTTAAAAAAATTTTGGTATCCCTTGACAATTAAGAATAACATCTATTTATAAAAAAATTAACATTCAAACTATTCCAGATATAAATGCAGAACAAATATATATATATATATATATATATATATATATATATATATATATCTGATGGACTGATGGATACATATTTCTTTTGGGGGAGTATGGGGAGCCATCTATACTGCTGTGGAATCTGAAAGGTCACCTTCACATTGTAAACACTGAAGTCATTCTCAACTTTGCCATACAGCAGCATATTTTGACAATGTGTGTGGCACTATACAGGCACTTTGTTGCTGTGCAGATTCCTAGGCCCTGTGTCTCAGAGATCCTCTCTCATTTACCAGTGTGGGACCCATGGCTCCCCTTTTTTTCCAAGCAATTTCATGTGATTCTGATGGAGATGCTACATGACCAACTTTGATGCATGATGCCCAACTCATCTGCACTGTGATCTAATAAAGAACTCCTAAAAGGCATGCATGAGACACATATGTGAACATATACTCAGAGGACTATGTTGTTATACACAGTGGAGTAATTTTTAAAGTGGTTGTATGCAAATCATATTTTACCCATCAATTCATATATGAAATATGCTAAACTCATGAATTATTTTTCTTCAAGTGAGAGACTTCATCTTTAAAGTTGGTTGACCCTTAGTGCAATTCCTGATGCCTAACATTGATTGTGTCAGTGTTGGTTCAGTGAGTGACTATTGAGTGCCTTTGCTCAAAGTAGTTCTCAGTATAGCATGACAACCAAAGACCTCTTCCTCCTATTAGCTGTCACATCTCTCTCCACTTAATAACTGTAACTGTTGTTCTTACTGCAGAGTTCAGAAAGGCAAAACCCAGATGGTACAAATGCTAGTGGCTTCCTGAAAATGATAAACCCATAGGCAAGTGCTTATTCTAGTATCAGAGTCCTTATTTCCTCTCTAACGTTATGGGCTTTATCTTGCCAGGAGATTTTGTTTTATCACACACGGAGCCTCAGGACATGGAGAAGGGATATGATATATGGGACAACATAAGGTGTCCAAATCCCCTACACAGGTGTAGGCCAAAGATCCATGTGCTCACCAGAACAAAAGTGGTTAAGAGTCTTGCTGATCCATATAAGGAGACCAAAACCCAGAAAAGGGAGAGTTGGCTTGGACATGCCCTTAGAGGATGTTTTTTCCTTGAGCAGTTAAATAGAGGCTTTCAAATTTGTTGATGTGGCAGCTTGCCTGTGAATAGAAAAATATTGATTCCTCTGGCTCAACAATAAGGGACATAAAGCATTTCATCCCTTAATTCATAAATTGGTACTCAAAAGATTGAGCTTTCACAACGTGTCTTTGTGAAACTGCTTGACCTCGAACATTTGATTATACAATGGTGTGTAATTTTTCTAGATTCTAAAGCTTAAAGCCAAAACTTTTACTTCTTCTCTGGTTTGAATTATTAGATAAACCTTTTAAAAATGGAACTTTGCCTTAGTGTGTCTTATTTTAACTTCAGTAGGATATGCACCTGAGCAGTAATATTTAAATAGCTGTGTTACATATATTAAATAAATAATGAACCTAATGAAGTTCTTGGATATTATCCTAGAACAGCCTGAAGGTAAACAGGGTTAAGACAGAGGCCAGAAGATGGAGAGGGATAACGACTGAGTATGTGTCATATATCTCTGATTTATGCAAAACAAGGCTTAAAAGAATTAAAACCACCATATACTGTGTGATCATTGTGTATATGTTCTCCATTATTCAAGAAAAATCTTGTTGAAGCTGTGTTTATGAATTTCACCAACACTTACTAAAACTGATCAGGGATAAACACAGCTAATAACATTAGTTCACATTGTATTCTGCCTTCCCTTGCATCCATGAATGCATAATTTCTCATTTCATTTTTTTAATCATCTTTTTATGTAAGCTATAATCATTCTGGTCAGATTCTTCTTTCCTTAATTATCCATAGCTTTTTTTGAGTTATAATTGGCATATCACAAGCTGCACATGTTGCAGGTATAAAATTTGATAATTTTTGACATGTATGTACTTGTGAAATCGTGATACATCACCCCCTGAAGTTTGCTCTGTCCACCTCCCAAACAATCTGTCATAGTGTATATAGCTTGTTTCCTTTAGGTAAATAGATTAGAAAGATTTGAATATCCTAGAGTGTTATATAAATAGAAACATGCATACTGTAGTCTTTGGTGGAAGGAGGTGGGCTCCATCCTTTCACTCAGTGTAATTGAGTTTTATCTGAATGTTTGCATATGATATACATCATTCTTTTTATTACTAGGTAGTTTCCATTGTATGAGTATACCATTATAGTGGTTTGAGTGGGAAAGCCCCCACAGGCCCAGACATTTGAACACTTGGAGACATTGTTTGAGAAGATTTAGGATGTGTGGAGGAATTATGTCACTGGAGGTGGAGGTGTTTGAAGTCTCTCCTCACTTCTTGTTTGATTTCTCTTCTTCATTCTTGTATTTAAAGAGATGAGCTCACAGGTTCCTGCTCTTGCCACCATGCCTCCCACTTTTCCCTATGCCTCTCTGCCATAGTGGGTTGTTATTTCTCTGGAAATGTAAACTGTTTCTCAAGTTACTTTGGGTCATAGTGTTTTATCACAGCCACAGAAAAGGAGCTAATTAACTCATTTTGTTGGCACATTCACCTGTGGTGGACGCTTGGGTTGCTTCTAGTTCAGAGCTACTGTAAATAAAGTTGCTATGGATATTGAAGTTCAAGTATTTTTGTTAAATACCTGGATCATATGGTAGGCCTATACATGTAAAGAAACTAAAAATACATTTTCCCTAGTGGTTTTATTCTCCCGTGTTCTCAGCAACAGTACATAGTCACTCTGGGGAATTTCAATTTCATGTCAATAAATGTGTAGTGGTATTTCATTATACTATAACTTACACTTTCTTAATGACTTGTAATGCTAATCATCTTTTGTGTACTCAGTTAGCACTAGTAAGCAATGTCTTGATTAGGGCTTTCTATTTCTTTGAAGGGACGCCATGACCATGACAACTCTTATAAAGAAAAACATTTAATTGGTGTGGTTCACTTACAGTTCAGTGGTTTAGTCCATTATTGTCATGGTAGGAAGCATGGCAGCATGCAGAAAGATATGGTGCTGGAGAGACAGCTGAGACAGAGTTCTGTATCTGGATCCACAGGAAACAGGAAGAGACTGCCATATTGGGCCTGGCTTGAAAATCTAAGACCTCAAAGTCCACCCCATAGTGACACACCTCCTCCAACAAAGCCACACATATTACAACAAAGTTACACCTCGTAATAGGGCCGCTCCCTATAGGCCTATGGGAGCATTTTCTTTCAAACAACCACATTCCCCTCCCCGGCTCCCATAGGCTTGTAGCTACATCATAATGCAAAACTGCTTTCAATCCCACCCCAAATGTCCCCATAGTCTACAAATACAAAGTCTAAAGTCTCTTCTGAGACTCGTGGCAATCTCTTAACTGTAATCCCCTATAAAATCAAAATGAAAATCAGATCACATAGTTTCAATATACAAGGACAAAGGAGATATATATATATATATATATATATATATGTTCTAAAAGGGAGGAAAGTGAGGACATACTGGACCAAAGCAAGACCAAAAACCGGCTGGGCAAACTCTGAACTCTTTACTCCATGTCTGATATAAAAATGCTCTTCAGGTCTCTAGCTCCTTTCAGCTCTGTTTACCAAAACACACTTCTTTCTCTTGGGCTGGATCCACTCCGTTAGCAGCTTTCCTTGGCAGTTATACCATGACTCTGGCATCTCCAATGTCTTGGGGTGTTCAAGGCAATCCGGGCTTCTTCATCACAGATTCACACAATGGCCTCCTTGGCCTCTGTGCAGGGACACTATCTGACACCTGGCATCAGCAGCTTTCTTTAGTTGCAGAAGAAGATTCTATAACCCCCTTTTTTTATCCTTAACTCTAAAACCAGAACCACATGGCCAAAGCTGCTAAGTTCTGCTGCTTTGTGGAGCTGAAACATGGCCCCCTTATTCAATTGCATCTTCATCGGATTTCTGTTTTCAATTGTTTTCTTTACTGCCTAAGCTTGGCTGTCCTGGAACTTGTTTTGTAGACCAGGCTGGCCTCAAACTTGGAGACCTACCTGCCTCTGCCTCTAAAGTAATGGGATTAAAGCCTTGCACCCCACCCCCACACCATATAGAATGGGCTTCAAAAAGTCAACTAGTTCACTAGGGATAGACCCTGGTCCCACTGCCAGGAGTCCCACAAACAGACCAGGCTACAAAACTATTACACACATGAAGAAAGCCTAGTTCAATACCATGCAGGCTCCCTAGTTGTCAGTCTAGAGTTCATGAACTCCCATGAGTTCGGGTCAACTGACTCTGTGGGTTTCACCATGATGATCTTGAAGCCCTCTTGCTAATATAATCCCTCCTCCCTCTCTTCCACTGGGCTCCCAGAGCTCAACCTGGTGCTTGGTTGTGGATCTCTGCATTTGCTTCCACCAGTTACTGGATGAAGGTTTTATGATGTCAGTTAGGGTAGTTACCAATCTGATTACAGGGGAAGGCCAGTTTTGGCACCCTATCCATTAAAGCTAGAGGTCTTAGCTGGAGTCATCCTTGTGGATTCCTGGGACTTTACCTAGCATCAGGTTTATCCCTAGCTCCCTAATGGCTCCTTCTATTGAGATATCTCTTTCTTTGCCCTCTCACCCCATCCCTCCACCAACTCCATCATCCATTCCCTCATGTTCTCATCCCCCATCCCCAGTTTACACAGAAGATCACATCTATTGCTCCTTCCCAGGGTGATCCATGTGTCCCTCTTAAGGTCCTCCTTATTTCCTAGCTTCTCTGGAGCTGTGGATTGTGGTCTGGTTACCCTTTGCTTTACATCTAGTTTCTACTTATGAGTAAGTACATATCATAAATACAGTATTTAACTGTATTCCACTTCTTGGTGTCCCTTTTCTCCTTAAACTGTACATTTTGTATTTTTCCTTGTTCATCTTGCTCCTTTAAATTGTAGATCTTCATAAGAATGAACACTAATAACCATACAACTGTCAATACTAGGCTGTTTTAAAATTTCTTCTGCCAATGTCATTTATCCAAAACCCTTCAATTTAGCCTCACATTCAACTTAGCAGTCACATTCTTATCACAAAAATGGTTTCTTGGCCACATAAAATACTCTTCTCCTCTAAATTCCCTTAAGCCAGGACCCCACAGTTCAAATCACTCTCAGCACTACTGTCTTCTAGTCCCAAAGTCCATATTCCTCCAAAGAAAAACATGGTTAGGCCTACCAGAGAAATTCCCCAGTCTCTGGTACAAACTTTTGTTTTAGTTAGTGTTTCTACTGCTGTGAAGAGACACCAATACCATGGTAACTCTTATAATGGAAAACATTTACTTGAGGCTGATTTATAAGTTCAGGGTCCAATATCACCATGGCAGTAAACATAGCAGTGTGCAAGCAGATATGGTGCTGGAGGAGGAGCTGAGAGTTCTATATCAAGGAGAATTTTCTTATAATTTTATAGGAAATAACAGAGCAGACTAACTGGAAATCTTGGCAGCTGCTGGACAGAGAGGGCTGGAGAAGAGGAAGAAAGCCATGCCTTTATGCCTTTTGGGTTAATGTCTATTTCAGGGTCATCCATGGAGGTCTAAAAGCAGTTTGTGGATGGAGGGATTAGGGCATCTGAGAGAAACTGAATACCTAAGTAAGTCAGGTAAAAGCATGCTTAGGATTTTAGCAAGTGTCCATAAAGGAGATAGAAAAAGAGGAAAGGAAAATTTATATTTTTAAGTTCTAAAATCAGTGAAGATCTATGAGAAATTGAATCAAAGGAAGGGTTTCTGGGTGTATAATTACGGTGTTTTATTAAGAATAACCAACTCTAACCTGCCTAGAACTGGAAATTCTAGTTTACAATGACCTAATAGTATGATAAATGTTAGACACATACTCAATTGTGTTGTGTCCCTCTTTAAAAATCATAATCTTAAAAATACCCACACAGCTGGGAAAACTCCAATACACCCATCATAAAGTGTTTTGCAATTGTTCATTTGATTTTCGTGTTTAACTCTTTTATGTTCTCCTAAGGAACATAGGTGACCCAATATCTAGAGCTACTTATTTACTATCTTCTTCTTCTTCTTCTTCTTCTTCTTCTTCTTCTTCTTCTTCTTCTTCTTCTTCTTCTTCTTCTTTTGATTTTTGGATTTTTGAGACAGCGTTTCCCTGTGGTTTTGGAGGCTGTCCTGGAACTAGCTCTTGTAGACCAGGCTGGTCTCGAACTCACAGAGATCTGCCTGCCTCTGCCTCCCGAGTGCTGGGATTAAGGCGTAAGCCACCACCGCCCGGCTACTATCTTTATCTTTATCATTTTAGTATATTATAACTTGAGACTTCCATCTCTGAGAATAAGCTGAGGTTTTTTTCTCTCTTTTGGCCTTAGGTAAATACTCAACTTCCACCCTTAAATCTAAGTAATGAAAGCTCTTTTCTAGTGTACATGCTTTGCTTGTTTTAATCTCTGAAAGAACACTATTTTATAGTTCACCTTCACCAAATTCCAGCTATTATTCCAATCTTAAACTACAGGAAAGTCTTATAAACCCACTGATATAAAATCATGTTGGCTTTGTGTGAGTATGATGGTCTCAATATTCACCCTTCTGACTTCTGAGGCAAGGTTTCTGGAGGTGATGCTTAGTCACTTCTTTCCCTAAATTAAATAATTTAGGAAGAGTTGAGCCTTCCTCATGCTCTTTTATAGATTTTTCTTTGTTATATTTAAACTAGTTTACATGATAATAGGCTTCATTATGACAGTTCTGAATGTGTATGTTATTTGCTTTGCTTATATTCACACTCCCTAATGACCTTCTCTTGTCCCATCTCACTGCTTCCACCAATATCTTTCTTCTCCTGCCAAATAGTACCATTTCTTCTTTCATATCTTTTAATGATTATTTTTATCTATTCTCCCTTCATACAATACATCCCTACTCCAGCCTCACCTCTCTCCACTCCTCCCAGTCCTCCTATCTCCACTTGGCCCCATATCCACTTCTCCTCCATTTCCCTTTAGAAAAGAGAAGAATCCCCAGTGATATTAACCAATATAGCATAAAAAGATGCAATAAGACTATGTGCAAGGCTGGACAAGGCAAGCCAGTAGCAAGAAAAGGGTCCCAAAAGGAGCAAAGAGTCAGTGACACCTTGTCTCCCACTGTTAGGAGTCCAACAAACACTCCATGCTAACACAACCATAGCATGTATGCAGAGGGCCTAGGACAGATACATGCAGGCTTCGTGGTTGCCACTTCAGTTTTGTGAGCCCCTGTGATTCCTGCTTAGTTAGTTCTGTGGGTCATGATCTCCTGTTCTCCTCAACCCATATGGCTCCTACAATCCTGTTTCCTCTTCTTCCAGTTGGGTTTCATGAGATCTGCCTGATGTTTGACTGTGGGACTCTGCATCTGCCTCCCTTCAGCTGCCCAAGGAAACCTCTCTGGTGACCATTGGGCTATGCACCAATATATGGGTATAGCAGAATGCCCTTGGGAATCATTTCATTGACTTTTGTTGTTGCTACCTATTGTGTTTGGTTCTACCCTTGGTCTCTAGGCCATCAAGCTTCTGGTTCCTGACCATCCTGGCAGTGTCTTGCAGTAGGCTCCCTTGCATGGAGTGGGTCTCAAGTTAGACCCATCATTGGTTGCCAATCCCACAAGTTCTGAGCCACCATTGCCCCAGCACATCTTTCAGGGAGTACTGGTAGTAGGTTGAAGGTTTTGTGTGTTGGTGAATTGGTGTCCCAGTTCTACCACTGGAAGCCTTGCCTGGTTACAGAAGATGGTTGGTTCAGGCTTGCCTTGATTATATTCTAAAATGAAAATATGTAGCCCTTCCAATTGTCTAGTAAGCTACCTGACAACAATAAAGCTAATAAATCTTGTTGAAAGATAAATAGCAATTTAAAACTCATTCAATGCATAGGTTTCCCCATTTTTAACCTGGAAGCAAATTTATTAGAAAGAAGAGAAAGTGTTTTCTGCTTGCTCCATACTGAATACATGAAAGAATCAGTGTCTGCAAAGAATGGGAAGCCATTGGTCACCTGATTCTCTAGACCAATGACACCAGGCTCAGCTGATAATATATGCTTCCACTTCAATAAACAGATATGGAATGAACACTAAGATGTGATGGGGGATGTCCTTCTGTATGCTATGAATATACATTTCTCTTACTGGTTGGTGAATAAATGCTGATTGGCCAGTAGCCAGGCAGGAAGAATAGGTAGGGCTACCAGACTAGGAATGCTGGGAAGAGGAACAGAAAAAGAGAGTCTCGAGGGAGATGCCGTGCAGCAAGCAGCCAAAAGAGTAACATGCCAGAGGATTACAGGTAAGCCACAGTCTTGTGACAATACATAGTTTAATAGAAATAGGTTAATTATTAGGAGAGAGCTGGTCAAAAAGAAGCCTGAGTCATTGGCCAACCAGTTTATAATTAATATAAGCCTCTGTGTGTTTATTTGGGACTGAAGTGCTGTGGGACCTGGAGGAACAGAAACTCCATCTTCAAAGATGACTATGGAATAGAGAGTTTAGTAAGCCATCCATGCTTATACAGAGAAACAATAATGCACATAGTGTAGGCATGCTCAAATTTTATTATTTGCTTGATACATCTGCTGCTTTGAGATTTACACTTAATATGGGTCTGTTAAATGATTTTCCGGTTTACTTATAAATGGAGAGGAAGGGCTTTATTATAAATCCCCCTCCCTTGGATGTAAGATACTGTGTAGTTTTCAATTCTGTAAACATAAATAAAAAAAGTGTTGTATCTGTGACAAGGACAAATGTCAGTTGCACAAGTTCTTAGAGATGCAAGTTTTGAATTTGAGTTCTCATTTTTATAGCATTCAAACATAAAAATGCTTTACATTGATAAATTCTACTCCACAAATCTTTTGTAATAAGGAAAAAAGTAGAAGTTGTTATATAAAAGTAATAAATACAGAAAACAGAGTTAAGCAAAAAGGGGAAAATAAAATTCATTCCTGTCCCTGAACTGATAATCACTAATATGTTAGCCATATTTTCTCCATCTTTTCATATTCATATTTAATTCAAAAGTATAATTATACTGACAGCATTATTTTGTTACATGTCTTTTCATTTACTGACATGGAAACTATTTAGCATAATTTATAAAAATTCTATGTTTTATCTTTTCCCTCTGCTTCCTATCATTTCCATCCACACAGAAACTGTAATTTAGTAATCCTAACCCTTCATTTGGGGCACTTCAGTTGTTTCCAGTATTTCCATGTCAATAAATCAGAGTATTAGGTGTAAGTGTCCTTACTGGAATAAGCTGTAGGTGCATTCCTAGTGGTTTCCTTATAAATCCCAAAAAGTGTAATTGGTAGCTCAAAAATTTTGTGAAACCCCAACATTTTGATACCAATAGCATCTCCTCAAAATGTTGACTTAATATCCCACAAATATATGGCATAATTTTATACTATGATTTAACTTGTATATCCAGCCTTTATGTGGGAAAAGACTTTTAATAGATTTATTTATTTATTTATTTATTTATTTATTTACTTATTTATTGAGATACAGGCCTTGATGTCCGTGTAGGAGTCAATTTTTTTCTCCTATCATGTGGGCTCCAGGGATTGAAGTCAAATCCTAAGATTTGGGGGCAATATGCTTATCTTCTGAGTCACATCACTAGCCCAAGATGAGTATTAATATTTAGATTAAATATTTAGAGGAAATCAGTGTGCAGTAAGAGGAAGAGACACAGTACTAAGACCAGAATTACAATCATGTAATCATACTTCCTATATTTCTTGTACTCTTGTTTTAATTAATTTTATTTTGTGAGTGTCTTGTCAGTGTATGTGTGTGTGTGCACCAGGTGTGTGCTGGGTTCCCACACAGTCCAGAATAAGGTGTCATAATCCCTGAAAGTGGAGTTACAGATTGGTGGTTATGAGCTGCCATGTGGGTGCTGGGAACTGAATTTGGGTCTTTGCGGGAGCAATACTTACTCTTAACTGCTGAGCCATCTCTGGATCTCCTATTCTATTCTTAAAACAATGTACATTGTATTTACCCAACTAGTTTTTGAATGAATCTAGTCTGAGAGAGGCCTTGAAAATAATTAGGATTTCTCAGTCAAATGCTCAAAGAAAATAAACTAAATCAGGTTGAAAAGCCCAACTTGCTAGGTCAATGGAGCATCCTTAAGCCTGTCTCCTCTATTGGAGTCATAGGCCATGAGGAGGCAGTAGAAAGTCACTTTCATTCTCTTTCCAAGTATTTAAAAAATTCTGAGAAGTTAGTCTCTGTTGCCATTCAGTGTTAAAAGCACAAATTAAAAAGCCTTGGTCTAGGTTATCTGAGGCAATCAACCAGTGTGCCAGACCCAGTTCTGTGGTGGTGGGTCCCAAACACTGAACACCCAGAGGCAGCCCAGCCTCAATGCACCAGCCCAGGTAGGCCAGGGGCTGTTTCCGGCTCCTCCTCATCGTCGCTGCTCAGAGTCATCTGACACAAGTGACCCGAGTGCCATACGGAGTTCGGCAGCAGAATCCGACACCCCGAGGCCCGGTGACAGCTCTGCCTCCAACTGCCGGCTGACACCTCCATCCACAAGAAGAGGACCAACATCAGAGTATTGGATCTGTTTTCATCTACCAGAAGGGAACCATGGTCCCACACCCACCAGGAGAACAAGAAACACTTGCTACACCCAGCAGAAGAAAGGATGAAAAAAGGACAAGGTAAAAGCACATTCAACAACAGAAAACCCAATATGACACCACCAGAGACTAGGAACCATACACCAGTAAGAACTCAACATCACGATGCAGATGAACCAGAAGAGAATGACCTTAAAAACATCTTCAGGAAAATGATAGAGGACCAAAAAGGACCACAAAGAGGACATGAGAAAATCCCTTAAAGTCATTGAAGACAAAACAAACCAAAAAATACAAGAAACAGTTCAAGACCTAAAAACTGAAATAGAGACAACAAAGAAAGCACAATCTGAGGGAATGTTGGAAATAGAAAAGCTGGGTAAATGATCAGGAACTACAGATGTAAGCATAACCAACAGAATACAAGAGATGGAAGAGAGAATCTCAGGAGTTGAAGACACACTAGCAGAAATAGGTTCATCAATCAAAGAAAATCTTAAGTCCAACAAATCCCTAACACAAAATATCCAGGAAATATGGGATACCATGAAAAGACCAAACCTAAGAATAATAGGTATAGAAGAAGGTGAAGAAATCCACCTCAAAGGGGCAGAAAACATATTCAAAAAATCATAGAAGAAAACTTTCCCAACCTAAAGAAAGACATGCCAATGAAAATACAAGAAGCACACAGAATACCAAATAGACTGAACCAAAATAAAGGTCACTTCACCACATAATAATCAAAATAGCAAGCATACACAACAAAGAGAAAATATTAAGGGCAGCAAAGGAAAAAGGTCAAATAATCTATGAAGATAAACCTATCAGAATCACACTTGTCTTTTCCTCGGAAACTCTGAAAGCCAGAAGGCCTTGGATCCATATTCTACCTACACTAAGAGACCATGGATGCCAGCCCAGACTACTATATGCAGCAAAGCTTTCAATCATTATAGATGGAGAAAACAAGATATTCCATGACAAAGCAGATTCAAACAATACATAACCACCAATCCAGCCCTACAGAAAGTACTGGAATGTAAACTGCAACCTAGGGAAGTTAACTACAACCAGAAAAACATAGGCAATAGATAATCCCAACGTACCAACAGTTAAAAGAAAAAAGGGATAGAATCCCACACATAATCTTTCCACCATAACCAAATCAAAAATAAACAAGAATGAACAATAATCAATGGTCATTAATATTCATCAACATTAATAGTCTTAACTCCCCTATAAAAAGACACAGATTAGCAGAATGGATAAGAAGACAGAATCAATCCTTTTGCTGCATACAAGAAACTCACCTCAACCTCAAAGACAGATGGTACCTAAGAATTAAAGGTTGGGGAAAGATCTTCCAATCAAATGGACCCAAGAAACAAGAGGGGGTAGCAATCCTAATATCCAATAAATTGGACTTTAAACTAAAATCAGTCAAAAGAGATGAAGAAGGTCATTTCCTACTCATCACAGGAGAAATCTATCAGGATGAAGTCTCAATTCTGAACATTTATGCCCCAAATACAAAGGCATCCACATTTGTAAAACTTTACTAAAACTCAAATCACACATAAAACCGCACACACTTATAGTGGGAGATTTCAACACCTCACTCTCACCACTGGACAGGAATACCAGACAGAAACTTAACAAAGAAACAAAATAACTAATAGAAGTTATGGCCCAATTGGACTTAACAGATAGCCATAGAACATTCCACCCAAATACAAAACAATTTACCTTCTTCTCAGCGACACATGGAACCTTTTCTAAAATTGACCACATACTTGGTAACATAGCAAACCTCAACAAGTACAAAAAAATTGAAATAACCCCCTGTGTCTTATCAGACCACCATGCTTTAAAATTAGAATTCAACAACAACAAGAACTACAGAAAACCTACAAACTCATGGAAATTAAGTAACACCCAATTGCACAATTCATGGGTCTAGGAAGAAATAAAAAAAGAAATTAAAGATTTCCTAGAACTCAATGAGAATGTGGACACAACATATCCAAACCTATGGGATACTCTGAAAGCAATGCTAATAGGAAAGTTCATAGCGATAAATGCCCACATGAAGAAACAGGAGAATAATCACACTAGAGAATTAACAGCACAACTGAAAGCTTTAGAAAACAAAGAAGCCAATACATCCCAGAGGAGCAGATGCCAGGAAATGATCAAATTGAGGACTGAAATCAATAAAATGGAAACTAGGAGAACAATACAAAGGATCAATAAAACAAAAAGTTGGTTCTTCGAGAAAATCAACAAGATAGACAAACCTTTATCCAAACTTACCAAACAACAAAGAGTGAACATGCAAATTAATAAGATCAGGAATGACAAGGGGGACATAACAACAAAATCAGAGGAAATCCAGAGAATTATCAGGTCATATTTTGAAAACCTATATTCCTCAAAATATGAAAATCTAAAGGAAATGGACAATTTTCTGGACAGATTTCACTTTCCAAAATTAAATCAAGAACAGATAAGCAACATAAATAGACCTATAACCTCTAATGAAATTGAAGCAGTCATCAGACGTCTCCCAACCAAAAAAAGCCCAGGGCCAGATGGCTTCAGTGCAGAATTCTACCAGAAATTCAAAGTACAGCTAATACCAATTCTCCTCAAAGTATTCCACACAACAGAAGTAGAAGGGTCATTACCAAACTCTTTTTATGAGGCCACAATAACCTTGATACCCAAGCCACACAAAGACACAACTTAGAAAGAGAACTACAGACCAATATCCCTCATGGACATTGATGCAAAAATTCTCAATAAAATATTGGCAAATCGAATCCAAGAACACATCAGAGAAATCATCCATCTCGATCAAGTAGGGTTCATCTCAGGGATGCAAGGATGGTTCAACATATGAAAATCTATCAATGTAATCCACCATATAAACAGACTTAGGAAAAAATCACATGATCATCTCACTAGATGCCGAAAAAGCCTTTGACAAAATCCAACATCCGTTCACGATAAAGGTCCTGGAGAAATCAGGGATAACAGGAACATACCTCAACATAATGAAAGCAATATACAGCAAGCCAACAGCCAACATCAAATTAAATGGAGAGAAACTCAATGCAATTCCTCTAAAATCAGGAACAAGACAAGGCTGTCCACTCTCTCCATATCTCTTCAATATTATCCTTGAAGTTCTAGCTAGAGCAATAAGACAACAAAAGGAGATCAATGGAATACAAATCAGAAAGGAAGAAGTCAAACTCTCACTAATTGCAGATGATATGATAGTCTACATTAGTGACCCGAAAAACTCAACCAGGGAACTCCTACAGCTGATAAATACCTTCAGCAAAGTGGCAGGATACAAGATTAACTCAAAAAAATCTGTAGCCCTACTATATATGGATGACACATTGGTGGAGAAAGAAATCAGAGAAGCATCACCCTTTACAATTGCCACAAACAACATAAAATACATTGGAGTAACACTATCCAAAAAAGTGAAAGACCTGTACCGTAAGAATTTTGAGTCTCTAAAGAAAGAAATTAAAGAAGATACCAGAAAATGGAAAGATCTCCCATGCTCTTGGATAGGCAGGATCTACATAGTAAAATGGCAATCTTGCCAAAAGCAATCTACAGATTCAATGCAATCCCCATCAAAATCCCAACACAATTCTTTGCTGACCTTGAAAGAACAATTCTCACCTTTATATGGAAAAACAAAAGACCCAGGATAGCCAAAACAACCCTGTACAATAGAGGAACTTCTGGAGGCATCACCACCTCTATCTTTAAGCTCTGTTACAGAGCTATCTTCCTGAAAACCGCTTGGTATTGGCACAAAAATAGACAGGTAGATCAATGCAATAGAGTTGAAAACCCTGAAATTAACCCACACACCTACAAACACCTGATTTTTGACAAACAATCCAAATATATACGCTGGAACAAAGAGAACATCTTCAACAAATGGTGCTGGCATAACTGGATGCAAACATGTAGAAGAGTACAGATAGACCCAAGCCTTTCGCCCTGCACAAAACTAAAGTCAAAATAGATCAAAGACCTCAACTTAAACCCAGCCACACTGAACGTACTAGAAGATAAAGTGGGAAATACCCTTGAATCAATTGGTACAGGAGACCGCTTTCTGAACATAACACCAGTAGCACTGACACTGAGATCAACAATTGATAAATGGGACCTCCTGAAACTGAGTAGCAAAGGACATAGTCAGCAAGACAAAACGACAGCCCACAGACTGGGAATAGATATTCACCAACCCCACATCTGACAGAGGGCTGATCTCCAAAATATACACAGAACTCAAGAAGCTAGTCTCCAAAACACCAAACAACCCAATTAAAAAGTGGGGTACAGAACTAAAAAGACAATTCTCAATAGAGGAATCTAAAATGGCTGAAAGACACATAAGAAAGTGTTCAACATCCTTACCCGTCACGGAAATGCAAATCAAAACAACGCTGAGATACCATCTTACTCCTGTCAGAATGGCTAAAATAAAAAATACCAATGATAGTTTATGCTGGAAAGGATGCGGAGAAAGAGAAACACTCCTCCACTGCTGGTGGGAGTGCCAACTTGTACAGCCCCTTTGGAAATCAATGTAGCGACTCCTCAAGAAAATGGGAATGAGTCTACCACAAGATCCAGCAATTCCACTCCTAGGCATATACCCAAAAGAAGCACATTCATATAACAAGGACATCTGCTCAACCATGTTTATAGCAGCATTATTTGGAATAGCCAGAAACAGGAAGCAGCCTAGATGCCCCTCTCCTGAAGAATGGATACAGAAAGTGTGGTACATTTACACAATGGAGTACTACTCAGCAGAAAAAAAAAACAATGGAATCTTGAAATTTGCAGGAAAATGGACAGAACTCGAAGAAACCATTCTGAGCCAGGTAACCCAATCACAAAAAGACAAACATGATATGTACTCACTCATATGTGGACCTGCTTTATGATACATAGTAGTGACAGTGCTTTATCAGAGCTGTTTTTAATGATGTTGCTCAGAATGGTTCCCCTTCCAGATGATGATTGAGAAGCTAATTTTAAAAAAAAATGGTGCCAGGTATCACAAGAGTAACAGAACTGTGCTGTTTTTCTGGGATTTTGTTTTTTACTTTTTTTTTAATTGGAAAATGCTGGATGTCTCTACAATTTTGTTCAAATGACTGCAGAACCTGGAAAAGCTGTTGCTGCTATTGATGCATAACATACTGCCATTATTGGTATATATATATATATATATATATATATATAATTTGAATTTTTGGAAACTTTAGCTGTGCCGTCAACTTTGGAAAAAAGTATCCAGTTTACCGCGTTCAGTTGGCATTCTACAAAACTTAACATCCATATTGTTCTAGAAATATTGAACTTAATTTTTTTCCATTTGTACAGGGGTAATGCACTGTATTAAATATGAAAGGTCTTCAAAAAAAAGAAGGGATTTTGAGAGCCCATCCCATATGAAGGGATGCTCTCATGACCTGGACACATGGGGAAGGACCTAAGCCTGGCCCAGGATGATGTGGTAGACTTTTGGGAGCCCCTTTTGAGGGCCTTACCCTGCCTGGGAGTGGAGGGGGGATGGCTAGGGGCAGGTGGGATGTTGGGGGGAGGGGAGGGAGAGGGAGAAGGGATTGACATCTGAAGCAAGCTTGTTCCTAATTTGAACTAATAAAATAAAACAAAAATAAAAAAAAAGCCTTGGTCTATTCCCAAACATTTATGAAATTAGAACTTCTACTTATTCAAATAGTGGAAAAATTAGGTGCCCATCAACAAAGAACTATATATGGCAATGTGGTTCACAAGCTGTCCTGGTTACTTTTATTCAACTTGACACTAACTAGAGTAATGGAGAAGTGTCCCGACCTGCAGGACGTCAACCTGGGGCAAGAAAGTCAGGGATAGGGAATGGGGACAAGGGACACAGAAAGAATGACCACAAGACAGGATTCTGATCAAGTGGCAAACTTTACTTTTCTCAGGCTAGCTTATATATTCAGGATATGGGGAGGGGCAAAATTAGTTTTTAGTGCACCAGGTGTTGGTATAGGCAGGATATTAGGAAGCCACAAAGAGGATGTTTGGCTGCGTAAAGAGTTCATGAGTAAGAGGGCCTGGAAGGGGTTGCCTAGGTGACTGAGCCTGTGGGTGGAGGACTGGGTCAAATTGTTTCTTTTCTTGAGCTGAGGTTCTAAGGAGCTGCTATGTAAAAGTTAACTATGTGGCCTGCCAAGCATGGCCTACGATCTCATGCCAAGCCCTGAGATTTGGCTCCCAACAGAGAAAAGAAAACTCAATTAAGAAAGTACTTCAATCAGATGGGCCTATATGCAAGCCTGTGGGGCATATTCTTGATTAGTGATTGATGTGGGGGCCCAGGACACTTTGGCCAGTGATATTCTTGGGTTAGTGGTCCTGGGAGCTATTAAAAAGCAGGATGAGCAAGCCATGAGGAGCAATCCCATAAGCAGTACCCCTCCATGACCTTTGCATCAGCTCCTGCCTCCAGGCTCCTGCCCTGACTTCATTTCACTGAAAGGAAAATTTAATATGAAGACACCCTTTCAGAAACTCCTAAGTTTGTTTTAGTGTTTTAGCACAGCAGTAGAAAGGAAACTAGGACATGTACATAGCAGAATGTTTTCAGTAGGAAAGTAGAATGAAGTTATTTTGTTTGCAAGAAAGTGGATGCAGCTGGAGATAGTCGAATTTAACAAGCAAGTCACTCTCAGACAAATACTGCATGTTTTTATTTTCTTATTTGTGGTCTCTAGACTTTATAGATACAGAAAATAATATATGTACATATGACATTAAGTAGACACAGAACTGTCTAAGGAAACAAAGGCTAATGGAAAGGAGAGGAGTGAGAGGAATGTGCAAATTCATGAGAATCTGAAAAGAACACACACACACACACACACACACACACACACACACACACACACACACACACACTCTTACTTCACTGCATAAGAATACCTTAATTCCAAAGTTGTTTTCAGGACTATAGCTCTGTAATAGAGCTTAAAGTCAGGGATGGTGATGCCTCCAGAAGTTCCTTTAGCAGCACTATTTGTAATAGCCAGAACCTGGAAGCAACCTAGATGCCCAACAACTGAAAAATGGATAGAGAAAATGTGGTACATTTACACAATGGAGTACTAATCAGCGGAAAAAAACAATGGAATCTTGAAATTTGCAGTAAAAAGAATGGAACTAGAAGAAACCATTCTGAGCAAGGTAACCCAATCACAAAAAGACAAATGTGGTATCTACTCACTCATATGTGGATTTTAGACATAGAGTAAAGGATTACCAGCCTACAATCCACACTGCCAGAGAAGCTAGTAAACAAGGGGGACCCTAAGAGATACATACATGGTCCCCTGGAGAAGGGGAAAGAGACAAGATCTCCTGAGCAAATTGGGGAAAGGGAGCTGTGAGAATGAGAAGGGGAGAAGAAGAGGGGTGAGGAGGACATGAGGGAGCAGAAAGGTTGAGACAGGGAAGAACAGAAGAAAACAAGAAAGAAGATACCATAATAGAGGGAGACATTTTAGGTTTACAGAGAAATCAGGCACTAGGGAAAGGTCTGGCGATCTACAAAGATAACACCAACTAACAATCTAAGCAACAGAGGAGAGGCTACCTTAAATGCCCTCCCCTGATAATGAGATTGATGACTGTCTTGTATGCCATCCTATAGCCTTCAGCCAGCAGCTGGTGGAAGTAGAAGCAGACACTCACAACTAATTACTGAACTGAACTGGAATCCAGTTGCAGAGAGAAGAACGAGTGATGGGCAAAGGGGTCCAGACCAGGCTGGTGAAACCCACAGAAACAGCTGACCTGAACAAGAGGGAGCTCTTGGTCCCCAGACTGATAACTAGGATACCAGTATGGGACAGATCCAGACCCCAGAAACGTGGGTTTCAGTGAGGAGACCTCGAAAATCTACAGGACCTACTGCAGATAAGTTCAGTACTTGTCACTAGCATAGGTGTGGACTTTGGGAGCCCAATCCACATACAGGGATACTCCCTGAGCCAAGACACATGGGAGTGGGCCTAGGCCCTATCCCAAATGATATGATAGACACTGATGAGCCCCTATGGACAGCCTCACCCTCCCTGGGGAACAGAAAGGATATGTGATAGGTAGGAATTTAGTTGGGGGGTGGTAGGGGAGGAGGGAAGGGAGTAGGAACTGGGTTTGACATGTACAACCATCTTGTTTCTAATTCAAATTATATATATATATATAAATTAAGGTACTATATATATATATAGTACGAATACCTTAATTGTTTCCAGGTTTGGAATCACTTCATTAGCCTAATATCTACCTTTCAGTTTTAGAGTCAGTTTTTCTCTATGCAGTCCAGTCCAGGGTAATCTCAAACTCATATACCTTCTTAATCAGTCTCCCAAGTGCTGGGACTAGAGGCTTTGTACCAATACATCTAGCCTGTCTTTCAATTTTAAGCATCAGACTTCAAGGTAGATTATTGGTTGGGGAAAATGGCATATAAAATTTAATGCCTTCTGAATTTGTGAATTTCTCCAAGTGGCTTGAATTTACCCCCTATTATGAGGTGGCATTTAGATCACCATCCAGAGAAACTGTACTAGCCTTACACCTTCTTGCATCTCAGTAAAATGTACTGGAAGAGTGAGTTGCAATTCTGAGTCTAGATTTAAGAAGAAGGAATACTGCTCCCTCTCTTGAATCCAAGAGACAGTAGAAAATACTAACTCCATTTCCTGGGAAAGAGACCACATTTAGGACAACCATTTCAAGCAAAGTAATCACAGACCAGCCAGCCCCTAATCAGCCCACTGACTGATGATAAGAGTGCTTTAGATGACCCAGACCAGAGGGCTCAGCCAGCTGATCAACAAACCCCCTGATCCATGGTTTTACTTGCACTGAGATGGGGAAAGAAATCCTATGCAACATTATTTAAAGTAATAGCTGATGCCTTTCATTTAAATAATGATTATATTTCATTCCTCTGAAAGGAATACAGCATGAAATAAGTCTGTGCGGACAAAGACCCTGCTTCAGTTTTGATTGGTTTTGTGGCTGTGGATCCATGAAGTTGTGTGGCTATGTAAAATTACTGGTAGATACCCTTGGATGCCCATCAGACTTAAGAATTAGCATAGACATAACTCATTGCCCTGATAGCCAGCTATTCTCAATGATGTATCATGAGCATATTAAACTACTGCTTCTCCAAATGCTTAAAACACTGTAACGCTGGCAGATTTTCACTTAAAACTAGTCATCGATCCTTGTTCTCTTTGTGAAAATACCCCAAATGGTCTAAGTAACAGCTTAAGTTCTCTGTCAAACATTCCCAAATGGCAAGTCGCCTACAGCCAGTATAAACTCTTTCTCTACCTTCTCTGTTTATTTTAATAAGCTCTCCATTAATCTTTGAACTCATATTTTAGTGTGATCCAAACTGGAAGATCTAAAAGTCTGCCAGTGTTATCCAATACTGAAGCCTAATAACAAAATAAAGCAAGCCTTGCACAAAGCTTCAGCTATTTTCTTATCCGGTAATGCCATGATTTTCTGTCCTTGTGGGAAAAAGAAGCAAAAGTCATTTTAGTCATATCTACAGTTCAGAAAGTAAGTTTATCTTACTTTGAAATGCACCAGTAACTTTCTACTGGTCATCACAACATGGCCAAATTCTTATTATGACTTCTAAATTGTATTTCTTTAAGGAAACTGGAGCAGAACTTTTACTTCTAGAATATACCAGCTAAAGAAAAAAGAAAGACCTAGTCCAATTTAAGGGAAGAGTGGACTGGTAAAAAAAATCTTACCAATGTCCTACATTACTGATTCAGAGAAGTGAGTTCTATATAATACTTTAGGTAGAATTTATCATATCTTGCTAGGAATTCTAAATTCAACCCCTGGCTCTGATGTGTAGGTCCAGGATTAAAAACTTGAACATGCTCTCTATTTTAAACTCCTTCTGTCCTGAAAGAAGAATATCACCGTCTATCAACATTTGTATTTGTTATATTTTACTGTATAACTAATAGGGAAAGTCAGGAATGGCTGCTTAAAGCTGATTTACTTAAACTTTAATTCAACTGATTTTCTTTGTTGAATATTTTATATTAAATCACTCCATTGAACTGACATTTGCTAGTGAACTAAAGAGAAATAAAATAGGCCGTAAATCAGCAAGCAAGGTTAGAAACTGTCTTATAAGACAGAATCACTGCAATTATGCATCCATTTCTAGGGAATAGCATTGTGTCTGGCCCATGGTATGGACTCAATGCATATTTGTTGTAATATATGCATATATAATTAAGTAGTATAAATTTAAAAGATATTAAATAAAACACCTATAGAAAGACCAGGGGTGGGGGTCCTAGGTTTTATCACAAAGCCATTGTGGATCAATAGTCTACAATAATGTGGGCACAAGAATCTGTCAGGAACAGAAGACATTCAGTGATTTATGAGTGCATTAAGTTCATGAAAAATAATGAACCCACAATGGTACACACTATCCATTTTCTGAATCAATAACTATGGAATTAAATAAATGAAAGTTCGATGTTTTAAAAAGTGTGATAATATGAATGTTGGAGGTGTGCAAAGCTTCTTATCACATAAAACATTAAAATATTCAGCATAGAACAAACTCAGAAATGTTCCTCATAATATTTCTATTAATCAATGAATTTGTAGATCATGGCTAATTTTATTGTATGAAGGCTCAACTCTCCCTTAAGCAGATCTATTATAAAATGGAAAATTCTTAATGCTGAGTGCATTTAGCCACTTCCACTAGGTCTTAGAGGAGGAAGTGCTTTGTAATCCCATCACACTCCAGGAAGCTTAACTAGTATGAGGTGAAGGCAAAAGCTCCCGAAAATCTACAAGGACAGAATAAACAGTCAATAAAACCTATCTCTTAGCCATTCTACCCCCCATCTTGTCTCTGTTAAACAACCAAAGTAATACTGAAAGTGTTTTCACTAAGACTCTCATGATACCCTCTTCCTGATATATGTTTTACTCTGAATAAAGTTTTTCATATTTCTTATGCCAGTTCCTTTATATACTCTTCTATGGTTTGGGTCATATATGTGTCCTAAAGGTTAATGTGATAAAGACTTAGGCATCAGGCTATAACACTATTAGGAGATGTGGGAGCTTTAAGAGGTAGACCTTAACAGTTAGGACATTGGGGGTGACTAGTAGGAAATCTAGGACTCTGTCTCTGTGTGTCTTTGTGTCTCTGTCTCTCTACCTCTCTCTGGATGGCTCCTGCTTGTGGATAAGCTATTTCTCCAGCATCATGCCTGATTGCCTGATACCATGATGTTCATATGTTCACCCTCTGAAACTGTAAGTAAACCCCCAGTCCCAAATTAAATGCTTTCCTTCATAGGTTGCCTTTGCCACTGTGTCTCTTCACAGCAGGAAAACAGTAACTAACAGAGCATATACCCAGAACCTGGGGTTTCCTTGGGGAAGAGGAACCTGACTTGGGTTTTGAATAGAAAAAGTCTCAGAAATGTTCAAACTTTAGAAAAAGTCTTTGTGGAAACATGATGTGGAAAATGCAGTCGGAGCAGGAGAGGGAAATACAGGACTAGCTGCAGAAACATCACCTTTATAGTCAAGATGCATGGCATGGCATCTGTGTGGTTTATTGTCAATGGCAGACTTATGACTTTCAATGCTGTAATTTTCCCAGGGTCACTGCTCTACTTTCCCTGTTATATCTGTTATATAAAATTGTACTCTTGCTTTTCTATTGGATAAAGCAAAAATTCCAGTAAAAGAAGTTGCTTTTGGATGACACCATATTTCCATTTTAAAAACCCACTTCACACACACCCCACATCCCCACCCTTACTTCCTCTTTTATGGCAATTGCTCCCAATGTCAATCTTGTGTTTCTTTCTCCCCTTGTCCCCAACTGCCTTGCTTGGTGATTCCGTCAGGATTAAGGTGACATGTCTTGAGGTTCTTGTTGAATTTATTAGGATTCAAAGTATAGACAGAAAAATTTTCTAATTATAATTTACCGATGGATACTCCAGACATCCTTACTCAAAGCCATGAGGCACACCTGGAAAGCCGTTGTTTTTTTGTTTGTTTGTTTGTTTTTTGTTTGTTTGTTTGCTTTTTGTGCACATGCCATAATCATGGACTTTTTGGGTTATAATTTATCATATTCTAAATCTGGAATGTTAAAAAAAATGAACCTAATCCAGTGACTTGGAAAATGAGGAGCCTGAGATGGGTCAGGAAGATGACTCATGGAAATAGGAGGTAACTGGGATATTGAGTACAAATTGAGTTTCCCTGACAAAGCCACTAGTTCATGTTGAAGCCAGCTTGGCAACACATAGACCGCATGAGCTAGGAGATGGGCACTGTGGCCACTGGGGTTCCCACTAACAGGAAATGGAGATGTAGCACTCTGCCAGACCTCTGATGGTATACCCTGGCTATAAAAGCCTGCTTGCTTTGCCAGTGCCAGGTCTGCTGCTTCACACCCTACTCTCTGGCAGGGCCAACTCTTGGACTCCATTTAAGCAGAATGAGAAGGTTTCTATAATTATCAACCAGCCTTGGCATTTTCACACAGCTGTTCCATCACACTCAAGTCTGCCTAGACCTAGAGAATGAGTCCCAAAACAAGAAGGCCACTGTACTCAATGACATTTCTCTACCTTCAGATACTCCAACCCCCACAGTAAGCAAAGTGTTAGCAGACTTGCAGGTCAGATGCTGGGTAAGGCATTACCTAGATCTGTCTGTGCCTTCCTGGGTCAAGTTGGCACACATTGTGAGAGGAACATAAACACTGATTTCTGTGTCTTTCTGGGGACACATGCCATGCATATTTCCTGTAGGACCAAGGGGAAAGAAAATTAAGAACATTTCGCTGCCAGTTTGGGTGTCAGTAAAAGAATTCTATGAATTCTGTCTTTTATATTTTAGCCCACCATGAAGGCCCAGGTCAAGTTTAGAAGTCCGTGAAAATTTTCAAAATTTGAAAGGACTGTAAATGCCCCTAGTTCAGCCTTTGATTCAATACAGTTGCAATCTAAAAATATCCTGGAACTGCTGTCCATGTTTTCCTTAGATGCTTCTAGTACTTACCTATGTATTTCTCTTCCTGAAATATTTCTGCCACTCACTGGAAAGAATGACTTATTCTGGGGTGTCTCCCCAACTTCTAACTGCACTGCAGTATTCTAGAACAGGTTTAAAATGATAGTTCCCTTGTTTACTGAAGGTATTTCAATTGTTTTACTATTGGGGTTATAGTCAATTAAATTCCCCATGCTTCCTCACATAAACTACTCTGAAATCAAATGTCTTCCTAAATTGTACTTATGCCATTGATTTCTGTTTTAACTACACTGAGGGATCTTACATTTGCCAGTTAGTTTTTTTTAAACTTATTTATATCTGTCCATTTTACAAATTCTTAAATCCTATTATTTTGTTACATAGTATAATAACTTTTGTTTTATACTTTGAATCACTAGCTAATTTGAACCTCCCACATCGTGTGTGTGTGTGTGTGTGTGTGTGTGTGTGTGTGTGTGTGTGTATGTGTGTTCATTTTTATTGATAAGGAATCCCGGAGAGCTAGGCATTGATTACCTCCGCTTGTTGAGAGATTTAGTATAATGCAGTATTTTAGTTATGGTTTCTATTGCTGTGATATACATCATAATCAAAAGCAACTTGAGGAGGAAACCTCAAAGCCCAACCCCACTGACAGATTTCCTCCAACAAAGCCATCCATTCCAATCCTCCCCAAGCAGCAGCAACAGCTAGAGACCAAGTGTTCAAATGCCTGAGACCATGGAGGACACCTCATTCAAACCACCATAGAACAATGTGTGTGTGTGTGTGTGTGTGTGTGTGTGTGTGTGTGTGTGTGTGTGTGTTTGTGTGTGTGTGTACAGAGAGAGAGAGAGAGAAGAGAGAGAGAGAGAGAGAGAGGAGAGGGAGAGAGAGGGGAGATGGAGAAGAGCAGGGCACATAATACATCTATGTAGGTATTATGTCATCTGATACTCCACAGTATACATCCTGGGTAATGCTAGCTTTGGCTACTATCTAATCTGAATTTCAATCAGTGCTCTATCGTTTAGCACTTAGAATAATTTATTTAGTCTTTCTAGCCCTCAGTTTTCTTGTCTATTGAACAGACACACCCAACCTTAGCTGGAATATTTATGGTGAGAATTAACATGCTCACATGTGCATTCTCTCAAACTAATTTACTATGAGTATTTTGTTGCGCATTACATACTCAAAGATTCTAGAAATACTGCTACACTTCACCATTTGGTAATATACTACTAGATCTCTCAATTAAGATTAAGGTAATGCATGAAAGAATGAGTGCTTCCTATCACAACAAATGCTAAATACTCAACAGGGGTTAGTTATCACTAAAAATATATTTATAATAGTTTTCATCATTAATATAATTCCAGTAATTAGGCTTAGTATATCAAGTATAGAAAATATAATACGCTGTCTTAAGTGAGGAAAGAGATAAATATCAAACTGAAAATATGACTCACATGCTGATAAATGATGAATATCCTCAATATTGTTTTAAATTTCATGAATCCATAAGGAAAATTATGTATTGACACTAAGCAGTCAAAGAATATGAGCTAATAATTCACAAAATAAGAAATATTAGTGGTCAGTAATACAGCATGGCTTATCTAAAATTAGAAATGTTTTTATTTTTAATTATTTTTAAAGAATTTTCTTACAGTGTATGTGTGCAAATATATGCTCCAGGACTTGCATGGAGAGGTCAGAGGACAGATTTTTCAGGAGTCAGTTCTCTCCTTCTACAGTGTGTGTTGTGGGGAATGAACTCTGGCTGCCAGGCTTGCGGGCAAATGCCCTTGCTCTCTAAGATATATTACTAACTCCCAAGAAATCTTTATTTTTAATGAAAAATCTCTACAGGTTGCCTTAGTGTTGAGAAATGGGCACTGCTGGTTCCAATCCAAAATAACAATACAAATAAGAGCTAACAGGCATTTGGTGTTTTGTGTATAATCAGGCACTCCTATCAGAATAAGTATTGTACTCATTGATTTTGCATAATAACTTTGTTGGGTAAATATTTTAATTATTACTACTGTGCAGAAGATAAAACTAAGTACAAGATAGTATATCTACCTTTCTTAGAGCAACATTGGTGAAGAATGAATTGACAGCATCTATCAAGAGTGTTAAAATATACTTCTATTTATCACCTGGCCTGCTATCACAGGCGTGTAATCTCAGATGCTCAGCAGGGTGAGGCTGGGGAATAAACAATATCAAAACCTACTTGTCAGGCAGAGTAAGTTCAAAGTTTCCCTTGCCATAATGTGGTGGAAGCTGATGTAGAACTCAGATGTTCTTACAGACTTATTCTTCTATCTGCTAATAGATAGAGGTCCTTAGCTCACAGTCCTCTTTATATACTATCCTTAGTTGACTGGACAACATATGAGTTGAGGTCATTTCATATCCATGAGGAAATGTACAAACTTCCTCTCACAGCACAAGAGACATTTCTTCAGTCCAATTTCTGTTCTAGAGCTTTCCATGGCATAACTTGGTTCATCATTCGGAGTCTGTGACAAAGAGGCAGAGATGATAATGGCGGGAAGTTGAGGAAGAGAAAACCATGATCAAAATATATTGTATTAAGTATTTTTACAATAAGCACACAAAAATAAATAAAATGGATACACACACACACACACACACACACACACACACACACACACACACGTGTATATGACTGTAGGGGACACCATAACCACGCCTGCTAGGGGCTGGCTACAGGTGTGCCTGACCATGCCCTCGAGCAACCTTTTTCTCTTGCCTAGCTCTATATCTTATCTATATCTACCTTTCCAGAGGTTTTGATGCAAAATATACCAATAAACAAAAGGTTACTGAAGGCCTGGAGACACAGCTCAATCAGTGGAAAAGCTGTCTGCCACACAAGCATATGGACCTGGGTTCAGATCGCCAGCATGCACACAAAAAGGCAGGCATGGTGCTTGTGATCCTTATGCAGGGGAAGTAGAAATCAGGGAGTCTCTGGGACCACCTGGCCTTGTAGTCTTGCTCAGGCAGTGAACTGCAAGTTCAACAAGAAATCATATCTCAAAAATAATGTGGATAGTGACTGAAGAAGATTCCTTATATCAATCTTTGACCTAAACATGCTCATGCAACCAAAAAATGCTAACCAATCCACAAAAAACATGCATATGCATACAACACACATATGCAAAAATCATGACTGGGTTAATGTGTTAACAAGAAAGCTTCTGGGTATGGGAATGGAACTCAGTTGCTGGAGTACTTGTGTAGTGTGCATGAAGCTCTGTCTCAAACCCCAGCACTGCATAACCCCTGAGTGGCAGCACATAGCTGTAATTCCACCACTCAGAAGGGTGAGATCAAAGGATCAGGCACCCAAGGTCATCCTTGGCTACAAAGTGAATTAAAGGCCAACCTGGGATACATGAGCCCCTGTCCCCCATCTAGAAATGAGCAAACAAACCTCCTTGCATGCTAATTTCCATATGGGAGTCTGTTTCCTAAAGAGAACACATTGTGATATACAATAAGTTTAATAAGATTTAAATCTTTGTTATTTTTCTATTGCTGTCAACAGTTTTTCTTTTGCTGCTAACAGTTCCAGAGGATTAGTTCATGATGTCCATGTCAGGGAGAATGGAAGCAGGCACTCATGGTGCTAGAACAATAGCAGAGAGCATATATCTGATTTGAAAGTTAGAGAAAGAGAGCTTTGGAAGCCTCAAAGCCCACACCGAGCAACACACCTCCTCTAACTATGCTACATATTCCCAAAACAGTTCCACCTACTAAGGACAAAGTATTCAAATAATGCAAATATATGAACCTATGGGGGCCATTCTTTTGTTTTGTTTTGTTTTGTTTTGTTTTCAAGACAGGGTTTCTCTGTATAGTAGCCTTGACTGTCCTGGAACTCACTCTGTAGACAAGACTGGCCTTGAACTCACCGAGATCTGTGTGCCTCTGCTTTCTCTGTGCTGGGATTAAAGGTGTGCCACCACTGCCCCGCAAAGATCATTCTTATTCAAACCACTGCAACTTATCATAAATCAGTGGTTCTCAATCTGTAAGTCAAATATCAGATATCCTGCATATCAGATATTTGCACTATCATTCATAACAGTAGCAAAATTATAGTTATGAAGTAGCAATGAAAGTAATTTTATGGTTGGGGGTCACCACAGCATGAGGAAGTGTATTAAAGGGTCACAGCATTCAGGAAGTTGAGAAGCCCTGTCATAAATGGAAGCCATGCATGCATCAAGAATTATATAGAAGCCCTGGTAAACACAAGAGGAAGAAACCCAGGTCTCTGAGTCAATGCCTGAAAAACATCATCTGCTAAATTGAACTTGGGGAAGTAGAGAGTTGGAAAAGCATTGCTTCCGTATTTTCAACAGCAATAAGAGAAACACACTTCAAATTAGTGACTTGTTTTGGAGGCACAAGAAAACTAAACTGGGACCGGGTGTTGGTGGTGCAGGCCTTTAATCCCAGCGCTTGGGAGGCAGAGGAGGGGGATCTCTGTGAGTTCGAGGCCAGCCTGGTCTCCAGAGTGAGTGCCAGGAAAGGCTCCAAAGCTACACAGAGAAACCCTGTCTTAAAAAACCAAAAAAACTAAACTGGAACCTAGAGAAAGAGTTGCTCACAGAATGTAACTGTATTTACCAGGCACAGGAACTACCAAAGGTCTTGTAAGCCAGAGATGGAATTTAGCCAGAAGTTTGAAAAGTCAAACTGTGAGAGGCTGAATGTGGGCAACTATAAGTCCAGGGACAAGGGGACAAAACAAAATTCACATCTTGATGGATTTTTTTTCTTCAGGATCCCAGACATGGTCATAGGAGAGAAAGCATCCACATGTAGAACTGACTGGAAAGCAGGAAATAGCTCCCATGTGCTGGGTTTTTGTTGTTGTTTTATTTGTTTTGCTCAAGTTGACACAAGCAAGCAAACTGGAGGGAACCTCAAATGAACTGAGAAAATGCCTCCTTCAGATTGGTCTGTGGGCAAGTTCTTGGGGCATTTTCCTGATGAGTGATTGATATGTGAGGGCCCAGGCCAACATGGGAGGTGCCACCCTAGGGCAGAAGGTTCTGGGAAGTATAATAAAGGTGAGTGAACATATGCTAGTAAGCAGCATTCCTCCCTGGTCTGTTTCAGACTCCCTCTAGGTTCCCTCTAGGTTCTTGCCATGACATCCCTCGGTGATGGGGTGTGACGTGGAAGTCTAAGACGAAATAAACCCTTTCTTCCCCAAGTTGCTTTTTCTCATGGTGTTTACCACAGACTAGACAGCAAACAAAGACATGCTACCTCCCATAACAAACAAATGCCTTTCTCTTTAATATACAAAACTGCAGCCTGGTGGTAGAAAGCAGCATTCGCTGGGAGAAAGGAACGGAACCCATCTGTCCCTGGAATTGCATCAGGACAGACTGAAGGACTTCTGTAGGCCAAGCCCTTCTGCCTAGCTTTATAATGCCTGCTGTCTGTCAATCAGAGTGTTAAAACATTCACATTTTCATGTATCTACCATCACCACACTAACAGCTGTCATACAAAAATCAAAATTTGATTGAACTGGGGGAGTTAAGAAAGTATGGCAAAAAGGATACCCAAACTATGTGGAAAGTAATCTTCAATCGTAGAAGCCCATCTCATTATTACACTCCTGTGATTTCTCATGCTGTAGGTAAAGCAGAAGGAAAGTACTGATAACCCTCAAGCAGAAGATAATTCTGTCTACTATTAGATTGCATAGTTTTTATTTAAATAAGAAACAAGATGGCTTTAAATGTCAATCCCCATTCCCTCTCCCTCCCCTCCTCCCCTGCCCCCCACTAACACTCTACCTATCCAATACCATTTCTGCTCCCCAAGGAGAGTGAGGCTTCCATGGGGGGCTCTTCAGAGTCTGTCATATCTTTTGGAATAGGTCCTAGGCCCTCCCACATTTGTCTAGGCTAAGGGAGTATCCTTCTATGTGAAATGGGCTCCCAAAGTCCATTCCTAAGCTAGGGATAAGTACTGATCTACTACAAGGGGCCCCATAAATTTCCGAGGCTTCCTCACTGACACCCACATTCATAGGGTCTAGATCAGTTCCATGCTGGTTTCACAGTGATCAGTCTGGGGCCAAGAGCTCCCTCTTATTCAGGTCAGCTGTTTCTGTGGGTTTCACCAGCGTGTTCTTGATCCCTTTGCTCATCAATCCTCCTTCTCTGAAACTGGATTCCAGTTCAGTTCAGTTTTTAGCTGTGGGTATCTGCTTCTACTTCCAATAGCTGCTGGATGAAGCCCCTAGGATCATATCCCATTTTCAGTTAATTCAGAGGCATTTCAAAAGGCAAAACAACAACAATAAAAATCAGATGAGGTCTCAATTATGAACAAATTAGGAAGTAACATGGAAAATATTTCAGTCAATATGTTGGAGACTCTAATTGAAAAGAAAGGGCCCAAGATGCAGCTCAATGGTAATGTTTGCCTAGCATATGTTGAGGCACTAGATTCTAATGCCAGCACTCCAAAACAAAAGAAAATGACTGGCACATTGCAAAAAAGACAGCTAACTTTGATATATATATATATATATATATATATATATATAATATATAGTTTTCACTATGAAAATCAGGCTGGCCTTGAACTCATGATCCTCTTGCCTCACCCTCCCAAGTGCTGGGCTTACAGGAGTAAGCCACAATGACTTGATAGTACTTTAGTAGAAAATAATAATATAGATGGTAGGTGGAAAAAACTATGTAATACTACCAGTAATCACAGCTCATTCTGCCACAGTGCTTTCCCTGTCATAATGAATGGACTGTATTGCTTTGCATATGAGTGAGAACACATTTTTCTTAACTTAAATAGTTTCTACCATGTATTATGCCACAGCAAAGAGAAAAGGGATTCAGAAAATGGGAAATGGATCAACATTTCATAAGGACTGCATGGAGAGAGGCTCACAAAGCCCTACCTCTGAGGAGCTATTGGCAGTTGGTGGCTGTTTCCTTTGAGATTTGGCAGCTGGTAGGTTGTCCATGCTCCAGTGGATTTTCCTACACCTATGAGTATATGGGTAACTAAATTGGAGTTGGTGGGTTGTAAAAAAATCAGAAGAAGAGGACATTAGTTAGGAGAGTGATATGGGGGCGTGGTCTGGGATGAGGTGGAAGGGGGATGTATGATAAACAAAAATAAAAAAAATTCTGCAACAGAAGAATGAGGCCACTGCTATGACAAGCCTGACCACATGACATATACGAGTTGAGGACTGGTTTGTGAGAGGAAGTAGATGAGGTTGTATAGCTTCAGGGTAGCCTTGGAACGCTGTAAGCAGAGCTCAATGGGCCATGCTGGTGGGATGTGCAGAATGCTTATAAAACAGGATATCAAAGACTGCTCATAAGGCTGCCATTCATAGCATATCCTGACAAGGAATCTGATTATGTCCTGGAGGTCTGAGTGATAGCGAATTTACAAGTGGTGGGCTAAGTTATTTGGTGGAGAACACTTCAAGATAGCAGAGCAATCAGACTTGGTGCTCTTAATCAGATGTATAGTCACAGAGAGCAGAGGCTGAATCAAAAAGACTTGAAAAATATGGCATTTGATGAGTAACAGAGCCATGAACTTTGCAAAAGATGAGGACAGAGTGGGTGCAGACAAAGGGCTCTAATTGTTCGATTGGTGCCATCAAAGAGAAACTAAGCAATTTGTTCCAAGGCTAAAAAGGTGCTTGGAGGTAAGACTTCACCCACTAAAGACTCTAGGCTAGAAAAATGTAGATGAATTTGAAACATTTCCTTTATAAAGAGGGAACCTGAGACGATGAAGCTTCCAGAGTGGTCTTCTCTTACAGAACTGTCTAGGAAAATGCTTCCTCCAGTTCCAACAGGCAGGTAGCACTCACAATCCACTGCAGATGTGACAGAGGGGACCAGGGTACATTTTAATCTGGCAGGAGAGCTGTGAAGCCTCTATATGGTGCTGAATTTGTGAGCATATAGAATGGACAGACTAGAGTAATAGAGGTATGTGCGAAGTTAAGTTAAGGAGGTGATTCAGATCAGGCAATATGTGGCAGGATTAGACTACCGACCTTCAAGGAGGCCTTAAGATACTGTTGCATGAAGGTGTGAAGGTGGCACCTAAGTTGCAATGAAGATCCCGCCAAGATGTTAGAGATGCTAGGAATGTGGAGCCCTTGACAAAGAAAACTGCAGGAACTTACTGAAGCCAACCTATTGTAGGTTTCAAGGCAAAATGGATAGGGTTATTCAAGCCCATTGAAGGTCATATATTTCCTCCACAATCTCCAGATGCCTGGCAGACATAGAGCTGCAGGGTTTGGCATATGCCCTACTGGGTTATAGTTATTCTTCTAGTCTGATTTTTCTCTTTCTATGCCCCGATTCTTCCTTTTTAGATTAGAATGTTACCCCCGGTGCCATTGTATATTGGAAATATGAGATTTGATTTTTATTTACCTGGGGTTTACAGTTAAGAAATTACCTTTCATCCCAGGAAAGTCTCTGGACTATTTTTTTATAATTAATTTTTATTAGTTCAAATTAGGAACAAGCTTGCTTCACATGTCAATCCCTTCTCCCTCCCTTCCCCCCAACCTCCCCCAACCCCCACCTGCTCCCCACCCCATTCACCCTGCAATCCCCAGGCAGGATAGTGCCCTCGAAGGGGCTCCTCAAAGTCCACCACATCATCCTGGGTTGGGCCTAGGCACCCCCATGTGTCCAGGCCAAGAGTGCATCCCTTCATTTGGGATGGGCTCTCAAAGTCTCTTCTTTTTTTTGGGGGGGGGGTTTCGAGACAGGGTTCTTCTGTGTAGCTTTGGTGCCTATCCTAGCACATGCTGTGGAGACCAGGCTGGTCTCAAACTCACAGAGATCCGCCTGCCTCTGCCTTCCAAGTGCTGGGATTAAAGGCATACACCACCAATGCCCGGCTCAAAGTCCCTTCTTACACCAGGGAAAAATACTAATCTACTACCAGGGGCCCCATAGAGTGCGAAGGCTTCCTCATTGATTTGCATGTTCAGGGGGCTGATTCATTCCTGTGCTGGCCTCCCAGACAGCAGTCTGGGGTCCATGTGCTCCCCCTTGTTCAGGTCAGCTGTTTCTGTGGGTTTCACCAGCCTGGTACTGACCCCTTTGGTCTTCATTCCTCCCTCTCTGCAACTAGGTTCCAGAGTTCAGTTCAGTGTATATCTGTGAATGTTTGCCTCAGCTTCCATCAGCCACTGGATGAGGGCTCTAGGATTGCATAAAAAGTAGTCATCAGTCTCATTATAGGGGAAGGGAATTTAGGTTATCCTCTCCACCATTGCCTAGATTGTCAGTTCGTGTCATCCATGTAGAACTCTGGAAATCTCCCTAGTGCCAGATCTCTCTTCGGACCTATAATGGCTCCCTCTGATATAGTATCTCTCATCCTGCTCTTTTCTATTCTTCCCCCAACTCAATATTTCTGCCCCTCCATTTCCTCCTCCCCCCTCCTCTTCTCCTCCTCTCATTCTGGCAGCTCCCTGTCCCCTACCCACATGCTCCCAATTAGCTAATGAGATCCTGCCCCTTCCCATTCTCTGGGGTCCATGCATTTTTCTCTTAGAGTCTTTCTTGTTTCCTAGTTTCTTAGGTGAAGAGGACTGTAGGCTGGTAATCCTTTGCTCTACATCTAAAATTCATATATGAGTGATTACATACCATGTTTGTCTTTTTGTGACTGGGTTACCTCACTCAGCATTGTTTCTTCTAGTTCCATCCATTTGCCTGTGAATTTCAAGATTCCATTGCTTTTTTTCTGCTGAGTAGTACTCCATTGTATGAATGTAGCACATTTTCTCTATGCATTCTTCAGTTGAGGGGCATCTAGGTTGCTTCCAGGTTCTGACTATTACAAACAATGCTGCTATGAACATGGTTGAACATATGTCCTTGTTGTATGGACGTGCATTATTTGGGTATATACCCAAGAGAAGAATGGCTGGATCTTGAGGTAGATTAATTCCCATTTTTCTGAGCATCCAACATACTGATTTCCAAAGTGGTCTTGCAAGTTTGCACTCCCAACAGCAATGGAGGAGTGTTTCTTTTTCTCCACATCCTCTCCAGCATAGATTGTCGTTGGTGTTTTTGATTTTAGCTATTCTGGCAGGTGTAAGATGGTATCTCAGAGTTGTTTTAAGTTGCATTTCTCTGATGGCCAAGGATTTTGAACACTTTCTTAAGTGTCTTTCAGCCATTTCAGATTCCTCTGTTGAGAATTCTCTATCTAGTTTTGCACCCCACTTTTTAATTTCGTTGTTTGGTGTTTTGGTGGGTAGCTTCTTGAGTTCCTTGTATATTTTGGAAATCAGCCCTCTGTCAAATGTGGGGTTGGTAAATATCTTTTCCCAGTCTGTGGGCTGTCATTTTTTCTTACTGACTGTGTCCTTTGCCTTAGAGAAGCTTCTCAGTTTCAGGAGGTCCCATATGTTAATTGTAGATCTCAATGTCTGTGCTACTGTTAAATGTTCAGGAAGTGGTAGTCTCTGGACTTTCAAACAGTATTGAAACTGTAAATACATAGGGATTTTTGAAGTGCTGGTTGCATTATGAGACAGCAATGAGGCTGTAAGGGACAGGGGGTGAATGTTATGATTTGAATATAAAGTCTCCACCACAGTCTTGTGTGTTGGAAACTTGCCTCCTGGAAGGTGTATCTGTTTGGGGGAGGTTGTGGGACCTTTTGAGCATGGAGCCAGGCTGGCAGGCACTTCAATTTAGGTACAGGCCTGAAGTGTTTCAGGTAAACTCTACTTCTTCTCCAATTCTCTGTGAATTATCTGCTGTCACAATGCAAGCATCTGCATCACACTCATGCTGCCAGAGCTGTGAAGCTACTCTCACCTCCATGCCTTCCCTTCTGTAATGGACTATTCCCTCTCGAATTATGAGTCAGAATAAATTCATTCTCCTATTAGTTACTTTTGTCTGGAATGTAATGTATTAATGGGGAAATAATGTGTTAATTATTGTATTAATTGTATAACTCCAATACTCATTTAATCTTTATAATATTTAGAAAAAAAGAATTACCTCCCTTGTGATAAGTGCAAATAAAGCCGAATGAGATGCCTCAGTGGGCAACGGTGCTTACTGTACAAGTCAACCTGAGTTTGAGCTCCAGAATCCTTGTAAAGGTACAAAAAGAGCACTGCCTCCATGAAGTTGTACTCTGACCTCTACATGCATACTATGGCATGTGCAGCCCTTTACGCCCACACAACATGCCACACATAGTAATAATATAAAGATATTTTTAAAAATCAAATAAAATCATAGTAACTGGAATGAAGATTGTCTTTGAAGTGCTTACTAATTAGACACAAAAAAAACAGGCAGGGAAAAATTAGTATTCTTGATACTAGGTCTCAAATGAAATATAAAACCAACTGAAAAAGATAGCAAGCAAAACAGAAGATGCAAGACTAAATGACAGTAGTAAATGTTTTAACAAATGTGTAATGAAATTCTACAAGGAAAAGAAAGAAAAGAACTCAGAGAAATATTTGAAGATAGTATAAAATAATGGCCGAGATTTCCTAAAATTAATAACTACAAATCTGAGAGATGAAGAAAAGAAATAGATGTTATTCCTACCCTGTAATAAATGATCACAAACCTGGTGGGTTAAAATAGAACACAGACATAGTGTTTCGCCACCCTGGAAGGCAGCAGTCTGAAATTAGTGTCAAGTCACAATCAAAGCAGTGCCGTGCTCCCTCCCAAAGCTTTAGAAAAGTATCTTGTATTTGCCTCTTTCAGCCCCTAGTGCCTGTCAGCTATTCCTTGGACCTGAATGAATTCATCATTTAACACCAGCATCTTCAAATATCTCTGTTCTGCCTTCACATTGTCTTCTCTTTTGTATGTGTGTCAAAAACACAAGAAAGAGAACAGCAGATTGGAACCATACTACAATGTGGCATCGTAGTAGCACACAGTGCATTATAAACAGTTTAATTGACCTTTAAACTTAAATTCATATGGTCTTGGTTTATTTGATGTTGTTGTTATCAAATACCCTGTCATAAACTACCCAGGTATCTCCAAGGATGACCCCAGCTAAGACTCCTAGTAATAGTGGATAAATACCCTGATCTGGCCATCTCCTGAACCAGATTGGTGCCTGGCCCAATTGTTATCAGAGAGGCTTCATCCAGCAAACGATGGAAACAGATGCAGACCCACAACCAAACATTAGGCAGAGCTCAGGGAACCCCACAGAAGAGAGTAAGAAAGGATTGTGGGCGTTAGAGGGGTCAAATAAATCACAAGAAAGCCCACAGAATCAACTTAGCAGGGACCACAAGGGCTCACAGAGACTGAGCCAACAATCAGGAAGCCTGCATGGGTCTGACCTACATCCTCGCATATGTGGTACAGTTCTTTAGATTTGTCTTCTTGTGGGAGCAGGGGGTGTCTCCGATTCTTTTGCCTGATTTTGAGACCCCTTTCCTGCTATTAGGTTGCCTTGTCCACTCTTAATAAGAGGGGATATGTCTAGTTTTATTATAAATTGTTATGCCATATTTGGTTGATAAACCTGGGAGGCCTGCCCTTTCCTAAAAAGAAACAGAGGTGGAATGGATTGAGGGGTGGGAAGAGCAGGGAGGTAGTGGGGGAGAGGACTTAGAGGAGAGGAGGGAAGGGAAAGTGTGGCTGGGAGATATATATATATATATATATATATATATAATATATATTATATATATATATCCAATTCTTTGGAGAAGTTTGGTTTATACTTCTGAAGGGATAAAGTTCACCATGGTGGAAAAGACAAAACAGCAGACAGAAAAGACATGGTGGCAGGAGTAGGAGGCTAGCTGCCCATACTGCATCCACACTCAGGAGATAGAGAGTGAAGAGTAAGTGGGTCTGGGCTGAAAGCCAGTGATGCACTTCTCCATTTTCTAAAGGTTCCATACCATCAGCTGGGGATAAAATATTCAAACATGTGAGCCAGCAAGGAACATTTTACTCTCAAACTACAATGCAAACTATCAAATATGTACATTTTAAGTCATTAAACATGTTTTTAAAAGATTTGTTTACTTACTGTGGTAGTATGAATAAGAATGGCCCCCATAGGCTCACAGGGAGTGGCACTATTATGAGGTGTGGCCTTGTTGGAGGAGGTGTGAACTTGTTTGAGGAAGTGAGTCACTGGGGGGCAGGCTTTGAGGTTTCAGATGCCCATGCCAGGACCAGTGTCTCTCTCTTCCTGATACCTGTGGATCCAGATGTAGAAATCTCAACTCCTTCTCCAGAACCATGTCTGCCTGCATGCTGCCATGCTTCTTGCCATGATGATAATGGACTAAATATCTGAACTGTAAGGCAGCCCCAATTCAATATTTCTCTATAAGAGTTGCCAAGGTCACAGTGTCTCATCACAACGACACTTATTTGCTTACTTATGTGTATGTATGTGCCTGTGTGAGTTTTTGTGTACCCCATGCCTGTAGGTTTTTGCAGAGGCCTGGGGGCATCTCACATTCTCTGAGACTGAAGGTATAGGTGATTATGTAGGTAGTAGGTCTCAAACAAGCATTGTCTCCAGACCTACTAGACATATTTTTTGCTTGTTGTATTTTAGTTGTTAGTTTTTGTTTTTGAATCATGCCTGTCAAACAATTCCTTGTTCCTTTTTCCTGTGGAGCTTGTGAATACTTTTCTATTTTGGTTTCTTATGAATCTGACAACTTGAGGTACCTCACATAATTGAAACCACTGAGTATACATCTTTTAGTAACTGGTTGACTTCACCTAACATAATGTTCTGATATTCTCAATATTTATCCATGAGTGAGCACATGTCAGACTTTCTCTCTATTTAAAATAATATTACACTGTGGGAATATACCATGATGGACACCTGGGTTTGGTTGCTTTTACCTCTTGGCTACTGTGGATAGTGTTACCATGAACATGGATGTGCAGATATCGCTTAAAAATCTTGCTTTTGATTGTTTTAGATACATACCTAGAGGTAAAATGTTTGGTTCATAAAGTATTCACATTTATAAGTTTTGAAAGAATTTCTATACTGTTTTGTGCAAAATGTATTAATTTATGTGTATATGTATATGTTTCACGCTGTGTGGGTGCCATGTATGTGTTGGTATTTGAGGGAGCCAGAAGAGTGTGTTGGGTTCCCTCGAATTGAAGTTAGAGGCTGTTGTGAGCTGCCTGACATGCATGCTAAGAAGCAAACTGAGCCATATCTCCATCCCCATCTTTATCCAGTGAGCCATCTTTCTAGCCCAAACTTTTCTTTAAATAAGTCTCTCTCTCTCTCTCTCTCTCTCTCTCTCCTCTCTCTCTTCTCTCTCTCTCTCTGCTCTCTCTCTCTTTCTCTCTCTCCCTCTCCCCTCTCTCTCTCTCTCTCTCTCTCTCTCTCTCTCTCCTCTCTCTCTCTCTCTCTCTCTCTCTCTGTGTGTGTGTGTGTGTGTGTGTGTGTGTGTGTGTGTGTGTGTGTGTGTGCATGTGCTGTTGGAGTCCAAAAGAGAGTGTCCAATCCCCTGGGTCTGGGGTTGCAGATGGTTGTGAATTACAGTGTGGGTACTGGGAACTATCAGATCCAAAGGAAACTCCATTTTCTCCAATTATTTCAGTTAGACAAAAGCTCGCTTTCTTCAGGACCTTGGGAAGCTGGTTATCTCTACCAAAATGAGCCATTTCCCTTCTCTCTGGCAGAAGGGACAAATGGCAATCTGTGGTGCCCATTAACACACCAAAATGAATGCTGGCCTCCAGGCTCCTTCAGCATCACAAGCACATGTTACATATGTCAGAGTCCATGCTGACATCCTAGCTTGTCTCATCTTCTCCCCTATGCTAAACTTCTCCAGCTCAAGGAATTCTCAAGTCACAGCTACTCACTCTTATAACTGTACTATTTTGGATATGTGCTCCTCTTCTCTCTTTTGCTCCCCCCAGCTCTCACACCCCAACTCTCCCACTCTCTTATCTTCTATTCTGCTCCTCTCATAGTCAGGTCCATTCTGTTCCCATAGTCAGTCTACAACTTTTTCTTTCTGCTCTGGGATCTTCCAGATGCCTTTGGTTCTTCTCTCCATCATATCTACAATGAAAATCTTTCACTTAAAAATACCATGGAGCTTTAATCCCAGGAGGCAGAGGCAAGCGGATCTCTGTGAGTTTGAGGTCAGCCTGGTCTACAGAGCAAGTTCCAGGACAGATTCCAAAGATACACAGAGAAACCCTGTCTCAGAAAACAACAACAAAATAGCATGGAGCAGTGTTACCATCAGTTTATATAAGAACCAAACTCATGTCCTCTGAAAGAAGAGCAAGCAGTTTTACCAGCTGAGCCATCTCTCCAACCCCCCCATATTGTGTTTCATACTGAAACACCATTTCACATTCTAATAAATAGCACAAAAATTCTAATTCCTATATGTTCTATCCACTAACTGTCACTTCAATTGTCATCCCATCCCTGTTTCACTCTAATGGCCATCCTAAGGGGTTTGAGGTGAGCTCTCATTGTTTTGATTTTCATTTCCCTAGGGGTTAATGATATGAAACATCTGTTCTTTTATTTATTCACCATTTGTGTATCTTCTTTGGAATCCTGTTTATTCGAGCCCTTTGCACATTTTCAAATCTACCTCATTTTTATTTATGCTCATGGCATCCCCTTCTTAAAATGTTTTTATAGACATTTATAGTTTTTATTAATTTTTTCATGTATTTTACATACTGACCACAGTTTCCCCTTTCTCCTCTCCTCCTGTTCCCTCCTTCCACCTCCCATCTATCTCCCCCATCTCATCCTCCATCTCCATTTAGAAAGGGGTAAGCCTCCCATGGGAGTCAACAAAGCAGGACATTTATAGTTTTAAACTTTTATTATAAATAAGAAGATCAGTGTACATAAACATCGTTCTGTATGCTTACTTGTATACATGGGAGGTAAATTTACATATACACATCATATTGACCAAGATATGACATTTAAAAGGAAACCACATATATAATATCTATAAGTAACCAGAAATAGAATCAGGCTTAGAGAGTAGTTACAGTTTCCCTTTTTATAGATCCTGACAGCTATCTAAAATGACTATACCTATTTGTACCTCTGTTGAAAATAATATGAATAGCCATTTCCCTATACCCTTATTATAAATATGTTGAGAGAGTTACTTCTTTTGGAAGGTGGGGAATATCTTGTACAGAATTCTTAATTTTAAAATATCCAAACACATTAATGTTTTCTTGCATGACATTTTTATTTTTCTTAAGAATCCTACCAAAAGGGTAGGAACACATTTTTCTTTGTATTTCTTCCACTAGTGCATGACTTTAAGAAAGTTGAGTTTTTTAAACTGTTTGAAATATATTCCAATGAGTCATGTTTAAGTGGGGCTCTAAGTATATTTTGCAAATGGTTAGTTATTTTGCCATTATAATGTTATAATAATCACTAACATTTATTGAACAATACTTACATGAGCTAGGTTCTATTGAATTTAATAAGACCTTATCAGACTTGTCTTCATGATCAACTAAATACTTTAAAAAGGAGGTCAATGCTTATCTGGTTTGCTCAAATAATGGTGGATTCAGTAATCTAACCATAACATAGTGACTCCATACTAATTGACCTTTCAATGAAATTTCCTTTTGCCATTTTGTTTGAAATGTTACCTTAAGAATGTATCAAATTCTCTTAAATGCAGGGTATTCTTTGTTCACTTTCTATTGTGTTTCAATGATTTTCTTGTTCTTATGCTACTTTATGATTTAAAAGACTAATTTTTGTGTTATTCATCCCACTGAATATTGTAAGAACACCCTATTGTCCTCAAGATCAAGTCCAAACAATTTGGTACACCTCAGAAGTTATACTCTCTTCCATTTCCTAACTCTGAGTCTCACCTGTAGGCACAAATTCCTTGAGCCTATGATTTTTATGTGTTCCAGTAATAATAACTGCCTTTTGTTCTATATAACCAATTTTTAAGACCTTGGCAGTGGACAGTACAACCTTCTTATCCATACACTCTACTTTTCACCTAAATTTCATACAAAAGGGAATAATATAGTTACAACACTTCTTTCTTCCCTTCCCTCCCTCAAAACCTTCTCATGCGTTCCTCACTGCTTTTCTTCAAATTCATGGCTTCTATTTTAACCAATTGTTATTGCATATATATATATATATATATATATATATATATATATATATATTCTATGTATAACATGATCAACCCACATAATGTTACTAGTATGTATGTTTGCTGGGCTGATCTTTTGGCACTAAACGATAAGATAAAAGCACAACTTGCAGTCATCTAAACAGGCAAATTACATTGACAGCATTTGATATGCATGTGCCTATGCTTCTGCTCATACTACTTCCTATCTTTCATCTTCTTTGAGTCTTTATTGGGCAAGTGTTTTTAAAAGTATTTCCATCTATGGCCATACCACTGTGAATGCATCCAATCCCATCTGATCTTGAAAGCTAAGGAGGGTGCAGCTTGGTTAGTACTTGGATGTACTTACCTGGGAATACCAGGTGCTATAGGCTTTTTTTAAAATAAAGGTATTTCCACCATCACCACTCAATGTATGCTTCCTTCTGTAACCCAAGAAAGTATAAAGAAAATCATTAATCCTTTGAATATTTTCAACTTGATCCTAATACTGCTGTTTTATATAGTTGAGGGGACTTTAAGGGTGTAGCCTCTCTGATATTTCTAGGAGACACAATATCACATTAAACTTCCTGTTTTACTGGCTCTAATAATTTTCCAGCCCCTTTTCTGCAATGATCTTTTAGCCTTAGGTGCAGAAATTGAGTTGTAGATGCATCAGATTGAACAAAGTACCACATGGTCTCTTATTCTCCACATTTTGGTTGGTTGTTGTTTTCTGTAATAGTTTTTGTCTGTTGCAAAGAGTAGTTTCCTTGATGAGAAATGAGTCCTATAACTTATCTTCATGTACAATGACAACTACTTAGAAGGTAGTTAAGGATTATGTTGGTTTAATGTAGAGAAGGTTGTAGGTTCTCCTCCAAGATCAATAATTTCATTAACCCTGGGTAGTTGGCTAAGATTCTAGTACCAGGAATGGTTTCCCTCTTGTTGAGTGGGTCTGAAATCCACTTAGAGTGCTGTTGGTTACCACCATGATATGTATGCCACTATGGTACCTTTAAGGTTACACAAGTTCTTGTTCTTCACAGGTATCATAGCTGGGTAGGACTATTGGTTGTTTCCTTCCCTTGGAAGCTTGTATAGTGTCTTCTGGTATCATAGAAGCTAGTCCTCAAAGAGGAGGATTTCAGGCTAGATACAGATCAGGCCCTCTGGGTCTTGTGTATAAAGTACATGATGTCTTCATCAGTAGGGGCTTACCATTCACCTCTCAGGGCAAACAAGGGCAAAAACCAATAGCCAATAATGTCTTTTGGACAAGCCTGACCTATAACTCAAAAGATGACTTATGTCTTGAATTGAGAGTTTTATTAGATGGTTTATGGGTCTTGAGGAAAGCATTGTCAACTCAGGTGGGAAAATGTTATCTAAACAATATATGTGTAAGCATATACATACTTACATATAATGCATGTAATATATTTAAATATATTAACTATATTAAATACTTAAATATATTGCATGTAATTTTAGGGCAGGAACTTAAGCAGGCCAGAACCTGAAAGCGGGAGCAATGAATGAGTGCTACTTGTTGGCTTGCTCCCCATGCCTCGATTCACCTGCTTTCTTATAGGACATAGGCCCACCAGCCCAGGGATGACACCACCCACAATGGGCTTGGCCCTCCCCCATCTTTAACCTATTTAAAAAATGCTCTACAGGCTTTCCTATAGCCTGATCTTAATAAGACATTCCCTCAGTTGTGGCTCCCTTTGCTCTGATGACTCTAGCTTGTGTCAAGTTGACATAAAACTCAACATCACAGTAGTTAATAGTATGATTCCTTGTAACTTTTTCAGCCATCTTCACTGCTATTTTATCTTTCTCTCTCTTTATATATTTATCCTCCACTCCCCTCCCTGTTCTCTCCATTTCCCCTTCAGCCCTTCAAATCATTTTCATCTGTTATTCCTCTCTCTATTGCTCCTCCTTTCCCCACCCCACAGCTCCCCTTTACTTTGCTGGTTTCTGCAGTTTCTCCAGGTTAAATATTCACAAAGACTTGGAGATAGAAACCTCAGATGAGCAAGAAGGTGGGATGTTTCTTCTGTCTGAATCTGAGTCATCTTACTGGCTATAATCTTTTGTAGTTCCACCTGCAAATTTCATTTTTTTAATTTGAATTAGAAACAAGATTGAATTACATGACAATCCCAGTTCCCTTCTCCCTCCATTCCTCCCCTACCACCCTCCCAACTAAAACCCTACCTATCACATATCCTTTCTTCTAATATACACTTGACTCAACCTGTCTGCTCCCTCATGACCCCTGCATCCTTCCTCTTGTTCCCTTCTCATTCTCATAGCTCCCTCCCTGCAAATTTCGTTTTTTAACATCTGAATAGTTTTCCATAGTGAATATGTGCCACATTGTAATTATCAATTCATTGGTTGACAGAAATTTAGATTGTTTTCATTTCCTAGTTATTGTGAACAGAATGATAATGACCTGCCTGAGCAAGCATTCATGGAATAGGATGTCAAGTTCCTTCGGCCTATAGCAAGGAGTGCTAGGGCAGAGTGTTGTGCTACATTTATTTTCAGCTTTTTGAGGGTTCCCAACATTGATTTTCCTTTGTAGCTCACCTCTAAAGAAGAGAGAAATTTGGAAGTTACTGAACTTAAAGGCAACCAAGAATATCAGTGAAAGTTAGGTGGCTACCACATAACACTTGTTCCTAGGGTCTAGTATTAAGTGATGAGAAGGGCACTTTTCTTCTGTGGTAGTCTTCCCAAAATCCATAACCATACTAACCACAGGCAGACTTTACACAAAACTAAACAATAACACATTCTACGAAACACCCATCCACCACTCTTTAAAAGTATGAAATTTATGAAAAACAAGTAAAACTGGAAGACCATTTGAAATTAGAGAAAAGAGAAAGAGATGACAATTAATGTCCCATTTCATAAAGAAGACATTAATGAAAAAGTGATAGTCAGATTGATGTATGTAGTTGATAGTGCGGTATGAACCTTTAAAAATCTTTGTGTGTTTGTATAATCTGTGTGTATATGTGTGCATTTATGTGTGGGAGTATGAGTGAGCACATATAATGACAAGCAAGTGGAGGTCACAGGACAACCTTGAGTGTCAGTCTTTGCCATCCACCTTGTTTCAGGCAGACCCCAATCCCCCATCTGTCTCTTTCTCTCTGTCTCTGTCTTTCTCTGTCTCTGTCTCTCTTCTACTGCTGCATAATTCAGTCTGGCACAGGGATTCTCCTGTGCTGGTATGACAGATTTGTACTGCCTCTGCACTCTGCACAGCTCCAGGGTTTTACCTAATTGTAATGGCAAGGGAATGAAGGAATGACAGACACATAGACAGAAAAATTGGGATTAGGTGAACTGGGCTCTCTGACGAAGTTACAGGCCCCTAGAAGTACATGTTTATTATATAAAGTTCAATTGGGAGGTGGGGTTATTGCATACAGTAAAACAAGGAGGTGCGGTTAATATATATACACAGGCGAACAAGGAGGCAGGTTTAGCTACTCTTGGTAGGAACAGTCTCTGTAGGGGAGCAGTCTTTAGGCTCTAGACATCCAAGGGAAGAAAGATATGTGTGTATTTTCTTTACACACTCTCAACATCTTCACATGGCTTTATCATCCCACTGAGTCTCACCTTGGGAGGGCTTTGCCATTCCCACGGGTCTGAAACACTGGGGTCCTTGACATGACTGTGCCCATGTCCAACAATACATATTTATTTATGCAGGAATTTACTAGCTTCTTGCATGCCATCATATCCTCTTTCATATGGGTTCTGGTGATCCAAATTTAAGTCCTAATGCTTGTATGGCAGATGCTTTTATCCACTAACACATATCCCTAGACCATGAATTTTAATTTCGTAGTTTTATTAACTATACTATTGTAGAATTTTAACATTAAGTGAAGCCAACAAGAGTATGTGAACACTCTATAGTTCCTTTATTTTTCTTATGCAAACCTAAAGTCATTTTAAAGTTTTAAAAAGTTGTTCTTATACTCCATATTGTAAGGATTCAGGCATTATGCTGGCCTGCCCCTGTTACCTGGCAGAATGCACTCAGGCAGCACTCTGGTTAGCCCAGAGTTACAGGAGTACTAAGTCTGCATGCAGGTGTAAAGGACCCCTTTAAAAGACAGACCCCAACCCACTTACACACACATACTCTCTCTCTCTCTTTCTCTCTCTCCGCCCCCTCTCTCTCTGCTCCCTCTTGCTCTCCCCACCTGCTATAAACTCCATGGTTAATGTATCTTGTGTTTTGTGTTCCATAGTGCATGCTTTTAATGTAAACAAAAGAACAGCAATATGCCCACACTGCATTCATGGATAAGAAATTAAGTTCTGTTTTATTAAGCTTTTGAAATTTTCGAGGGCTTGTTTTAATGAAATTAGTGTTATCCTAATACACTACTGATTTTGATTATTAAGCAGAGTCTCTTCAAATTAATTTTATTCCATGGTGACATTTTTGACCACTCAATCAAGAAGAGATTGCATACTTGCTATTAGATTCAGAAGAGTTCCAGGAGAAATTGATTGGCTGTACTTTTTTTTTTTTACAAGCAGTTCTCCCAAATGAAACTCTAGGATATTGTCTGTGTGCTCACTTTTCATTCATTTTATCCTTAATATATTTTAAATACAGTGAGATCATTAAAACGGGAGTAACTAGAGCACTCAAGAAGCTAGACTTAGCAGGACACTGGATGACAATAGCAGGACACTAAATAACATTTAAATGCCTTTGGGAGCTAGAAAAACTAAGGGGTGGTAGCATTTACAAGCCTTTGAAGAATGTGTTTTCATCTTGAAATAGTCCCTTCCTTCCTTCTTTCCTCTGTTACTTCCTTTCTTGTTTATTTTTATGGTGTTGGAAACCAACCCAAGGCCCCACACTACTTAGGCAAGAACTTCACTATCCAGCCACACATTCTGTCAGTACTTTTCTTAATATGGCAATATTAAATAAAAGAAGTTTTCCATGTTAAATGATGTAAGAGTGATAATCTATGTCCAACATGTTCAACATGGAAGAGAAAGGAGAACACCTTTCAAACTTGAGAAAGATCATGATGAAAAAGAATTGGCAGCAAATTATTGGAGAGTAGTCAGGTAATTAAGGAAAGAAGGCAGAAGGCATTATAAAATATGTGACAATCAAGTATTTGAGTCACATGTATGATGGGGCTCTATATTTCTATGGCATTGTGGAAACACTCCAAAATCCTAGAAAAAGGACCTCTGGAAACCTACCTTCCTACCCATTGCATTTGACATGTTTTTCCCTGTGATCATTTATGTGAATAACTAGTTTTATGGCAAAAACATTGATCTTAGCCTCCCCTATACCTTTTATCAGTTATAAAGACACACAAGAAGTTGACTTGATTTGTTCAATGTTTGGAAGCAATATAGGTTACCTCTGATTTGAATTGTAAACGTGGCTCTAAATCCAGTACTGTTTGCACTATCCTGTCTCAGTGTAGATGTCTAGGTAGTCTGGAACAAACTTGCTTCTTGATAGCACTCTGCATTTCTGTTATTTCTTACCCTTCGAGCTTTATGCTAGGTGTTGACATGAGTACAAAAATTTGGGATGACAGGGGCTTCAGTGTGCATAGCTGTAGTTACAGCCTCTCCAATGGAGGGTTTCTTGACACCAAGACTTCCTGGCTAGCCTAGGCAGCATAACCAGATTCTATGTCACAAAATTAATAATAATAATAATAATAATAATAATAATAATAATAATGTTGCAAGAAAGCTCAAACAATAAAACAATTTTAGGATGGCAAGTCTTTGAATTGCTTCTATTTATACCTTAATAAAGATTGTAATAATTGGGACTAAAATTATGTATGGGGGGAAGCCCATGATGGCTCAACCCTACACAAAGAACTACAGGCAAAGTATGACTACTGAGAACAGGTGAAATAGTCTTTCATAGGGAAGTGTAAACCAACTTATTATCCAATACCAAATGGTCAGCCCTGAACACACATTCAAGTAACATTATAGAGATTGAACAGGGTATATTTAAGTATTTAAGAATATACATATGCAATATGTATATATGAGTGCAACAACATGAAAAAATGCAATGGATTTGAAAGACAGCAAGGAGAGGCATATGGGAGGATTTGAAATGAAGAAAGTGAAGTGAGAAATTATATAATTACATTATAATCTCAAAAACTAAAAGAAACATTTTTAAAAAGAATAAAGAGCAATGGGTAGTTAAAGGGTAGAGAGTGATAACACTGAACTACAGTACCTTACAGTTGTGTGTCTGGAGCTCTTGCAATCACTTTACAATTATTTTCTCAATTAGTTCACAATAATTCTATTCAGCAACAAGGAATGTAACCACTAATTAGAGAGATGAAGTTATCTGTTCAAGGTAATGGAGTGAGTAAATGAATAGGCAAATTTGGTGTGAAATATGGTTTGATTTAACTGCTGAATCACATAAACTACATTCTACTACAGCCCCAGTGAAAGAGATCAAGGCCTGTATGCAACAGGCTCAATGCCATGGGCAATCTTCCCTTTACAGCTTTTGGAGAGGTGTTAAGGCAATGGAAATGGCCTTTCGTTGACAGCATTTTTTGCTCTGTAACACTTCTGTCCTTTCAGCTAGATTTTGAAGAATGTACTTTTCCTGACTGCAGTGGAAACAGGTGAAAATACCCTGTAGTGTTAGCATCTGGATGTCAAGAGAGAAGGCCACAGTAACACTAAGAATGTGGGGGGGGGGGGTGGAAGTTATAGTTTGCTTTCATCAAATGACTGAGATAGCTTTCAGATGTGGTGGGTGGGATGAAACTCAGAGTGCTGGACTTCAAACATTTCCTCCTCTGTTTAATACATCCTGCGTGCGCTCTAGCAGAAATGCAATTCCTTATGATTTTGTGATTCAACACAGTTGTTGCTTTTAAGTATATTTGAAATCCCAGAGGCCCCTTGGGCAAATCCTTTTAAGTGAGAAGGATATATTTTACTGAGTCAGATAACTCAATTTTGAGTTCCAAGAAGCTTAAGATGTGATTTGAAACTTGCAGTCATTAAAGTACAAGCCAACACAAGAGGTGGAAAAGTGTGTCTAGTCTTTGGGTGCCAGGCACTGGAAATCAGGATCATTGTTCCACTACCCACAATTTTAGAGGCAGAAACATATGGCAGGAAATAATGTGTCATTAAATCAGGGCAGGAGGCTTAGTTCCTGTCCCTTCTCTCTCCTCCAGTGGAGAAGGAGTCAGAGGGTCGGGATTCCCTGTTTAGAGATTGATGGTGTCATTCCTACAGCTTCCTTTGGTACCCTGATGGTGACTGATACTTGAGTTTAAATCCAGTCACTGTCACATTTAAGCTATGTGACTTCGGGAGTCGTTTAACTTCTCAGGGCTTCAGTTTCAAATAAGGATTAATATAGTGTACTTGTCAATCTCATCAAGTTATTGAGGTAATTCAAAAATTTAATTGTGTAAAATCCATAGACCCATGCCTAGTACATTGTAGAAACCTAGTAAATGCTAATTATGGGATAGTTATCATAATCTGTCCCTAAGAATTCCTAGGGAGCAGAAGAAATTCTAAGGTTCAAGAGTTCTGGATCATGTCTTCAGGCAACTTTTATCTTGGAAGCTGCTTTTCCATTTGACTCTTCCAGAGGAAATTCAAGAGTGGTGTGAGGAGCTGGAAAGGTATTTAAGTGGTTAAGAACCTTTGCTGCTCAATCTTGAAGACCAGAGTTTGGATTCTGGTACCCATCAAACAAGCTGGGCATCTTATGCATGTCTGTAAGCCCATATTCTGGGAGTTCAAAGACAAGAAGATTGCTGCCTTCTAGCCTAGCCAGAAAACAAGACCCCCAGGTTCAGGGAAAGACTTTGTTTCAATGCCCTCTTTAGGCCTCCATACATGTGCAGAGACACAGGTACCCACATACATACATGTATATTCTCTTTCTCTCTGTTTCATTGTCTCTTTGTCTCTGTCTCCCTGACTGTCTGTCTGTCTGTCTGTCTGTCTGTCTGTCTGCCTGCCTGTCTGTCTGTCTCTCTCTCTCTCTCTCTCTCTCTCTCTCTCTCTCTCTCTCTGTGTGTGTGTGTGTGTTGTGTGTGTGTGGTGTGTGTGTGTGTGTGGTGTGTGTGCGCGTGCGTGCGCGTGCGCGTGCACGCGCGCTTCTGTCTGTCGATCTGTTCGGTCTGTTCCTCCTCACTTTCATATACAAGAAAATAATGTCATTAAAAAGAATGATGTTTAGTGTGACTGTAAGTGTTTTCTCAACACTGTTCTGCTATGCTCATCATAAGGTCATTTGGGACTACTTCAGACCTTGATTATGAATAATAGGGAAAGAAATAATATAGAATTAAGTGTCACAGTAACTCAGAGTACATGGTAAATCTGGATAAAATACTAGCTGGTGCTTAAGCAACATTGTGACACCACTCAGAAAGCAGAGTGGAAATTGCATTGGAGGGTGGATATAGATGGGTAGTGTGAATTGGAGGCTATAGTGCTAACTATACCCCTAACTACAGTAGAGGTCTTATATCGGCTTTGTGGTCAGTAAGAGAAACAACACAGTATTTTATAAACACTTTTAAATATCAATAGTCCTTGAGTCCCAAATGCATGCCAGTATACTTCTAGTATGATGTGGACTTTGACTTGGGTGTTAGGATAGAAATGAGAACAAAGACAGAAGTAGAAAGAACAATTTGGACGTTATAAGAAATAAACAGTTACTTATTGCAGGGCTGTCATTAGCAAGATAGAGAAACATTACAGGCAAATTTTCTATAGCTTTTAAAGGAAGGTACATCAGAATATTCTGATCAATTTTCTGTGCATTGAGAGAAAAGAATTAAGGGTACCTTTTATGTTTGGCTTGAACAATTAGATGACTGGAATTATTGTTAACTGAGATTTTTGGGGGTGGTGGAGTCTTCAAGAGAAAGAAATTTGGGGAAAAGATCAGGAATGCAGTTTTTCATGTGTTAATGTTGAAATGTCTATTACCAGTCACACAGAAACGTCAGGGATTGAGAGTATGGCTAAGTGGTAGAACATTTGGTGTATGTGACTGAGGCCCTGAATTGGACACACACACACTCATGCACACACACACACACACACACACACACACACACACACACACACACACACACACACACACACACACAGGAATTTCAATTAGATCCTCGGATTCATACATCTAAGAAAGTTCTAAGATGATCACTTAGTTTATTTAAATCATCAACATATATGAAATAAAGAAAAGCATGCCTGTATGAGAACATCAAAGCAGTGACTTGTCCACAAAAAAAGAAGTTTGAAGAATAAACCCCATACTCTCATTTAGAGTTCAGTAGAATGGGGGAGAGAACTACATTAGGATAAAATCAACCAGTAAGAGAAGTAGCAGGGAAGCAAAGGAAAAGCTTTGTCTTGGCTTGCAAGACAAATGAAGAACATCTTAACAGAGGAAGTGAACGATGGTAAAATACTACTAACTTACCACTGGGCTTGTCAATGTGAAGGCCACTCAAGTTATATAGTTTTTGGAGGAATGAATACTGATGATCTGGGAGACACCATGAGGAGGAAAGAGGATAGTATGGCATCCCCACACTCAGGACTCCTAGGAATCTGATAGCAGAAACGGCCACCACTGTGGGAAAGTCGCAAAGGAAGCATGGTCCTCTGAGATGAAGCAAGTTTCTTTTTGAATATCACCATCACCAACAAAATTAATAGTCCAATACATGTGAGAGATCATTTGAGGGGAGTGATAAGAACACACAGACCTTGAGGCTTACCACTTGATAACTACACACCTAATGTAGAAGAGGGAGTATACAAAAAGGCATTTTTGCCTCTAGTTTGTAGGTTCCTTTGGACTTTTCTGGTGGAACACTGGAGCTGAATGAGGTACTATTACACTGAACTCACAGACTCTTAACCCTAATGTAGTACCCTACTTATGCAATACAAGACACATACTTTCATCCTCGAGTGGAGTCATTAAAGCCCACATATGCATCCTACTTTCAGCCTGTGCAGAGTTAGCATCACCACTGGTACTCACAGCAGCCACCCTTCCCCAAGACACTCTCTCAAGGTTCTGACCAAAAGTTTACATAGGACCAGTACTTGGATCATGGGATCTTATCCATTTTGTAGGAAAATTCTCTGTTAGCTTGGTTCTAGATATACCCAAATGTATTTTAACATGCCTGAAAGTGTTTAAACATTCTGACAATCCAATCACATTATACAGCTGAATGTTTTTGGTAAAACAGTGATACCTAGTGATTTCTTGACTTATCACTGAGAAGAAACCTAAAAACTGGTAGGTGATCCCTGGGGAGACACCAAGACATGCCTTCATATTTGTAAGGCACTGATGGTACAAATATGTTCTCTTAAGCCCAGGGGCAAATAGTGGGCATTGTTTTACCTGAAACTTAGTAAAAATTCTGAATTCTAAGAGGTGACCAATGTACCTCTTAAAGTAATATTTTCTGAGATGCTTAAATATTATCAGCATGCTGTCAATATGTTGCCAGATTGTAAAGTAACATTAAAATTTTACTCATGTTTAGCACTCAGGAATTTAGGAACAATATTCTTGGAAACATTTTTTTTCAATTTCAAACTCTCATATTACCTTTCAAATACCAGGGGCAAGACATTCTAATTTTCAAAGAATACAAATGTGTCTTTAATTTCTAAAGTGAGATGTACTTTAACCAAATGGTACCGTTGACTCACTCACTCATCCATTCATTAATAAACCTCAATTTAGGCCTTAATACATGAAAGATTCCTTAACCTCCTTTAGAAGTCTATATTTTTTTAAATTTGAATGTCCAGTCATTTTAAAACAGATATTAATAAATTCTTACTATATGAAACATCCTCTCATGTATGGTTATTAGGGATATACAATGATAACAAATATGTGTATTACAAAGTTTTTTGTTGTTGTTGTCCATATTTTATTAATTTATTTTTTACATTCCAATCCCAGTTCCCCCTCCTCCTTTCTTCCCACTCCCTCCACTACCCCCTCTTCCCATCTGCTCCATGGAGAGGGGAAGGCCTCCCCTAGGAAGTCTAAGTCTGTCCCATCATCTAGTTGAGGCAGGACCAAGGCACCTCTCCACCCCCACACCCCTGTTTCTAGGCTGGGCATGGTATCTCTCCATATAGAATGGGCTCCACTAAGTCAGTTTGTGCATTAGTGTTAGATCTTTGGACGCACTGTCAGTGGCCACATATATTGTCCCAGTCACACCATTGTCACCTATTAAGGGAGTCTAGTTTGGTCTTATGCAGGTTCTCCATTTGTCAGACCTGAGTCAGTGATCTCTCACTACCTCAGATCAGTTGATTCTGTGGGTTCCCCATCATGGTCTTGACTCCTTTGTTCATAATTTTGCTCCTCCCTCACTTTGATTGTACTCCAAGAGCTTGGTGAATTCCAAAGACTTTAAAGGAACAAGTCATAGTCACAACTTTTGCTATGTGGGAGTTTTTGTGTGACAAAGTTTTGCCATGTAGTCCAGGCTGGCTTGGGCTTGTAATCTCCTGCTTAGGCCTTTGGAATGTTGTGATTACAAAACTGAACCACTATTCTGGGATGCTTTGTAAAATTGGTAACTGAGGTGTAAACTAGCTGACCAGCTTTTCTCAAGAGAGGTATATTGGATTAAAGTCTCTTTATTCCAAGCACAGCCGGGTGAAACACAGGCCAGAGCTAGGTTAAGAACCCAGCCAGCGCAGCCAGAACAAAGAGAGAGCGCGCGGTTCCCGTGCCGCTCTTAAGAAGTCCCCTTTACGTCATCCCGGCTTTCCTTCACCCCGCCCTTATGGGCGAGTCCCCAGGTCCACCTGGTACCTGCCTCAGGACTATTGGGCGGGGCTAGGGTTACTCCCTACAATTCCCCTTTTAGTCTAAGAGAGGATTAAAACTTAATAGTGTAAAATATCCAAAACTAACAATCATAAGGGTGGAATACAAGAATATACAATAATCTGCTATGATACATCCTATGTCTATTCTAGCTAAGTCTTAACGTCATGTGGAAAAAGTGTCTAACTTGAACACCTTCTTCCAATCCCAACTCTAAACAATAAGAAAGTCATTCTTAACTAGGCTTACACTACCCTAGTACACAATAATGGGGAACGGGGGCGTAGCATCTTCTAGGTTACTTCCTGCTGAAACGGGACGAAGATGGTCATGTGGGGGCCCTGTGGAAAAAAAAAAAATGCCAGTACAGGGAAAGTCTCTAGTGAGTTATATCTAGTCCATGTTAGATGATTTGTTTGATTGAAGATCTACGTTGAAATCCTCAACTTGATTGAAGTCGTCACTCGAGGTTCTGGTTGGAGTGTCAGTCGAAACGGAGTGAGTTGAATCCAGTGTAGTCAGGAAGGTGTAGTCCAATTCCTTTTCCGGAGCATGTAGGGATTGCTGTCAGGATGGGTCTTGATGGCTGTATGGGACTCAAACATAAGTGTCATCAGAGAAATGTTCGCTTGTTTATGTATGTGTACTGGAAAAGGTACCTTGATGAACCTTGACTAACAACGATTCTGAGAGGGTGTAAAAGAAAAGCCAAGAAAAACAAAGATAGTCCTCTTATTCTTTATATATTCTGTATTATAGCAATTGGCTTCTTGATATAACACAGAAACTTTTAAATGTTGTTAAATAACATACTTGGATTTTAGAGTAGGAAAGCCAAACCCAACTCTAAATCCAGTCTCGATTTAGTTGAATAGGGACCAGGAAATAAATAGACATAGAGTTATTCGAGAGACAGCTGTAAATTTTTACCGTATATCACGTTCCTTTTGTTCGATGGTTATAGCTACGTTCTTTCCTTGAGTATCCATACATGTAATGTCCTTTGACTTATAGAGGGCAGTTCCTCAGAAAATACCTGTCAGTCATCCTTGTCGAGGGGGTTGTCTCCTTCAACTCGAATCTTGATCAATTTTGATGGTATCCAAAGATTTTCTTCTCCTGTGGAGACAAATGCAAAACCCCTACCCCAACGTAATACATGTCCAGGTTTCCATACCGAGGTCAGCACATCTTTGTAATACACTGGTTGGTTCAGTTCAGCTGTTTTTTCCGTAGTCCAGTGTCTTTCCGCAGCTGTCTGCCCACTGTCATTGGCATTAAGAAAGTTTAGCGTTAATAAGGCATTATGTAACCTATGTTTGGGGGGTTTTGACTTACCAGCTTGCCTATGGAGCATCTCCTTAAGTGTCCTGTTAGACCTTTCGACGACTGCTTGTCCTGTAGGGTTGTGTGGTATACCTGTGACATGCTTAATGTTATAATATTTGAAAAACTGTTCCATTTTTGTGGAGACATATGCTGGAGCATTGTCAGTTTTTATCTGTGCCGGTATGCCCATAACTGCCATCACCTCCAGTAGGTGTGTAATAACGGAATCAGCCTTTTCAGAGTTGAGAGCAGTAGCCCATTGGAAACCTGAGAATGTGTCAATGGTATGATGTACATATTTCAAATTTCCAAATTCTGTAAAGTGAAAAACATCCATTTGCCAGATCTCATTCCTCCGAAGGCCTTTAGGATTACATCCCGCTGGCAGTGGAGTTTGGTTATAAAAGGAACAAGTAGGACAGTTTTTTATTATCTCCTTGGCTTGTTGCCAAGTGATGGAGAAGTCCTTCTTTAAACCCCTGTTATTTACATGATGCTTTTTATGAAATTTCGAGGCTTTTAGCACAGTGTCAATCAATAAACGATCGATCTCATCATTGCCTTGTGCCAGTGGGCCTGGCAGACCTGTATGGGATCTGATATGTGTAATGTACAGTGGGTTACTTCTGTTTCTGATTGTTTCCTGTAACTGTAAGAACAACGAGGTTAGTTTAGTGTTATCAGGGACAAATTCTGTAGTCTCTATGTGTAAGACGACTCTTTCTGCATATTGGGAATCAGTAACTATATTAAGAGGTTCTGTAAAATCCATGAGCACCATAAGAATTGTATATAATTCTGTTTTCTGTACAGATGTATATGGACTTTGAACTACTTTACTTACCTCACCTGCTTTATAACCAGCCTTACCTGTTTTGTTAGCATCAGTGTAGAAGGTAAGAACTCCAGAAATGGGAGTTTGTCTTACAATGTGTGGAAGAATCCAAACCGTCTTTTTTATGAATTTAATTCTGTCGGTTTTGGGATAGTTGTTACTAATTGTTCCCAAAAAGTCAGTGAGAGCTATTTGCCAATATTCATTATCCTTCCATAGGGAGGAAATCTCATCATTAGTTAAGGGTACTATAATCTCTGCTGGGTCTTTCCCAGTCAACTGACGAAGTCTTAATTTGCCCTTTAAAATCAAATCAGAAATCTTTTCTATATACGTCTTTAACTTTTTGTTCTGCTTATGTGGCAAGAATATCCATTCCAATATAGTGTCTTCCCTCTGTATCAGAATCCCAGAAGGGTATTCTCTGGATGGCAAGATGACCAGAATGTAATCTAGATCAAGGTTTATCCGATCTACATGCGCATCCAATATTCTGTTTTCTACCCATTGTAGCTCTTTTTTTGCTTTAGTCGATAATATTCGTGGACTGTTTAAGTCCTTATCACCTTTTAGTGCCATTTTTAAATGCTTTAAGTCATGTCCCTCCACACCAATGATCGTCTGTAATTGAGATATTTCTCCTAGTAGCTTCTGAAGACTGTTAAGAGTTTGATAACGGTCCCTTCTAATTTGTACCTTTTGAGGTCTGATTCTTTGTAAGTCTATCTTATATCCTAAATAGTTAATAGAATCTCCTCTTTGTATCTTTTCTGGGGCAATTTGTAAACCCCATCTAGGCAGAACCTCCTTCACCATAGTAAACATACGTTCTAAAGTTTCCTCATTAGAATCTGCTAAAAGAATATCATCCATATAATGATAAACAAGAGATTGTGGAAATTGTTTACGAATTATTTCCAAAGGTTGTTGTACAAATTGTTGACACAAGGTAGGGCTGTTTAGCATCCCCTGAGGTAAAACTTTCCATTGGTATCTCCGAACTGGTTGTGAGTTATTAAGAGTTGGCACCGTAAATGCAAACTTTTCTCTATCACTTTCTTGTAATGGTATAGTGAAAAAGCAGTCTTTAAGGTCAATTACTATGATCGGCCATCCTTTAGGTATTAAGGAAGGCAATGGCATTCCAGGCTGTAGAGCGCCCATAGGCTGAATTACCTTATTTATGGCTCTCAGGTCTGTCAGCATTCTCCAGTTACCTGACTTCTTCTTGATGACAAATACAGGAGAATTCTAAGGGCTGGTAGATTGTTCTATGTGACCAGCCTCTAGCTGTTCCTGTACTAACTTTTCTAGAGCCTCTAGCTTTTCAGAGGTCAAAGGCCATTGCCCTATCCAGACCGGTTCGTCTGTAAGCCATTTTAATGGCAGGGCCTTTGGTTCCTCTAAAGGCCTGTCATTTGTATTTAATGTCTGTACAGCCCGGATAGTTGGTAACCATTTTTCATGGCATCTTACCCGATCTTTTTTACTATCCCGCGGTTGTCTAGAATTTGTACCCGACACTGGAGGGATGTTAATTTGAGTATTCCACTGTTGTAATAAATCACGACCCCATAAATTTATAGCAATATCTGTTACGTAAGGTTTTAATATTCCTTTTTGTCCTTCCGGTCCAATATAAACCATCGAGTTAACACTCCGCCGGACCCTAGATAGAGTTCCAATTCCTAAAAATTGTACATTGGCCTCTTTAAGTGGCCAATTCTTAGGCCAACATTTCTGAGTGATAATAGTCACATCAGCTCCAGTGTCCACCAGACCAGACATAACTTTATTTTGAATTTTAATTTGTAACTGAGGCCTTTTATCATTAATAGAAGCTTGCCAAAATACGCGTTTGTCATTTTCATTAGTCACATGTGATTCTTCATCACTATTTAAACTACCCTCTAGAGCAATATCATTTTCCACCATAGGCAAGGAATTATCTATTTGTCTTGTGACAGATTGTCTTCCACTGTTACTGGGAATGATCGAACTGTTCTCGGGGCCTGCTCGAGGCCCCTTTCCGAGTTTCCCGGCGCCAATAATTTTCCCTGAAAATCCCTAGTTGATCTGCATTCATTAAAGTCAAAATATGACCTGTAGGTTAATTGAAAATGTTTGGAAGGAGCCGGGCTGTGGTAGTGCACACCTTTAATTCCAGCACTCGGGAGGCAGTTGGATTTCTGTGAGTTCAAGACCAGCCTGGTCTACAGGACAGGGCGCCAGATATTGGATTAAAGTCTCTTTATTCCAAGCACAGCCGGGTGAAACACAGGCCAGAGCTAGGTTAAGAACCCAGCCAGCGCAGCCAGAACAAAGAGAGAGCGCGCGGTTCCCGTGCCGCTCTTAAGAAGTCCCCTTTACGTCATCCCGGCTTTCCTTCACCCCGCCCTTATGGGCGAGTCCCCAGGTCCACCTGGTACCTGCCTCAGGACTATTGGGCGGGGCTAGGGTTACTCCCTACAGAGGTATGCTTTGACTGAGTTATCCCCAGCTAATGCAACATGCAAATACAAACATGTACAATGAATGCCTCCAACAGAACTTTGTTTCTTGGATTTGTGACGTTCAAACTTATTGGTCTAACAATCCTCCAAGCATTGATGCTATGACCCAGCCTTCTTTTATGATGTCAAACTCAGTTGTGAATTCCAATCTCACTGGGCTCAATTACCTCAAGTTGGTTGAAATTGATAGTACGGAAAGTTGCATGACAGATGTTGTACAGACTAAATTTAAAACTGACAAACAAAATCTCCCTATTGTATTATCTTGGCTAGCACTCAGGCACATGGTGCCACTTAAGCATTTCAAGGAATGCATGGCAAAGTGGCCTAGCTTTGCACCCAGGTAGACAAGATTAAGTGGGGAAGTAGAAAGCTAGGCCAGTGAGCTCCCCTGTAGGGAGTAGCCTGGATTCTGCCAAGACGGGAACTGAGAGACTCTCAATACATAGGGCTAATGTTTAAGCAGGGTATAGGAAGAATATGCTAGAAGGAAGTTCAACTTCAAGCATTGGTTTCTCTAAAAGCTACTCTTCCAGTGTGGTTAGGTCTTCCTCAGTCTGCTTCCTGAACACTCAAAAGATCTCGAAGAATGAAATCCCAAGAGCCTTGCTCTGTTCGCATGGCCTTCTGTGTTGCTCAGGCTCACCTAGAACTGGCAATCTTCTGTCCCCAGCCTTCCAAATACTGCAGTGATCAGCAAGGGCCTTGACCAAGACTTTCTCGAGTCTTCAAATTTTGGACATGAGATAGTCCTAAGTTTCAAGTCAGTTTCAACCCAGGGGCCTAAGGGACTAAAAAAATCAGATTGAATACCATTTCATTACTAGGCTTAGTCAGTTGACTGATAACACAGTGACAGAGTTCTTTCTAGAGTTCTAACAACTCATTAGTGTCTTAAGGAAAGAGGCTTCAGTTATTACACCTCAGGGTTTTTTTTTTACAGTAGGGAAAGAGAAATATCATTTTACACATCACAGTTATCATGGAGGCTCACAGTAGTTTACCAATAAATGCTGTTAACATACTGACCTACAGGTAAGGTGATTCCGAAGCGCTCCACCTATCCAAAGACAGCTGAGTAGCTCTTCCAAGTACTCCTGATACTGTCTCTTTTGTTACTGATGTTAAAATGCACATTTCTTCAGAGACACTAATAGATATAAAGTAGCAAAGTGATTTTCCGGATAACACGTGACTCTTGTGTTTGCAGAACAAATGAAGAAAACCTTTCACTCAGAGAAGGGAGAAAAACGTTGAAGTTAGAATCTAGAGAAAAGGTTTTGTTTTGGTTTTTAACTTTTATTTCTCAAGCACACTGGCTACATGGCCCAAACTAACATCAAACTTAAACATTAGAGGAAGATTTTTGAAGACACAATTTATGTGTGCCTGCTCTGCTGAGTACTCCAGGAGGTCTCCCCTCATTACCTCAAGTGAAGAGAGAAGAGTTCAAGGTGAAAGTTGGCTGGAGTCATGTATGTTGTTGGGAATTTGAAGAGACACCGTGAACCAATGTCTACCTAATATGTGGACCGGATAGACTGGCTGCTTTGATGGGTCACTGAGCTGGAATCAGTCACAGAGACAGTTACATTTCCTGGGGCCACTGGTGGGCAGCATTCACTGGGGCTGCTCTCCCTATGGCTTTCTCCACCCTTCCTGGAGCACAGGGCAGGAGGAGAAAGAATCAGGATAGAAGCTAGCAGAGGAAACTAGAAAAGTGCTCATATTTCTAAGAGAATTGGACCATATCCCTTCTACCCTTACCCTGTGCAAGACTTCCCATCAGGATCAAGTCATGTTCCTGGTTTTAGTAATTACAAAGACCCAGATAGTGTAGTTACTGAAAGACACAAGAAAAAGATTATACTTAGAACACTTGAAATACTCTCTATGGGTTATTTTGAAATATACAGCACATTCTTTTTTGGCTACAGTCATCCTACTGTGTAATAGAAGACTAGAACTTGGCAAGTTCTCACCATGAAGAAACAATAAATGTTTGAGGAGATATATACACAAATCACACTTATTTGATCATTACACAATGTATACATATATTGAAACAGCATGTTATACATGGCAAAAGATACATCTGTCCATTTTAAAATAAAAAAGGTATTTTCAAGATATAATAAACACTGAAACAAAGGTTTTGAAGGAAAATGTGTTTCACATCCAATATAAACCTATCTGAAAAGTCCTGTGTAACACAATACTGTGTATAATGAGTATATGCAAAGGAATTTTAAAATAATAATTTTTCAAAAATGTGCTTCAGACTTAAATGAGCACACACATTTTTATCCTCTAAATGCTCAAAAAATACAAATCAGACATGGTGGTATGCACCTGTATTACCCTGCTGTAAAGTAAATTATATTGGTAAGGTCTCCTGTGCTGACTCTGAGAGGAAGATGGACCCTATTATCCCATACTCAAGTCTGGTTGTCTGAAGGGTCCTCTGATACTGTTGCCTGCAGCTGATGATCACCTCTCTCTCCCACAAGGAGAAAAGCAAATAGCTAGGGGTGTTAAAAGCACTACATCCCTTAGAATAGCTAGAAAGCAGAACCATTTTCAATTGAGATTACCATTGTTGAGCCAACTGTATAAAAATGCCCTTGGTGAGAACAAGAAGCCAGAAGCTCATCCATGGAGAGAAAGTTTTTCTTTGCCCAAGGCTCAACGAGGAACTCCAGCATGACTTCTTCAGCAGGGATCAACTGGTTAATGTCTGCTAGATGTTACAAGGCCCTGATTTGATGCTATCTTTACTTATTTTCTTAACCAGTCTGTTCTAGTCCTCTCTGCAGGATGGTGGAAGTACCTTAATTAGATAATGTTTTGCTCTCTGCTGCTTCTATTTCTCTGATACTTGTTATTTTGCTTTGTATATACTTAATAATGTCACTTGTTTAAAACCTACATTAAAACAGCTATTGAAAAATCAGGAGGCTAAAGGAGGATGCTGAGGTCAAGGCCAGCCTGGGTTACAGAGTGAGATCCTGTCTTGACACAATCTAAAACACAAAACAAAAAGAAAAATTAGGTGGTCTCCAATTTTCTAAGGGGATGGGAATGAATCATCCTTCTAAATAAATGTAGAAAACAAATGAAAATGACTTTAAATTTATCTGACGAGATTATTGTAGCCTCTTTAAAAAGCACAGAGAGTGTTCCTGTTCCCTGTTTGTGACACACATTAGGAGTTGAAATAGTCTCTTTTATGACCATGAAAATACCTCACAAACTATTGTATTCCTGTCTTCCAATCTTATTTCAGAGTAAATGGAGAAACCCTCATTTCCATTACCTGTATTTGTGATTGTTTTCTACATAATACTTGATAACATTATCTTGGAGTCAATATCTAGATCGAGGGTTACTTAATTAAATAGATCTGTGCAAATTTAAGTTTCATTGTTTTTTTCTGATTAAACAAATGGCCACAAATGCATTACTGCAAAATTGTGTTTTGCTCCAGCATTTAGCCATACTGTAGCATATTAGTACTAAATGACACTGTATTTCAGCAACAAGCTACATTTCAAAAGCCATTTCATATGCAGAAGCTCTCTGAAGGATTTATTTCTTCTCTCTCCTTATTTACTTATTTTTTTCTATGTATTGCAGTAAAATTCAAGGCCTAGAAAGAACATGCTCGCTGAGTCCCAGGGCTGGAAGTAAATAATTGAGCATAGAGTGGCACATAAAATGCTTCCCTCTGCTCCATTTTTATAATTTGTATCTGTGTGGACTCTAGAATCCATGGGATCATGCTGAGGATTCTAATGGAGAGTAGGGCAGATGCCCTGCCTGAATCAGATATGTAAACCCAGTGGGGGCTTAGTAGAGGTCCTTATCAGTACATCAGACAAGTGCATGTTCTGAAACTCTGGAAAATAACAGCACTTTCAAGCTCTTGCTTTTTAGTAGTTAGAGTGGTTAGGAGTCTTTTGCAACCAGGTCAGTAATAAACTGAAATATTGTGCAATTCCATGATAATTTCTATCTGGCTTCTCTCCTTTCTCTTATGTGGACTTTGGAATTTGAATAGACAGCTCAGAGCCATAGGTATATATCATTAGTTAATTACTAACTAATGTGTTAGCTATGCGGATACTCTGATCAAATGTCTCCCCTACCACCAGATCCTTAAAAGCATATCAAGATTCTCCTCCTCCCTTTTATGACAAATGCTATCATTTATGATGGCAATTATCCATCAGTGTTGTGACCTTTAACACAACCATGATGCCTAGATTCTCTATGTGATCGAATGTATCTGTGTGGCTATGGCATTCTAGGCACAGTCTCAAGTGGGTAAAGACCACTGTACTGATGAGCACAATCCTTCAGATAGCAATGTAGTATGTGTGAATGACCCATTCACACTCAGTTTGTTCCACTCAAAATGATTTTCAGTTAATAGTCACATATCTAGGCCTGAAGGCCATTTCTAAAACATGTCACTGTGCTGGTACATGTAACAGGCTGAAAGAATCTGAAATCAATACTCCCTATGAGCAGCACTGATCAATCATACTCACAAGGTGATACAGAAACCCTCTTTGTCCCCCCAGTGGAATTATTCTTAGAAGTGCATCTTCTACTAGTTGCCAGAATTTGCCTGTGAAATTATATGCCAGTCACTTGATGTAGTAGATGGACTGGTACCTTTCTCTTTCCTGGTTTCCTGGTTACACTTATTTCCCCACATCAGTTCCTTGCACATCTCCAATAAACTACTTATCTTCAAATCCATGTATCTAAATCTATGTTTCAAGAAATCAAACCAAAATCAAGCCAGTCAGACCCTATTTAAAACCTGAAAAAGACTTCATGTTCAACATTGGTAGAGAAAGATAATTTCTTTAAATAACCAAAATACCCTAGGAATGGACAAATAACACCCCTACACATACATCTCCTATGTACTTGCTGCAAGGTGGATAGAAGTGGAAACTGTTTTAAGTTCTTCCATCATCCTTTAATCCAGTGGTTCTCAACCTGTGGGTCGTAACCCCCAAAGACCATTGGAAAATGCAGATACTTACAATTGATAACAGCAGCAAAAATTGCAGTTATGAAGTAGCAATGAAATTCGTTTTGTGATTGGGGTCACCATGTATCAAAGGGTAACAACATTAGGAAGGTTCAGAAGCACTGCTTTAACTGATGTTCATCCCTCCAGCTTCTCTTTGCTCCAGTCTACTTTGTATCACACTGACACTTCAATCCCCCTAATATCCCATTTCCATACAACATTCCCTATGCAGAAGCTTTCAGGGAGGGGCCTCCTAATCAGACTTCAGCAGGACAAAATGACACTGCTTCATTTTAAGCCTCCCCCCAAACGTAGGGGAAATGTTGACGTGCTCACTACCTTGACCCCCTTCTGTCTAGTCTGGGGGTGGCTAGTTGTTACCTTCATCTACTAAATGCCACAGCTCTTTTGGATTTTGATATGGTTTGGATGGGGTTCATCTAGCAAAATTTCCTGTAGAAGAAGCTTGGTCTCAGTGTAGAGATGTTCTGAATTTGGGCCATTCAAGAAATGAGGCCAAATTGGTGTTCCATAGATAATTAGCCAACCTACCCTTGGAAGGAACTAACATAGTTGTCACAAAACCCCAATTAAGCCCTGGTCACTCTTTGGTGTCTTATATTATGATACAGCTTCTTACTTCTACATTTGTTCCCATTACTGTGATGTCATCTGTCATGAAGTCCTCACCAGAGTCAAGTCCATGTTAGTGTCATTTACTTGGACAGCCTCAAATTTGAACTAAGTTAAGCTCTCTTCTTCATAAGTGCCTTAGCTTCAGACAACTTATTATAGTAACAGAAAACAGAGTAATACAAGTATCCCTGAATAGCTCTGGTATACCTACATTTCTCTCGTTTCTTTTTCTAGGTTCAATTAACCACCGTACTCCCTCCTTCCCTCCCTCCCTGCCTCCCCCTCCCTCTCTGTTGTGCACCTGTCTCTCTCTCTCTCTTTCTCTCCCTCCCTCCCCTTCTCTCTCTGTTGTGCACCTCTCTCTCTCTCTCTCTCTCTCTCTCTCTCTCTCTCTCTCTCTCTCTGTGTGTGTGTGGGGGGGGGGTGTAGTCAGCTGTGTTGTGGAATACATATGAAAATCAGAAGACAACTTGTGGGTTTGGTTCTCTCCTGCCTTCATGCATGTCTCAGAGATGGAACCCTGGTTGCCACAATTGACAGCAATTACTTTTCCCCACTGAGCTTCCTCAACAGCAAAGTCACTATTTCCTCTTGATCCTCTAAGACAGTTGCTAGGCTGGAGTACTTCACCATCACTCATGGGTTTCTTTGGCTGAGTAGCCTTCAGTTTTCCTCTCAACTATGTCATTTATTCTCTTATTCTCTGGGCCCTGGAAAACTGGAACTCTTTTCCTCATGCAACTTTGGATGTCATCACATGTGTCTTTCTGTCAGGGTTTGTTTGCTTGTTTTTGAGATTTAGTGTCTTAGTTACAGCATGACCAAAGCAATTTATAAAGGAAGACATTCCACTGGGGATTTGCTAAAAGGTTCAGAGGTGGAGTCTATTATCATCATGGCAGGGAACATGGCAGCACACAGGCAGACATGGTGTTGCTGTCACAACTGAGACTTACATCTGATCTACAAGCAAAAGGCAGAGTGAGAGAGAGACAGACAGAAAGCAATGAGAGAATGAGAGAGCAGAGAGAAGAGAATGAGAGAGCAAAAGCAAGAGTGAGAGGGAGAGAGGGATAAGAGAGATAGGGAGAGATATATAGAGAGAACTGGGAATTGTGTGGGCTTTTTTAAACTGGATACCCACCCCAAAGGCATACCTCTTCCAACAAGGCTTAATCCTTAATCCTTACCAAACAGTTCAACCCACCAGGGACAACCATTCAAATATGAGTTTGTGGGAGCCATTCCCATCCAAACCACCACACCGGCTCTCTCACTATGTAGCCCTGGCTATTGTTACATAGTAGTTCATTATGTAGACCAGGCTTGCCTTGAACTCACAGATCTTCCCACCTATGCCTCTGAGTGTTGGGATTAAAGGCATATAGCACCATGCCCGGCTAAGTGACTTGTGTCTTTGAGCCTTTTATTCAGTTGTATCTACAGGAGAATATTATGCCTACAGAGAATACCTCCAAGCATTCTTATGCAAATAAAATGTAACTTTGTGCCAGAATAGGTAAGGTCTGTTTTGTAAATCTGAAGAATGATACACCATAAGGTTCTGATATTATCATTTTATAAAGAAGAATTTTAAGGAAGTCTCCAAAGGACACTACTGAAAAATGAAGGGACCAGGAATAAGGTCACAAAAGGAAACACACAACTTGAGAAAAACGTTGTTGCCACTTACAGGTCACTTATGCCAGTGATTCATCTGGTGCCATCTTTACACAGGCCCGCAGGCACAGGGCAATCTTGCATGTGAGTTGTCATGGCAACTGAAAATTCCAGCAGCTAACAATATCAATCATCATGTGAAAAGGGTCAAAGAAAACAGCAAGAAAAAAAATTGTATCACACAGAAGCTGTAGGAAGAAGCAGAGTAAGGCTGCAGACAATTTTAAAGTGTTGCTGCTATAGCAGCAGTATTAACATCTTGTATCTGCTTAAACATGCAGATTGGGGAGTGGTCATTCCCCAGACCTGATGCATCATACACTCCAGTATTGGAGCCTAATCAAATTCTAAATTTTGACAAAAAGTTCCACAATGATTCCAATGCATGCAAAAATGTAAGAACAACTGTTTCAACTTTCACTGTCCAGACACACAATGTGGAGATATTAAAGAAACTGAAACACACATTTTAGATGGAAGGAAAATATGTTCTTACAATTTGACTGTGGTTCAGCTGAATAGGCATGGTAAAATATAAATGACGAAAAAAGTCTGTTAGTTTTCTATCTATACACAATAATCATCAATTTGGTAACAGAAAAACAACATATGTTCTTTATCTCACAAATTATAGAGGTCAGGAGTGAAGCACAAATTAGCTGGTTCTTCTGATTCATGTTTCATAAAGTTGTCATCATAGTATCAGTTAAGGCTGGGATTTCATCAGGGGTTTCCTCAGAGAGAATCTGATTTAAAACTCCCTCGAACTGTTGTCAGAGCTTAACCCCTTGTATCTGTAGGATGGCAGCTTGCTTTAAAAAGGCCAACAATGGAAAGAGACAGCTAACACTTGGGGGTGCAAGCATGAAAGGGGAGGAGACAATAAGTTATAGGTAAAATGAAAGTAGATGGGAGGAAGGAAAGGTAAAAAGCAGTTCATGGTCTATAGCAACCCTGAAAGGGAGTCAGGAAATATTTGGTGTTGTTTCATTAGGCTTCAAGTTCTAAGAATCGTTTTTCTTGCCTCTGAAGAACCTCCATCTCCTGTTCTAAATCATCTTCCTTCTCCATGAAAGAAAGCACCGTCAGTGTCTGATTATTTCCCTCAGCGTCCTTCCTGATGACATCAATTTGGGAATTCAGAAGTCTTCCTTCCTTCATTTTATACGCTTTGTCTTCCAACTTAAGCTGTCCATGCTTCTTAGGAAGTAACTGTCTCAAAAACTTTGTGAGTCCCTCATGCAAGTATTTTTTTTTATTTTCTTCTTATGTTTATATTAAGTATTCTATCTATGTACATGCACCACCTGTGTGCTTCATGCCTGTAAAGGCAAGAAGAGTGCATTGAGTCACCTGGAACTGGAGATACAGACAATTGTGAGGTGTTAAGTGGGTCTTAGGAACAGAACCCAGGTCCTTAACTTTTTTCCCTCTGGACTAAGGCATCACTATTTTCAAAATCATAAATCCATGTTAATTTTTGACCCTGCCTTTATTTCTTCATGTCTTCTTGCATTTTACTATAAAGAAGTCAGGCATTGTCCCTAACATTTCACTCATAAATCTCTTAGCTAAACAACCAAGTTCGCCACATTTGCAAAGCTTCAGGAGACATTGTTTAAGGAACTTTTTGCCCTACTTGACAAGGGTTCCCATTCCTCTATTCTCTAGTAATAAATTTTTTACTTTGAACACTTACCAGCATTCTCCATTTGCAGACTTCTAACAGTTTGCCCAAGGCAACTGGAACTCTCTTTGCCATGTTTCTCTAAGGTCTTCCAGTGGCTACCTACTGGTCAGTTCCAAAGCTGTTCCTATATGTTTACATAAATGTTACAGCAATATCCTCATTCTAGTATCAATACATTTAGTTTTCTATAGCTAGGTAACAAATCACCACAAATTAATATTGACACACAGTATTATCATTCATAAAGTTTGTGCTAGGGAATCATGACTTAGATTTCTGAAATTATGATGTGTGAAGTGACCTCATGATTTCTCATTAGGCCACATCTTAGCTATTCTCTACTAGATGTGACCTGTAGGCCAAATTTTGGCCATGCTTATCTGGAGAGTAAACATTTGCTTTTTTTCCATTTCTTTCTTTTTTTTCTCCATTTTTTATTTAAATTACAAACAAGATTGTTTTACATATAAATCTCAGTTACCTCTCCCTCTCCTCCTCCCCTGCCCCCCACTGCAAACTAACACCCTATCTATCCTATATACTTTCTGCTCCCTAGGGAGGGTGATGCCTACAATAGTGGGTCTTCAGAGCCTGTCATATCCTTTGGGATAGGGCCTAGGCCCACCTCCTTGTGTCTAGGCTCAAGAAGTATCTCTCTATGTGGGATGGGCTCCCAAAATCCATTCCTATGCTAGGGATAACTACTGATCTACTACGAGAGGCCCCATAGATTCTTAGGCCTCCTCACTGACACCCACATTCATGGGATCTGGATCAGTCCCATGCTGGTTTCACAGCTATCACTCTGGGGACCAAGAACTCTCCCTTGTCCAGGTCAGCTGTTTCTGTGGGTTTCACCAGCTTGGTGTGGATCCTTTGCTCATTAATTTTCCTTCTCTGCAACTGAATTCCAGTTCAGTTCAGTGTTTAGCTGTGGGTGTCTGCTTCTACTTCCAACAGCTGCTGGATGAAGACTATAGGATGGCATATAAGTCAGCCATCAATCTCATTGTCAGGGGAGGGCATTTAAGGTAGCCTCTCCTCTGTTGCTTAGATTGTTAGTTGGTGCCATCATTGTAGATCTCTAGACATTTCCCTAGTGTTGTAGGAAGCAAGTGTGGAGGACTTTTGGAGAACAGTGTCCGTATTATCAATTAAGAAGGGCTTATAGGGACTCACAGAGACTGAATCAACAATCATGGGGCCTGGATGGGTGAAGTGACCTCATGATTTCGCATTAGACTACATTCATAGCTATTCTCTACTAGATGTGGCCTGTAGGCCACAGTTTGGCCATGCCTAGCTGAAGAGTAAACATTTGTCGGAGCTAGGTCCTCTGAATATACCTTATGGTTGTGTAGCTTGGTGTTCTTGTGGAACTCCCAACAATGTGTGGGAGGTGTCTCTGAATCTTTTCTTTTCTCAGAACCCTTTTCCTCCTACTGGATTGCCTCGTCTAGCCTTGATATGAGGGTTTGTGCACAGTCTTGTTGCATCTTATTAGGCCTTATTTGGTGGATATCCTGCTCTTCTTTTTCTTTTTTAATAGAAGTGGAGTAGGAGTTGATCTGGGGGAGAGAAGAGGTGGAGGGTGGGACCAGGAGGAGTGGAATGAGAGGAAACTGTTCAGGACGTAATGTGTGGGGGAATAAAAGTTAAACAAAACATCATGTTCCCAGCACTTAGAACCACACCTAGATCCTGAGCATTTGAGTGTGGTTCCAGATGTCAGTAATTAAGATTTTCAATTGGCTGTAAACTGTGTCTAAGTGGTCATCTCTAGTGGGTTACCTATAACACCACTACATCCCAAACCTAACATTTGGAAAATTAAAACATCACATATTTATTATTGTGATCTCTCTCTCTCTCTCTCTCTCTCTCTCTCTCTCTCTCTCTCTCTCTCTCTCTCTCTCTCTCTCCTTGTTTCCTCCTACTTTTTTGAATTAGGAGTCCAGTCCTGAATGAATTGGGTTCTCCACAAAGATTTTCACAAAGCTGCCACCAAGGTATCAGCTAGGACTGAATTAGGATTATTCTTCTTAAAGGCTGGAAAAGGGGATGCTCCTCAGGATGTTGGTAAAATATTTTGCTTGAAGCTGTAGGATTTGTGGCAACTTGCAGAGTTGGGGGCAAGGGTGGAAGGAAGGAGGGAGATAGAGACAGAGAGAGACTGTTGGCCATTGTGACAAGTACTACCGTTAAAGAGACTGACACAATTAAATTTTGTACTTTCTTGGCTACACATTGCAGTCACCTAGGATCTTTTAGTAACAATGGATGATTTTCCTTTTCAGGTGTTCTATTTATGTGTGGTCTATTATCTGTCCCAGGTGTTCTGCTTCGACTGGAGTAGAACAGAGTGAAATCAGTGACTTATAAAATGATCCATGCACATTTTGTGTCTCTCAGGAATGAGTGCCACAAGAGTGATTAAAAGAGTATTCATGTGAAACAAAATTATAGAAGGTATGTTGAGGATGGTTAGCTTTTGGTTACATGTGGTACCTGGGGTGTAGAAGAAAAACCTCCCAGGTTTACTCCAGTTGTAACTAGGTATTTAAAAAACAAAAACAAACAAAGAAAACACCATGTGCACCAGATATCTCTGACACACAATTTCAAACCATCTTGGCTTCGCATACCTTTCCTTCTTTCAACTCTTGGTGAAAACACAGCTGTGCCACTAGGCTCTTTTTGTAGATATCCTCACAGTGTCTCAGCTCATGCTAGAATCTGGAGTCTCTCTCTTTGGTTCTCTGTCCTGTGCCCTTGCTTTGGCCTTCAGAATCCAGGTGTACAGCAAATTAACATCTGTAGAGAAATTTGTTTGCTCATGGGGAATGACAGCCAGTGGGTAAATCTCTCATCTTCATCCACAGCATATGCCCAGTAAAAGCCTTGAGAATTTCTGGAGACAGCTCAGTCAGGGGCCAAGTCCCACTCACCTAGAGATTTCTGTGCCTTTTAGCTCAACAATGTGGATTAATGTTTGTTCTCCATTTCAGCTCTGCTCTCTTTGTTCCTTCCCAGCTCCCTGGCATTGTATCCCAGAAAAAATGCAAGCAAATAAGCATTAGCAGCCCCAGGCTCTGCTTTCTGCTGCATCCAATGTACAAATGTAGGCATGCGGCAACATATCATTTTCTTCAGCTTAAATTTCTAGAATATATATATATATATATATATATATATATATATAGAGAGAGAGAGAGAGAGAGAGAGAGAGATATTGAATGTTTAAACATTTGTAGCAGTCAAAAACAAAACACCATGTAGAAGAGGTCTCAAGAACATTCCAAACACAATTAGTAAAATGTCATAATATGTGAAGAAGACATTTTGAAAAGAGACAACAAAGGGCATGTAAAGCTAGCATGTGAGCAATGCAAAATTAGGCAAAGGCAAATAGAACAGGAGATTTTAAATCACAGGTTTGTTGAAATATGATTATTTTGCAATAAGTTGCAAGTATTTAAAATACAGTACTAGATAATTTTGCCATATGAATGAACCTATAAATAACCAAAAATAACAAACATACCCATCACTCTTCAATATTCCTTTGTGTACTTTTGATTTTTTATTCCTTTCCCAGTTTCAACTCCAGTAGGGAAAACCATTGATTTACTACCTGCCAGTATAGTTTAAATTTTCTATAATTTTACATAAATAAAATCATGCAATATATACTATGTGCATTCATTTTTCTAGCATCTACTGCTCAGAATAATCATTTTGAGATTCATTTACATTTTTGTGCATCAATAGTTCACTCCAACTGTTGGATTATGGCCACAATTATTATTTATATCTCAAAAATTAACATTTTGAGTATTTCACATGTTAACTATGTTTTAAGAAATTGGTTATATGATTTTGTTTTACATTTAATCCATATACAATAACATCAAAATGTTCTTATCTGACTCTGTCCAATAAAGAATAGTTTGCAACATTGTGTATCTTATTCTACCATTTTATGTAGTGTATTTTATTTTCTGGACCAATGTATTGATATTCATAGGGAAATATCTATATGTGATCTAAACTTATTTCTCTGAAGCAACCTGTCCAGTTGATATCCTAGCAGCTCTGTGGAATCTTCCAAAAAAAAAAAAACACCCTAGTTCTACCCACTTCTGAACTATCAGGTGACTGGCTAATCGGGCATTTGTCATCAAATCCATATTCCATCTGTCCTAGTTATGGTGACCCTGTCGGTCCATACAGTACATTCTTCTTACTACATTGGTAATGCTAATTCATATCTTCAAACAATCCTTGAAACTGTAGTCTTTTTACTAAGTGTCTCACCTGAATAAAAGCCAAGTTTTCATTTTATTGTTTTTTATTTTGTAGGTGTGGTGCTCTTGTGAATGTGGCTTTGTATGCATGTGGATGCACATGTATGCAGATACAAGTGGAGGCCTGATGCAGGTGTTGGGTGTCTTCCTCAGTCTCTCCAATTAGTTTGTCAAGGCAGAGTCTCTTGATAAACCTGGTGCTAGGCAATTCTGGCTAGTCTAGCTAGCCAGCATGCCTGAGGGATACCCTGTGTATCCTGAGTACTAGGATTTCAGGTAAATGCCATGTCTTCCAGCTTCTATATGCATTCTGGAGATCATAACTCTGTTTCTCACACTTCTGGAGCAAGTGTTTCATCCCACGAGCCATCTATCCAACCCAACTTTTATTTTATTAAGTGAATAAGAGGAAGGACCTGGCTAGATAGCTCAACTGTTTAAGCACTTATCACAAAAGCATAAGGACCTGAGTCTGGATCTCTAGCAGCTACATGAAAAGCTGGGTGTAGCAGTGAATATCTACAATCCCAATATTGGGAAGACAGAGACAGAGTGTCCATGGGTCTTGCTGGCCAGTTATTCTAGTGAACTCTAGGTTCAATAAGAGACACTATCTCAAAAAAGTAAGGTGGAAGAGTGGCTGAGAAAGACACCAGATATTGTGTTTACCTCTGATATTCACATACATGCACAAACACCTACATATGCATCCACACACATGAGTATAAACACACACAACACACACACATACATACACACATGCACACACACAAGAGAGGGGGGAGGAATAAGGGGAGATCAGACATATGTAAGCCACCACAATTCTCTGTCATATTTGGCAAAGAATTTTCATTTAGGTATTATAACTGTCTATTTTGTGCAAAGAAATGTTGTAAGGTTTAAAGAAGTTATTTTTTTCCTTCTGGAAGGATGGACCAAAAGACTGTGGAATATAAGTGTGGTGACAGCCTCATTTGTTTTTTTTTTTTTATGGCAATACTCTGCAAATGCAACACTGAAGACTGGCAATAGGAAAGAAGATAAAATACTTCAAAAATACTTGAGACACCTTCGAACCTACTTGGTAGTAGATACAGTTTAAAGAGCATATGCAGCCAAGGAAGTACACTGGTAAGAAAAAAGGATTATGAGAGAGATATCAGGAAGCTCATGCAGCCACTCCTAGTACATTTATAAAGGTCATTTCTACTTAGAACCTGGGGAGTTGTGTCTGAGTTGTGCACTGAAGAGTGTTTCACTATTGATGGTGAGAGTATAGAGCCTCAGATGGGTAGGGTACCACTTGATGTGTAGTGCAACCTGCATCAAAGATGACAGGCTAATTTGGTCAACAATAGACCAAGGCTCTGTTTCCAAGTTCCTGAACCCAGGCCTTGTGACAATGAGGAGATGATTCTAGAACCCAGCTCTGCATTTCTTTGATCCTACTAGATGATACACCTTAAATATGTTCTATCTTTTTCTATAACAAAAATAGAATTAGAAAACACGATGAAATCAAGAAGTAAGGAATCTGGTACAAATAGACAGGAACAATATTATTGTTCAAGTGTGTGTGTGTGTGTGTGTGTGTGTGTGTGTGTGTGGTGTGGTGTATGCATGTGTAGGCTGGCGTGTTTGTCCACGTGGAAAACCAGACACTGTTGTAAAGATGTTCTTCTCAATGATTTCTATATCACTTTTCTTGTTTTTTGAGATGGATTCTCTCTCTGGACCAAGTTTGCTGATTCAGCTAGACAGATGTGCAGTATAATGGGAAGATGTGGCATGCCGTTCCAAGGATAGCTTAATTTGTATAACCAGTTCCTCAAGCAGTCAGCTTCTATACTGAAATGCCAGATAATTTAAGAGAATAAATGGCTGTTAATACAATGGAAAACTATTGACTCAGAATGTCCTAATAAAGACTGATCTATCTTTTCTCTCTCCATTTTTAAACAGTGTTATATGTTAGCATACAAAGTAATGGGTTTCATTATAGTATGATAATACTTGTTTTTATTTATCCCTATTCCCCAGAATTCTTCAATGCCACTTCACCTTTCATCTTCCTCTTCACCATTCTTTCATTTCCATAATTCTCTTCTTTTAGTTGTTATCCTTTCACCTTTCTTAATGTATCTTCTTCCTTTTTCATCTTCTTTGTTTCATGACCACCTTCCATACAAAATACGTTTTATTTGTCTTTCTAAGTCTGTCTTATTTTGATTAACATAACAATTTCCAGGTCCATCCACTTCCCTGCAAATGCCATGATTTCACATTTATTTATGCCTGAACTGAACTCCACTGTGTTCATTTTCTTTAACCATCTGTCTATCAATGGACATCTAAGTTACTTCCATTTCTTACCTGTTGTGAATAGTGTAATATAGACCAGGATATCCAAGTAAATCTGCAGTAAGACTTAGAATCCCTTGCACATATACCCAAAAATTGTATATCTGAGTTATATGCTAGTTGTATTTTAAGTTTTTTGAGAATTCTTAATACCAATATCCATAGTGGCTTCACCAGTTCACATTGCCACTTGCATCTGATATCATTTTCCTCTTGATGTTAGGCATTCTGACTGGGTTAAGATGGACTCTTACAACATTTTTAATTTTTATGTTTGTGGTGGAGAGAGTGATTAAATATTTTTGCAAGTACTTTTTGGGCCTCTGTATTTCTTCTTGTGAGAAAGATCCAGCTCATTGGCCCATTTATTAATTGGGAGGATTTGTTTTTTTGTGTGTTTAAATTTTGCAGTTCTGTATATATTCTAGATACTAATACTCTATGTGGTGTGCAGTTGGAAAAGATAGCCTTCTGTTCTGTGGGCTGCATCTTCATTCTTGTGTTTCCTTTGCTATGATGAATGAGGCTAGATTATCTGCCAGGATAGAAACTAAATGACTGGTATCTCAGTTTTCTATAGACTCCTTGCTCCCCTTTAGAACCTCATGAGCTGGGCCTCTACTGCCCATATATTTTTCTAAAGATTCTTGTCTTCTGAGATCCTACCACAATGGTTAGTTAAGATATGTTTACAGCACTCAAGGACTTTTGTATACCCAAGTTCTAAACTGTTCCATATTCTTTTCTATATACCAGTTCCAAACACCTAAGGACGACATGGCCAGGTAATGACCCATCTCCTGGTACCAAATTTCTATATTAGTTACTTATCTCATTGCTTAGACAAAATACCTGACAAAAGCATCTTAAGGAAGGAGGCACAAATAATCTTGATAGGGAAGGTGGTACAGCAAGAACAAGAGGACATTTCTTATTACATTGTGTCCAACGTAAGGAAACAGAGAGCTAAAGGAATGTTGTTGATCAGCTATCTTTATCATTTTTACACAGTCTAGAAATTCAGACCATAGAATTGTACTTCCCCCATTTAGAGTGGGTCTCTCTACCTCAATTAATCTAATGTAGGTAATTTCTCACATATATATTCAGGGGTTTAATTTGTCTGTGTGTGTGTGTGTTGGGGGGAGGGGTTGAATTTTGATCCTGTAAAGTTGACAATCAATATTAACTACCACATCTAGGAATTTTATTTATAAGTTATTATGAGTAGGATTTTTTCCTTCATTTCTTTCTTGGAAAGTTTATTGTTATATATAAATTCTGCTGTAATCAGGAGGGAAGTCCCTGCACCTTGCCTGAGCAAAACAATAGAGCTGGCCCTGGTGATATGAATGTGGGTGACCAGGGTCTGAGGGCACTACTCCATGCTGTAGGCTGTATTGGGTGAGCTAGCCAAGGCAGTGCTGGAAAGCTAACCTGGGTGTTGATAATGAAGGAAAACTAAGAAGCAGACCAACCCAGCTACCACCATAGGACAAGAGGGTACTCAAGGGGAACCCCAGTGAGAGAAAGCCCATTATAGGTTGTGTAGCAGAGAGCAGAGGTCCCGAGCCAGATAAGTAACTAAAGGGTAAACCATATGTCTCAAGGAGCCACACTATAGTTTCCATGACAAGATTCTTTTTTGTTTTTGTTTCTTTGGGGTTTTTTTTCTTTTAAACTTGGTTTTATTTTGGGGGGAGATTTCAGGGACAGAGGGTGGATGTAAGGGGACAGGGATATGGGTAGGATCCAAAGGCATGATGTGAAATCCACAAGGAATCAATAAAAGTAAAAAAAAAAAAAACAATAAAAATACTGCTGGTATTTTAGTGATGATTTGCTATTCTGTTTTAAAACAGATGTTTATCATATCTTAGAGTTTTCTGGTAGACTCTTAAGTGTAGGTTTGTGCCATCTACAAATAGGAATAATATAATTTCTTCATTTCCTACTTTATCCCTTTTATTTCTTTTTCTTGTCTTATTATACAGTTAGGATTTATGCATTGTATTGAGTAAGAGGAGAGTGTGAACCTTATTGTCTCAATCCACATTTTAGAGAAAGTATTTTCAATTTTTCCCTATTTAATATTATATAGTATTGGCTAGAGTCTAGTCATGTAATAGCCTTTATGATACTGTTGCACATTACTTCTATGCCTTTGTTCATAAATGATGTTGAACTTCACCAATAGTCTGTATGTATAATTTCTGTTCTTCAGTCTGTTTACATGTGTATTATGTTTATTGTGTAGGTTGAACACCTTTACATATTTTCTGCAGTGCTTGCACAACTGCCATGCATTGATTTGTACTTGTCTTAAAACATTCTTTTTTATTCACCAATTCTAAACGGCAACTTTACTAGACAGAAAGAGAGAAAATAGAAGAAATATAGTACAATTGATAAATCAAGCTGTCAATTAGAGGTATGAGAAATGATACAGCAAATATTATATAATAGGTACAAGAAAGAAAGAACATTCATAAAAGGCTGTTTAGGTAAGATACAAGCTACAGTCAAACAAGTAATTTCTGTAGACAAGTATAAATAAAAGAATAAAACCAAATGATTTGGGTGAGTGTTACACTTATCTGTGGGTATATGGAGAAGTGTTTGTAATACAGTTAGGGATTATTTTGGTTTAAGAAAGTGGCATTAGTAGGTTTTCCTCTCATATCTATGACCTCACTAGCTATAAGTGGTTGGCTAGGTTTCCTGTAGCAGGCATAATTTCCACCCTATTAAGGAGGGCTTATGTCCAATTAAACAGCTGTTGCTCATTGCCAAGATATAAGTGCCACAGTTGTATCTTTAGGTGTACCTTTCCCTGATGACTGCAGCATTTACAGTCATCAGGGAAACAATCTGAATAAGGGTAGCTGGTTCTGGGCCAAAGTTGCAGAGTCTGACACCGGTTGGTTTATTTTAGCCATATATAAACACAGCACAATTTTTGAAAGAAAAAGTTTCTAATAATAATTAATGCAGTCCTGTGAGTATAGCAGAACTTAAGACATGTTTACATTGTAATTCTTTACAAAGTACATCGGGCTTCTTGCACAAGAATGGGTACTGTTGACTCAGCGATAGTGCCCAAGATTTGGGTCTAGGAAGCTTGACTGGGGTAAGTATAATGCCTTTGGTGTCAGGATTGGCCCAGCACTGAGATAACATAGAAGTCACTTAGGCTGCTGTAAAGTACAAGTGACATCACTCATAAAGATGGGTTTTATGGTCTAGAAGCAATACTCAAGATTTAAGGGGAAAGGGTCTAGGATAAGCAAAACATAAATTCTGGAGGATATGGGCAGAGCCTTGTTCAATGGATAACATATATATGTAATTTGACAAATAATAAGAGGTCATAAATTTGAAAGGGAATGGGGGTGTGGTGGTTGAAAGAAAATGACCCCCAAAGGGAGGGGCACCCTTAGGAGGTATGACCTTGTTAGAATAAGTGTGCTCTTCTTGGAGGAAGTGTGTCACTGTGGAGGCAGACTTTGAGGTCTCATATATGCCATGCCCAGTGAGACAAACCATTTTCTGTTGCATGTGAGTCAAGACGGAAGAACTCTCAGCTCCTCTAGCATCAAGCCTGCCTGTATGCTGCCTTGCTTCCCACAATGACAATAATGAACTAAAACTCTAAACTCTAAGCAAGGCACTAAGCAGCTCCACTCTATGGCCTCTCCATTATCTCCTGACTCCAGTTTGACTTCCTGTCCTGATTTCTTTCAGTGATGAACATCAATATAGAAGTGTAAGCCAAATAAACCCTTTCCTTCCCAACTTGCTTTTTGATCATAGTATTCTGTTGCAGCAGAGGAAAACCTAACACAGGCAGGTGGGGAAAATATAATAAAAATAAATGGAGGAAATATGAAACAAAATGAAATGGAAGGTATTATAACCTCAGGCAGTATTCTTCTTAATTGGAATGGATGTGTTTTCTTTTACCCCCTAAACCGTCTTTTGTAACAGTCCCTGCAAAATGGAAGCCTCACTGCTAATATCAGTAATTGCAAACAATTAACTATGCCTTTAATGTTGAGAGGTTTGTTTTTTTTTTTTTTTTTTTGCACAAAGGCAGCTTCTAATGTCTGTCTTTCCCATAAATCCAATTGTTTTAGGTATTTTCTACTGATGTGCTAAACCAACATGCCAAGGCTACTTATAAAGGAAGATGTTTAATTTGTGACTTAAGGTTTCAGAAAGTTGGGCTGGAGAGATGACTCAGCCATTAAAGACTAGGCTCACATCTAAAAATACACTGTTTCAGAAAGGTAAGAGTCCATGACCATCCATGGCAGTAGGCAGGCAGGCATGCTGATAGAATGGTAGCTGAGAACTTGATCTACAAGCATAAGACAGAGAGGGCTAACTGAGAATGACATGACTCTTTTAAAACCCCAAAGCCCACCCTCAGTGACACACCTCCTCCAACAAAATGAAATATTCTGTTGGTTAATTTAACCATGTACCAGGACTGTACTGTGAAAATACTGATGATGGTGACAATATTGCTGGTGATAATGATATCCACTTGTATTTCAGTAGTAGTGTTTTCATAAAACAAATTAAGAAGAAACTCAGTAGAAAGGAAACAGGCTGTGAATTATGTTAGATTTGGGTTCCAGATTTTGTTATCTATAAAATGAGAATAATGGATATTGTAGTTACTTGTTTATTGCTTTAAGTCACTAAATCTCAGACTGGTTTCTTGTATTGCCATGACTTTTGTAAGGCTCTTTAGCTTCTAGCATTTCAGTCCCATGGTTGAAGTCAACCATTTTATAACAGGGATGTAGTGGGGAATGGTATGTTGGCATCACTAAATATTACACACTCTTGGTTTACTTTGCTGTGAGTCCATATTCACTCACAAGTGTATAACTCATGATTTGTTTCCTTTCATGTTGTGGCTACAGTGAACAAACTCCTTAGTGAACATTTATGAATAGCTTGACTTTGCCACACCACATTTACTCTCTGACTTTTCTCACTGTTCTTTACTTTGGGAAACCAATGTGTATACCTTGCCTCAAAGAATAATCTTCCCTTCTGCCCTATTTCCTGTCTTTACCAGGACAGAGACCTACCTGGAGACTAGAGAGGAGCAGAGTACTCATTCTTGTAGTTCCCCCATTTTACCATTGCTTTAGGTGTAGGCTTCTGTCAAAGTAAGGTAATCTCACCAACACTCTCACTGGTTCTGTTTCCTCCCTTCAGGTCTACAGGTGGAGATAACGTATTTTTTTGAGACAGGGTTTCTCTGTGTAGCTTTGGAGCCTATCCTGGCACTCGCTCTGGAGACCAGGCTGGCCTCGAATTCATAGAGATCTGCCTGCCTCTGCCTCTGCCTCCCGAGTGCTGGGACTAAAGTCGTGTGCCACCAACGCCCGTCAGAGATAACATTTTTTACTAACCCCTAGTTTTGTACTATCCAATGTGTTTTCTCTACTCCTACTTACAGTCTTGTAATTGACTCTCTATATAGCCCTTTCCCTGTTATTCTAAGTTCAACATGCCATCAGTCTCCTGTGGAGCCCCTGCTAGATATAGATGCTGAGTGTGTGGATTTGAGTTTTAAGTTTGTCTGATGATAATTTCCCCTTCTCTTATGATTTACTCCTGAGAGATGGCTCCATTCACTGACCTGATATAATCAGATTGTTAGGCCCATGAGACTGAAAGCCAGTCCTTAGATCTGAGCAAGTTCATAAAGAAATGGATTCTTCTAAGAGTCAGTAAACTGTCCTTTTCCCCTGTCAAGTAGAGAACAACAACAACAAGAAAACTATTTTTGTTCATTCTACAGTGCCTAGTTTTCAGGAATAGACTACATGCAGATTGTTTTGTATGCACCTGGTACCTTCAACATGTTAAGCACAGCATTACTGTTGTTTTCTTTAATGTTCCATTGACTGTATAATATGTTCTTTACTGTTCCAATGGTGTATGGGTTTGTTTCTTTTCTTTTTTTTTTTAGATTCCTTCTTGTGGATGCCTTTGTTATTTTGATACAGTGAGATTCTGAGGATCGAGATGAAGAAAGAGAACGCAGGTGCAGCAGTTATTTACACACAGTGCACATAACTTCTAAAGCCTTATTATGAAAGAGCCACCAAATGGAAAGGATCTGACTTAGCACTTGTCACATAAATACATTTAATGAATCGAACATGGAGCTATCTTCAAACAGAGATGGCAATGTAAGTAAAACAAAGAGTCTTGACAGCGTATTGAAATTAAATATTCATGGTGCACTTGCCTTAATTGTGCTCAGAAATGTTGAAGCAATGCAACAAGGACAGGGGTTGACAGATGAGACCCTCTGGGATATGGTGTGGTGTCAAGACCTAAAACCTTCCTTGTTACTTACTAACAAGTAAGGACAGTTAAGCAAAACGGAAGAAAATTTCCTCCATATTAGATAAAGCCAATATCCAGGGTGCCAAATAGTTATATATATATGAAAGCTGGAGTGAAATGCCTGTGATCACACTCATACTCCCACAGGGGTTCAGTTTAACCTCAACACTATGAGGTCCTGTCTTTTGTCCTTTTCAGGCAGGAAATGGTTTCCTATTCAACTGCACATATGCATGAGTGTATCCTGCCAGGTATAGTGAATTAAAATCAATATTTTTATGTGCTTCTAGCATCATTTCTCTATGATGCTTGCTTGTTTACCACAGATGGCTACCTCTGAGACATTGGTTTCATTTATTTATTATTTGACACAAAATGTCACCTCACTGAAGCCCCAAAGCAGCTCAGGAACATGCAGATGAGATGCTATCATGAATTGACAGAGTGAGCAAAGACTGTAAAAAAGAACACTGTAAATTTGCATAGGATTTCATGCTGGGCTTTGGTCTGAGCCATTTCTGTGAATGGCCAGTAGACCAGACACAAAAACAGACAGTAAATCATAAGGTGCAGACCAATGTGTAAGATGATGTGGGAGTCTGGGGAAGTAAATAAAGTCATGTCTTGTCAAGGTTATGAGAACCTTGACAGTCAAGGAGATGTACAATGGAAAATTGCTTCATAAATCCTGAGATAAAATAGAACCAACGAAATTTTAAATCCCATACGTATCATGTAAAAAAAAAAACATACTACATGATGAACCTAATTTATGCATGCAATTAAAGACTGGACATGCTGAGGGCTATGACATTTTAGCAGTCACGATAATAAAGATAAAATTCACCAAATTGTATCTTTGTTGGAGATAAGCTAAAAACACTACTATACATAGTTATCTAGGGACTATGTAAATTTGGACTAGAAAAAATCGAACAATATTACTCTCAGAATTAACAGACTTGTTGAGCATATATCATTCAGTCAGCAAAAGACCCAATATTGTGTCTTTGGATAATATGAAAATAGGAGGATGCAGGCCAGAGAGATAAAGGAACCTTTATATTTTCATGGTCTTACCTAGGTATTTTGGATTACTTCTTCAGCAGGGGAGAGCTATTATCCCACACTGGAGCTGAGATTCACAATTAATTAAACTGCACTTACAGAAACATGGTTCTTTTCATTTTTGGACTCCCCCTAGTCCCTCTTTTCTGAATTGTATTAACAACACAATTGTTCTGCCAAGTAAGGAGCAGGGCTCCTTTTCAAAGTTAAAATACAGGCTTCTCTCTCTCTCTCTCTCTCTCTCTCTCTCTCTCTCTCTCTCTCTCTCTCTCTGTCTAGCTCTCACTCTCTTTCATTCCCTGCCTATTGTTTCTCACAGGCTTAGCTAGGGCCACATGGCCTTCAACTCCCTAAGTGCTGACTCAGGGCAGAGAAACAAGCACACAGCCTGGGCTCTCTCTGGAGCAGAAAGCACTGCAGATTAGGAAGGCTTTTGTTGTTTTTGTCATGTGTAATTTGACTTAACCTACTTGAAAAAGTTAAAACTGGGAACCAGAGAAGCTTTGTACTCTGAAATGAACAAAAGTCATAGTGCAAAATGAAAGGAGGGAAAAGAGTAAAAGAAAAATTGAGGCTTCTTTCATCTCGAGTTTCCTCTCAGCTAAAGTTTTCATCAATGAAACCCATCCATACCCTTTTTCACTAACAATGGTTGGGACTCGCTAGCAAAAGGCCTGTGTGGAAATAGACTATAATTAATGATGCTTTGCTAGACAATGTGTTTTATTATTATGTAATAACCTAATGTGTTTTTAAGTTTTTTATTTCTTCTCACATTGCTGCAATCTGATTTTTAGCGTGGGTTATGTCAATGCATTCAATAGGGTAAGTTACCCAATAACTCATAGTAAGTAAATGAGAAAAGTAGGAAAATGGGGGTAGTTGAGATGGAGCTGGAGGTCACTATGGCAACTGAGATACATGTTCTGAGTTCTCCGAGTCTGGCTGGAGACATGAAATGTGAAAGACAAAACAAGACACATGATTGACAGCATCCATGCAATAAGCTGAAACCTGGTGCTCCTGAGAGCCAGAGTGAAATGTTTCCTTTGGAGTTCTCATACACAGAAACATGATGGACAATTTCCTCACCAGCACCACTATGGGAAATCCACAAATGAGCTTCAGAATTTGTTAGACATCCTTAGTGCCAGTACATCACCACCATCAAGGAAGAGCAATCAGAAAGAGATGCCCACACATGGGCTGGTGTGCTTGCTCTAGGAAAGAAGTAACAGATGGGACACTATGCACCCTTCACTCAGTCACAATCATGTATTTCCTTGCATGGCATGGAAGAAGCACTGAGTGCAGGCTAGTACCCCATACAGGAGGCTGGGAAATGACTGTCAGGTAGGGTAAACTGGAAATAAGATGGACTTCTTGGGACTGTTGAAGAGCCCTGACTCCTGAAGAAGCTCCCCTTCCTGTATACAGTGAATTGACTTGAATTCCAGAGCAATCTGAAAGTAAGTCTCAAAGTAAAGGTTCCACCGGCCTATAACGGTGCAGCCTAGCCAGTTCAGAAAAGGAATACAAAATATAACTTCGAAAGGTAATCTTTACTTAGAAAAAGAAAACAAAACTAATTTAGAGGTTTTTGTAAAACTTAGCAGATATCACAAAAATCTCAAAATTTATATGCTGTGTTTCGGTGTTTCCTATAGTTTTGTCCACAACCTTAAGCATTTTTGCATGGAAATATAAATGCAATTCATTGTTTTAAGAGGGATGGTAGAAATTTCCATTTTTTTCCCAGGAGCTTAGTAAGTTTCTTTGTACTTTGCAACCTGGTATAGACAATGACATGTTCATTTTTAGGATTGCCAAATTTAAGAAAATCTTCACTAAGTTGCTCTATTAGATAGGAAGTTATTTTAGAATGATTTTTTTTCCAGAGCAATTTCTGGGTCCCTCGATTTGCCTCTTTTCCATCACTTATCTCCATACTCTTAGTTCTAGTCCCATGGGGCAGTGGGAACTGAACCTTCATGTTCCATTGTGAGGAGAATCAACTGAGTAGGACGTGGGATTTTTCTGCCAAGATAGCTGTAAATCACCTAACTGTAGAAGGAGATGTCTGCAACCATATAAAGACATCATCTCATTACACTTGACTTAAATTGATCCTAGGTTGAATAATGGCTACTCAGATACCAAGTCTTAATACTTATAGTCAAAAAGGCTCTTAGAAGTATAAGTAAGGTTCTTAAAATAAGGAAGATTATACTAGATTATCTTATTAAGCCCCAAATATCATTGCAAGTGTCTCCTGGAAACACAGGCAGAAAAAGATTATGTATGCAGAAGAAGTGATGTAAAAAAAGAAGCAAAAGTTAAGACAATTTACCCACAAGTCAAGGAGCACCAAGGTAATTACCAGAGGCTACATGAGACAAGGGGCAGCTTTTTCCCTAGGAAGAGGTAAGCATGCTGATAGCTAAACTCTCAGATTAGGAAGTTAACAACTTCCTATTGGGTGTCATATTCTGCCATATCTTGGCTACATGGATAAAAACAATGTATAATGGCTAAGGAGGAAAATTAAAATGTGGTAATTAAGAATTCTGTATCCCCTAATCTAATAGAGAGTCTTCTCTACTTTTCTTCAGACCACTATTTTTCATTTTTCCAATTTAAAAATAAGTGTATTGATATTAGTCTACTTGTATAGTATCATTTTTTCATATATAGGATTATTAGTCCATAATCCTTGAATATCCTCTCTCTCTCTCTCTCTCTCTCTCTCTCTCTCTCTCTTTCTCTCTCTCTCTCTCTCTCTCTCTCTCTCTCTCTCTCACACACACACACACACACATGCATACATTCATTAGGGGAGATCAGGAACATAGTATGATTGCATTTCTACACACATGAAGTTAAGAGCTACTATATGAGTCTGAGAGGGAAATATGGACAGAGATGTTTTGTCTAAAACTCAAGAGGGTTTATTTTATATGGAAATTTTCTATGAAATGTCACATGGATCTTCACATGCTTACCTGAGGTCTGAAGACTGAAAGATGGTCACTAATAGGCAGCACCTTGGAGATTCAGTGTGTACTTTGCAATGTTCCTTTATAGGGGTGGCTACAGGTTTAGAATTTCAGTCCCAGGGTTGAGGTCATTCTTTCTATAATGTGGATTTAACAGGTAATGTTAGGTGACATAAATATGGATGGGTGGAGAGGTGGGGAAGATCTGGGAGAATTTGGGGAGGGGGAAAGCATGATCAAGGTGACTTGAATAAAAATAAACATTGAATTAAAAATATACCTTTATAGCCAGGTGTTGGTGGTGCACATCTTTAATCCCAGCACTCAGGAGGCAGAGGCAGGTGGATCTTTCGAGGCCAGCCTGGTCTACAGTGCGAGTGCCAGGATAGGCTCCAAAGCTACACAAAGAAACCCTGTCTCGAAAAACCAAATAAACAAATAAATAAATAAATAAATAAATAAAAATAAAAATAAAAATATACATTTATAGGTGTAAACTACAAACTAGCACTAATTCCATGAGAAAGAATTCTAAACTCAGGTAGCCAACATGAGATTACATTTTCAAGTTTCAGTGAAACATGAGAATACTTCTGTTAGTTTTTTTTTTTTTATTTCATTGCTATGAAGAGACACAATGACAATGGCTACTCTCTTAAAGAAAGTATTTAAGTTTCAGAGGTTCAGTCCATTATCATTATGACAGGGAGTTTGGCAGAGTGCAGGCAGACATGGTACTGGCTACATCTTGACCAGAAGTCTGCAAAATGTTGACTGACGGTCACACTGAGTGAAGCTTGTGAAGAAGACCTCAGAGCCCACCCCCTCAGTAACACACTTCCTCCAGTGAGCCCATTCCTACTACAATAAGACTGCCCTTCCTAGTACTGCCACTCTATTTGGGGACCATTTTCTTTCAAACTACCACAACTTTCTAAACCCTTCACAGCAAGAGGAAGAAAACAAAACCTAGGCTGATGTTTCGGTGAATTATGCTAGCACTCATGTCATTGACCACACAAATGATTCAACTTGGAATTCAGATCTCATGTGAAAAGCTGATTCACCTTGAAAATTAGATTTCACATGAGAAACAGGAAATTTCCTCTGTGAGAATTTGATGTCATTTTTTTAAATTCTTGGTCATTCTATGAGTAGATAAAGGAAAACAAACTTATTAATGTTCTGTGTCTCTCCCTCAAGAGATATGAGAAATTTAATTCCTGAATATCTATATGAAACAAATTCCTATTATTTTCTCAATAAAAGCCCCAAGGTTCAGTAATGTCACTTGCCTAAGGTCACAGAGGTGCTAACTGACAAAGTTGAGTGAGATGAGATTTCAAGCAAATAGCCTTGCATGCCAAAATTCTACAGCTAGAATTTTCCATTTTTGCTGCAACTAAAATAGTTATGAGCTACAATATTTACCAAGGTAGACTGTACTAGTTACTTTTATGTTCCTAGTTACTTTTATGATAAAATATGATGATGAAAAGCAATTTATGGAAGAGTTTATTTTGTATTTATTTGGATTGTGGTTTCTAAGTACATCATGGTGGTGGTAGCTGCAAGGGGGTGGGGGTGGCAGAAGGTGGAGGCATAGTTATGGGGTCAGGAAGGTGAGAGAGATCACATACTCAATGTGGAACAGAAACCAGAGAAAGAATTGGAGATGGGGTGAGGCTAAAAACACTCAGAGCCCACCCCCAGTGACTTATTTCCTCTAGCAAGTCTGCATCATCTCACCAAACTAACTAGGCAGCAAGTGTGCAAATACATGACCCTGTGGAGGGACATTTCTCATACAAATCGCCATACACAAAGAGCAATAGGATGCAAAAATTAAGAAAAGATCTTTTCCTTGGATTTTCAAACATAGAAACATTTAATCTGTTATAAATGCTCTCATTTAACTGCCAGCTAAATAGGCCCTATTTATATCACTTCTTTGGGAAATCTTTTAAGATTGACCTGTGGAAATACAATGTTAACGTTTCTAAGACATTGGACCTAAAGGGGCAGTGACAGACTCTTTACAGCTCCATCTAGGGAAATGGATCCTGTGCCTGTACTATCCAACAAATTTGTAGTTTGTGACTGTAGTCACAAAGATTTTGTTTAATGAAAAATATGGGAGATTGGATTAGCAGAATTAAAAGAATTTGCAATAGAGCATTTCTGCATTGAGGCCAGAGACTGAAATATATACAGCTCTGGTCATACCCCACCAGTTATCAAGACTCAAATCTACATAAAATTTGCTTTCCCCTAAGGCTAAATTATTTACCTTTATCTCTGTTCAGATGGAGTCCTATCACTAGTAAACTGGGGGAAATGATACTTATCTTACAAGATTCCTTCCTGTTTGTTAATTATTTTGACAATTCCACATATTTGGCACAAATATAGTCTCTCTTATCCTCTTTCTACTCCTGCTAATACCCCTTTTCTCAGGTAGCCCTCCTCTTTCTTGCATATGTTTTCATATGCAGATATCTTGCAGGTAGCCACACCTTCTGTGGGTTCATAATTTCAAAAGCCATATCATATGCAGAAAATAGAATTTCATAACACTTTGCCCTACCATCTAGATCTTGCAATTTTTCTATCCCCTCTTTGGTGTTGTTCCCTGGGATTTCCCACTCAGGACTGAGCACCCCAAAATAATTTGTTATCTGCACTTTGACAATTTGTAAGTGTCCACATTAACTGTCAGCCACTGCAAAAAGAAGTTTTTCTAGCCAAGACTGAGAGCAACACTAGTCAGTGGCTATCAACATAACAATGAGTTCTAGAAGGAGCATTATCTAACCATATAGGATACTTACGCTGAAATTCTTTTATTTTAATTAGTTTCCTCTGATTAATTTATAAACTAATAGGCTTCCATATGGATTTTTCATATGTGTGTAAGGTTTTTGTTAAATCAGTGTCCCCACTTCCTCTACCTCTATCAAAATTTATACCTTATCTTCTAAGATTTTTATGAGCATTAATCAACAGAACTTGGGCAAATTCTTCTTTAAGTACTTATCATGGGATTAATTCATTCTCCATCTTTTAAGAAAATGATAGAAATATAAAATTGTGTTTATTAACTTTTCTTATATTAGTCCCACAGAACTCTGGGTAGTTAAATCAGGTATGTGAAAACTAGGAAAATTATCGAGAGGCTGAAACCAATAAGAGTCATAGACACTGTGATAGTTTGGATAACAATGGCCCCCAATAGACTCATATATTTGAATAGTTGGTCATCAGGGAGTGCCACTACCTGAGAGGGTGCTGCTGTTGTGCTTTCGCCCTACACGGCTGGATCACCAGTCATGGAACCCTTGTTCTGACCCCTTAGCACCAAGAATGAGGAGCAGCAACCCACCAAGATCAAATCCCTGTGCATGAACTGTTGCCAGAATGGCACAATGCACCTTCTGCTCACCAAGTCCCCTTCTTTGGAGAAATAATCGTGAGCTTGTTTTTCTGCGAGCAGTGCGCTACACTTAGACCATTAGGGGCCAAGAGGACATGAACAGAGAAGTGGTAAAGACACACTCGGCCACCACAAGGATCCAGGAACTGGATTTTGAAATTCCAGCTTTCAGCCAGAAGGGAGCTCTGGCCACTGTTGAAGGATTGATCAGCCGTTCAATCTCTGGCCTGCCCACATGATGGGCATTGGAACACGCCATAGCCGAAAGAATTGATGAGATCATTGGCAAACTGGGAAGCAAATGGCTTCCCAGTTCACTCTGATCATTGATGATCCCTTGGGAAACAGCTTTGTGGAAAACCCACGTGCTCTCCACGAAGATGATGCCTTGGTGATCACACACTACAACTGACCCCACAGCAAACTGAGATGCTGGGGCTCCAAGCAGAAGCACCAGAAGGGAAGTAAGAAGAGGAAGATCTCAGAAATGAAGTGCTCCAGTTCAACTTTCCCCAGCTCAGACCAGCATGAAGCTAGTCTAAATTCCCCACTTTAAAGAGGTTATCATCATGGCCATCAACTGTGAGAATTGTGGGCATTGGACTAATGAGGTGAAGTCCAGAGGATCAGTAGAACCCTTGGGTACCAAGATTGTCCTCCACATCACAGATCCCTCAGACATGACCAGAGACGACCTCAAGTCTGAGGAGTATAATGTGAATATCCCTGAGCTGGAGTTTGTACTGGGAATGGCTGTCCTTCGGGGCAAGTTCACCACTTTGGAAGTGTTTTTGAAAGATATCTGAGAACTAGCAACCAAGAAATCATTCACACTGGGTGACAGCTCAAATCCTGACCAGTCAGAGAAACTGCAGGACTTTAGTCAGATGTTGGACCAGATCATCGAGGGAAAGATGAAGGCCCACTTTATTATGGACGGTCCAGCGGGAAACAGTTACCTGCAGAATGTGCATGCCCCTGAAGATGATCAGGAGATGAAAGTAGAGTGGTACAAGCATATCTTTGACCAAAATAAGGAGCTCTGGCTCAATGACATGAAGACAGAGAGCTATGAGCAGGTCTGGCCCCACAGTGGTAGCAGAACACAGCTCAAAGGCCAGCTTCAGTGCCACCAGCACCACAGGCTTATTATGAATGTTGGAAAAACGATGACAGTCCAAACCCCTCCCCATGGTGAGGAGGATATCACTTAAGCTAGAGATCTAAGCAGCTGGAGATATGCAGCTGCAGTCCTACTGTGCTCCTTGACCTTCTTTTGGAGGTTTAAAATCAGTCTGAGAAGAACCCCAGAATACTGTGTAGTCTGCCATCACTATTTGCCTATCAGTTCTCTGCCCTCCAGTGCTGGACCTCTTAAGTGAAATACAAGTTACAGCTGTCTTCAGGCTTTCCTAACTTTCAGCAGGAAAGAACGTCTTGGGGAGGTGTGTATGGAGTACAGGTGAAGAAGCTTACATTAAAGTGACAGCTTTTAAACAGAAAAAAAGGAAATCAGTTGAGAGCTTTAGGCTGGACTTAATGAACCATACTAATAGGAGCAGTGGTACTGAGGGCAATGTGGAATATGTGGGGTCTGCTCCAAAGGTCTCAGAGGAGACGGATATTAGTAATGGTCTAAAGACTATTCTTGTGATACTTTGGCAAATAATTTGGCTGCTTTTGGCCCCTGTCCTAAATATCTGCCTAATGCCCATTTAAAGAGTTTTGGATTAATGGCATTAGCAGAGGAGATTTCACAACAACCTATTATTGACTCTCTCCTGTGGTTGGTAGTCTTATGCAGCTATATAATGAAATGGAGAAAGCTGAGCAAGGAAAAGTACAAGATGTGCAGTTTGAAGAGAAAAGGACATTTAATGGTGCTAAGTCCAATGCTCAAGGACATAAAAACTTTAAAGGAAAAGTATAGTGCTAAATGTAATAAAAAGGGAGTGGTGACCTCAAGACAAGACCTCACCCAGGTAAACTTCCAACTTGTGGAAATAAATTAAAGAAAAGCTCAAGCAGTGAAAGAAACCATCAAAAACAGAAAGATGATGGAAATGTATTTGAACGAGGGGGTCAACTTCCTGCTCCAGCAACCAGAAGATCATGGCAGCTTCAGCAATTCAGTCTTTAGAGTCAAGGATACAAGAATAGGGTTGTAGTAGATTCTCCCTCTGTGACTAAGGGAAGCCACTGAGGTTAGGTATGAGTCCGGGGTCTCTGTGCATGGAGGCCCAGAGAAACTATTGCATTAAGCTGTGAATGTGAAGCATGATTTACTTTGGAGACCATAAGATGTTCAAGATATCAGAATCATGAGTTACCTGCCAAGGAGAGCTATAGAGAGAAGTGTGTTGTAGTCAGCAAAGCTGAAAAGAGTTGGATATTTCAAGAGTGCTTTCACATCATCCATGGAGATGAAGAGCTTGAATTTTGCTCAGCTGGTTTTCGGTCTTGCTTTGATCCAGTTTTCCTCATTATTCCCTCTTTCCTCCCTTTTGGAATGGTAAAGTGTATTCTGTGCATTGTATTTTAGAAGTATGTGATTTGCTTTGTTTCAATTTTACAGATGGTTAGTTGCAGTTAAGAGATTTCCTCCAGTCTCAGAAGGAACTTTGGACTTTGAAACAGTCTTCAGACTGAAAGATGATATGGACTTTTAAAGTTGGACTGAATGCATTTTTACAAATTTCGTATCATAATATAGCTACAAGTCTATGGAAGCCAGGGAGTGCAATGTGGTGGTTTAGATGAGAATGACTCCAATAAGCTTATTTATTTGAAAGCTTGGTCATCAGGAGTGGCACTTCTTGAGAGGGATTAAGAGGAATGGTCTTGCTGCATTAGGTATGGCCTTGTTGGTGGAAGTGTATCACATAGAGTAGCCTTTGTGCTGTCAAAAGCCCAATCCAGCCCCCACTCCCTGCTGCTTGTACTCTGTTGTAGAACTCTCAGCTACTTCTTCATCACCATGTCTGCTTGTGTGTCACCATTCTTCCTGCCATGAAGACAACTGACTAAACTTCTGAAACTGTAAGGAAGCCCCAATTAAATGTTTTCCTTTACAAGAATTGCTGTGGTTATGGTGTCTCTTCACAAGCATGGAACATTAAGACAGGTGCCTATTGAATAGATAATAAATAAATTTCTGTTTCTGTAATTATAATTTTGTTTAGTTGTGTTTTTTCTGGTATTTGGAAATAGGATCTTTGTATGTAGCCCAGACTGTCCTGGAACTCTCTATCCTTTGGACTCAGCCTCCAGAGTGTTGTGATCACAGTCTTGTACCATTATGCCTAGACTCTTTTTACTTATTTTTAAAATAGTCTCAGACTTCTGACTCATAGAAATTATTATAGATCCCTTTACTCCCGGTTCTTCTGGGAATTATGGGATGATACATCGAGAAAATGTCTAAAAGGTAATGAGAAGATAGTCTTTTGAAATATTAGGAATGAGGGGAAAACTCAGCAGCATACTACAAAGAGAAGGTAGCCACACTTGGGGATTACCTGTTCCCTTTCTAGCAAGAGAAGGTAGCCTGGACACATTCATTCCACCCTTTGATTGAATGGAAATATATCATATGAGTTGCTGCTTGCACAAGAGACCATAGGAAGTTTTGCCAATGATAAGGAAACATTCATTAGTACTCCTTACACTAATTGGGCCTTGGAGCTCATATTTAAAAGAGTTCTGGAGCTCATATTTAAAAGATATTGAAGTGGGTGGATAAAATGAGCAAAAGGTGATTGTAGTACATCAGTTGGGACCCATTCAGGGAGCTTCTTGTTCTCTCTGTGCCTGAAAATACCCCCACTCCAAGGGAATCTGCAGTTGAACTCCCAAGCATTTATTACAGAGAAATGAAAACTTGGGCTTCCATAAAAACCCATACATGAATATCAGTAGTATCTTTAATTTTAATGAGCAAAGTCAGCAATCAGCCTAGATATTTGTAAACAGATGCCTGATTAAACAAAACTGTGATATATATATATATATATATATATATATATATATATATATGTATATATATGTAAAGCTACATATATATACATATATATATATATATATATATATATGATTTATACAGACAACAATTGCAGTGAATCTCCTGCGCCCATACAAAGTAAAACAAAAAATATGGCATATGATTTCTTTTGCAATGGTGAAATTTTTAGAAATAGAAAAGAGATTAATATTTGCCAATGGTTTGGGATGACAAAAGACCAGAGAGTCCAACATAAGTCAAAATCCCAGGAGAAATAGTAAAGCTTAATACTTGGAAGACCAAGTTTAAATGTGAAGACCAAATTGCTAGGGCAGACAAAAAATGGGAGGAACAGGAATAGGGGTCAAAAAGAGGAACTGAAGTCAGCACCATGGAAAATTGAGAAGAGTGGCACTAAATTATTTGCTGTTTTCTTTCATTTGTCACTGCATGTTGCTTGGTGAGTATGACTAGTTGAGAGTTACAAGGTCAGCTGGGAAGGTCTGAAACCCGTGTTTTATAATAATAAAAAAAGAACCAACACCCAAAGCCATTACAATAGACCTTTAAATGACCAAAAGAAATCATGAAAACAGTCAGAATTCAATAGACCTTTTAAGTAAACCTTTAAAAAATAACCCTGAACGATTATTCATCACACTAGTATCCAGGAGGAACAAAGTTAGCAGGGGTGAACATGTCATCAGCCACACTAACCCAGTCTCAACATTCTGCCAGGCTGTACTGCTGTAAGAACAAGATGTCAGCAAACATTTCTATAAGGGCTAGCCGGTATATACTTCATGCTTCACAGATCATGTGGTCTCCGTCTACTCTTGGAACCAAAATGCAGCCACTGACACTATACCTAAACATGTGAATTTAATACTTTATCAATAGAACTTATATAAGGATATTGAAATTTGAGTTCAAAGGACATTTTAGGGGTTAAAAAAACTTTCTTGTTTTGGTTTTGATTCAATAATTTAAAAACACAGAAATTTAAGTTTGGAAATATCTCAGTTGGAAAGGCTCTTGCCAAGTATATAAGAGAACCTAAGTTCAAATCACCAGCACCTACGTAAAAACATGGGTTATCTGCTTCTATAATCTCAATTCTGGGAAATTAGAAACACTGACTAGGCAGCAAGTCTAGCTCAGTGATCTCTAGATTTAAGGAAGAGACCTTGAGTCAAATGATAAGATGGAGAAACATAGAGGGGATATATTCACTGATAACCTTTGACCACCACAGATAGCACATACATGTTCATGTGCTTGTACAAATACATATATGAATATACCACACACACACACACACACACACACACACACACACACACACACACCGTAAAAATTATTCTTGTGATGAAGTTCTCTTGAAAACATAAAGCAATTGGCTAGATTTGTGCTGTGGGCCGTAACTCAGACCCATAGAATAAAAAGTACACAGCCTGCTAGACACTAAAAGGATATTCTCCCAGATAGTCCAGTGGCATTTGTTTCTGTGAAGAGAAATGAGAGATGACTTGACCTTTACTAGTGCCATTATGCATTTTAAACAAAAAAAATAAAAATAAAAATAACTGTGTTTTTAATAGACTCTTCTTTTATTTTTTTGCAGAAACTTTAGGATCAAGTTGTCTGAGTTTCCTGGTGGAGAAACTGGAGTGCCCCCCAAAAGTTTAGATTGTTTATTATATACAGTTGAATAGAGAGGTGAGGTTTTGTATACATCTTACCTGATACTAATTGTAGAATTTAATGGCTACATTAAGGGGATAAAGAGCATCACCTTATCCTTTTAGCTTTGTCTTTAGAATGCATTTTGAGCCTATCCACTTCCCATTATTTTCATTAATCCTTCCCTAGTCTAATGTCACCATTACCTGTTGCTTGGATCACTTCAAGGCCTTCCTAAATTTCTGGGTTTTGTTTTTTGGGTGTCTGTTTTTCCTTTCCTCCATCCAAACTCTCCCATATACCCCCATGGTTTCTTTTTGCCCAAATTGTTATTGCATACGTATATATTCATAAATATAACCTATTCAGTCCATATAATATCACTTGTATGTATGTTTTCAGGGCTGATTATGTTTGACATCAAACAACTAACTGCTGTGAATATCTTTCCTCAATTGCCTATAGTTCTGTGTGGAGGGTTGAAGTCACATGGGTTTTTCCCTGTCTACTTTGACATGACCAATGGTGTCATCCCTGTTCAGCTCATGTTTGGGCAGTCACGTTGGTGAGACCTCATGGATGTAGCTTCTGATTTTACTAGGAGACACAATCTCACAGCAAACTCTCTGGTTCTGTGGATCTTACAATCTTTCCACCATCTCTTCCACAATGTTCTGTGAGCCTTAACTATGGAAGTATTTTGTAGCCCTTGGGAATGGGGGCTACAATTCTGAATTTCAACTGGTTGTGATTTTCTGTATTGATCTCTGTCTATTGGAAAATAAATTTCCTTGCTGAGGGGTGAAGATTGTAGTTATCTGTGGTTATAAGAACAAATGTTTACAGATTATTGCTAAGCATTATGCTGGTTTAGTAAATTAATAGTTTGGCATGATAACCTTACCAGTGCAGTAGTGGTACACATACCTTGGCAGGAAACCCAGCTAACTAAAGAATGCCAGTGAAGTTATGGTTATTGGAGGAAAATCTACTTTCAGTTTTCTTATTACACCCTCTTATCCATCTAGAAGACAAACAATCCCTTTAAAATAGAAGTTGAAATATAATGTTCCTTTGCTTAGGACAAAATCTTACATAACACTGAAAAAAAATTTACTAAAGAAATTACCACCTATATCAGTTCTATAAGTTGGAATGTCTGAGAGGGTGCAGCTTTTTGTTTTCTTTTCCTTTTATTTTTTAAAAGAGGGTTCACTTGTAATTAACACTTGTTCATAGAAGAGAAGAAAGTAAGAGTGGGTAACACAATTCAGTTCACACTCAACTTTAGTCATGACTGACCTCCTGTTCTGAAAGTAGAAAAACTCTTTAGAGTTGTCTTGAGTTGGACCAAAATGTGTCTAAGATACTTCCTCATGGGTTAATGTCACATGTGTATTGGCTATGGAAGAGTAATACCTTTCCTGAGAGAACATTCATCATTTAAATCATAGCTAATGGTTATCATCTGGAGTCTTTCAAAAGAAGAAAGATCTGAGTATCATAGTGCCCAACTACTCTCCTATTGTCTCTCCTTTAATTCCTACACTGAGAAAAATGGTTTCCTTCTTTTTCTCAAACTAATTAAGTATAATCACACCTCAGGAATGTTGCCCTTGTCTTGCACACCCCCTGGAACACCTTTGCTTGGGTGCTTTGATCACTCCTTCATTTTACTCAAGTCTCTTGCCAAGTATAGCCACCTCAGGGAAAGAACTTTTATGGCAACCCTTTCTAAAATACCAGCTTCCGTCACCATATGCTCTGTACTTACTTTACTTTCCTTTATAGTACTTAACACTATCTGATACATAGAAATATTTTCTGCTTCTCTAATGGCTTGTTACTTATTTATCTTACTACAATACAAATTCTTTAGTACAGGATTTTATCTGTTTCATTTGCAGATCTAGCTCCAGAGTCTACAGCCACACATGATTGAAGAAGTCTTCAATATATGATTATTAAATGAATACACAAAAGAGTAAATTTTCTAAGTCTTATTTTTTGTATGTGTCAGTGCAAGAGTTTATGTGCATCATATGCATGCCTAGTGTCTATGGAGACCAGAAGTTGTAAACTATCTGATGTGTGTGCTGGGAACCAAGCAAAGGTCCTCTCCAAGAGCATCAAGTGCTCCTAACTGCTGAGCCATATTTACAGCCCTAAAAAGTGAACGTTTAAAATTGATTTATCAAAACACTGATATCTATAGCATCAGATACTGATTTTTAAATTCAGTTATAATCCTCTCTGCTTTTTCATAAGTAGTTATACACACAGAGACAGGGAGCTACAGAGAAATATAGTGACACACACGCACACACACACACACACACACACACACAGAGAGAGAGAGAGAGAGAGAGAGAGAGAGAGAGAGAGAGAGAGAGAGAGAGAGAGAGGAGGCTAATATGAGAGCTATCTTCCCTTCTTAGAACAAGACCTTCATCTCCAGGCCATTTTCACAATAAAAGGTGCCATTTCAGAACTTTCTCCTCTACTGCATCTGTCATCAATTCATGCTTTAATTGATTTGACATCCAATACCGAACCAACATTCTCTGTCCTTGTTATGTGAATATACTTTGGAAAGAAAAAGAACGGAAAGCATACGTTATTAGTCTAACAGACATTAAGCCAACGACATTTAAATTTATCCTTTCATTCTTATTTTATCTAATTTTAGCCTGGAGGCTATACCTACAATCAGTCTTCATTTTAAGACTGTCTAGTTACAAAAATTGATTTGGCTAAACTTAATTCAGAGCAATTTGAACTGAGTTAAAAAATCTTTTGTTCCTTTTATGTGGTACTGAATTTTAATTCTAAGTAACTCATCTGTTCTCTGTCTTGGTCCAGAAAGAATGGTATCTACCTTTCTATTCAGTGTGTATTCTCTGTTATTATTCTGATATTATCTAGGTGATATTGATCAATGAAAATTGTGTTCAGCATGTTCTTTTTCAGGACACTGGTATATTTCTGAGCTTGTAGAAAAAGTACCTTAAGATAGCATGATGTAGATAAAATTAATATATACAAAGTTATAAACACAAAAGACTATAGAATTAAAGCTTGTGAATACAACTCAAAATAGTACTGGATAATGGACCATGGACTGTCTATTTTCTATCTGTAGGAGGAAAGGCTAGGGAAGAAGTTTCTTAGCATAAAACAAAAGATACTTCCTTATCTGATTTAAGCAAAAGAGAAGTTAATTAAAGGTATAGTAGGGCCGTAAAGGTACCTAGAAAGCTATAGGATTGTGATTTGGTAGTAAGAAGGCAAGATCTCCAAAAAGGAATCAAAACTATGAGGCATTTGGAGAGAGGATTTATGTCAGTTCCATGAATATTGGTTACCACAGCCTTCATTGTTGACTCAGCTACCACTGGCGCCTCTGGAATGCCAAATGCTGCCGCTGCTAGTGCAAATAAATTCTATCCAGTACTTCTTAGTATTATAGATCTATTGGCCACATTCTAATATCCTAGGTGCAAGGGAAGCTGGGAAACAATAATCTGATATTTTTACTTTATTTTGTTTATTTTGAGATAAGACCTTTATGAATAACTCATGCTGGCCTTGAACTCATAATCCTCCCGACTCCAACTCTTGAGTAGTAAAATTACTAGCACATACCATCACATTCAGCATGTTTTATTTGGTTTTTGTTTGTTTTTTAAACCTGGACTAGAGCATCCGATGTTAGACATTGGCTATAAAGACAAAGAAATGAAACTAACAAATGTTCATATACCTGAGAAATATAAATCTGGTCTAGCCTCTTAAGATGTTTGCAATTCAGATGAGATGGACTTTACAAATTTACCAGTCAGTCAACACTTCCAACCTGTACTATGTACATTGTGTTAAGGGTTGTTCATAATCTGTATAATCTTAAATATCTTTCTCTTTCTAGGGTGGTAGGTGTCAAGAGTACAGAACTGAGGGATGGGGCTATCTCTAGCTTATTCTCAGATGAGTACCAACTGTGAGGCAGCCACCATATTTAGAACAGAATTTGATATATTGTTCATGTCCAATAAACATTTTTAATAATGACATTTTTGGAGGAATAGCATCCACAAATATGACAGCAGATGGTAAAACAGTTTCTCACATTTAATTTCTGCCCAAACAACTCTTGATCTTGCCTGGGAAATCAAACAGAAAATTAGAGACAGCTAGACAGAGCCTGTGAAATGGCTGGCTTAACCTATAGGTTTACTTGTTTTTCCAAGAATTTATTAAGTGTGTTTTTCCTTTACTTCTCAAGAAGAACTAAGAGAGAAAATACCAGTATATCCAGAATATGCACTGCATGTCTCTTGAGTTCAAAGGACAACTGGGAAAAAGGCAACTGCCTTATGCATATAGTAAACTTGTCATTCCTTTTTTTTGTGCTGAAGTCTCACTTGATAGGTTGACCTGGAACTCACTGTCTTCTTCAGGCTGGACTTGATCTAGTGGTGATCCTCTTGCCTCAGCCTCCTGAGTACTGGGGTTATAGTCACAAAGTACTATACTTGACTATAAACTTATTTCTTGCAAAATAAAGTAATCCCAAGGAATTTCTAACACCAGTAAACTTACATGAGGAAGCAATGCAGGAGGGGGACTCTACTGTAATCATTTCCAATATTTAAAAATGATAACCGAGGCACAAAGTGTTTGGATTTTTTACAAGAGGAACCTGTCTTATTAGCCTTATTCATATCAATTTTTATAGCAAATATTCATTGTTCAAACACCAGATTCCTTGGAATATCAAGTATGAGAAAACCCTCTGCTTTGTACCCCAATCCTAAAGACTATGGGGACTCTAGAATACAATGCTAGTTTTTTTAGTTCTAATGAAGAAGGTGATGAAAGTTTGTCAGCAAGTCAGTATGATGAAGACAGTTATTTCTCCAGGCTCGCTTCAGTTGTGTATGTGTTCCATGCCCAGGTAAGAATACAGGAGCACTAGGATCCACATACCAGAATGAAAATCCTACACATGGGCAGACTAATGTCTTATGCATGAGGCAATATGTATTATTTCTACAATGAAAAGAAAAAGATGCTTTCTACTATGTCAGTCCTATTATTCTTTTTTCTATTTTGAATCATCAGTTTCTAAGTGTGTGTGTGTGTGTGTGTGTGTGTGTGTGTGTGTGTGTGTGTGTGATTGTGTTGAGAGAGGAGGGATTTTCTTGTTTTGATACAAGATCTCCTTATGTAGACCAATGTGGCCTCAAACTTCCAAGTGCTAGGATTATAGGTATATGCCACTAAACCAAGTCTGTGTGCATTTTTGACACCCATTTAAAAGCTTTCTTCCTCATTATTACTATTTGTGGAGTGTGTGTGTGTGTGTGTGTGTGTGTGTGTGTGTGTGTGTGTGTGTGTGTGTGTGCCCATGTGTGTGTGCACCCACATAGGCAGATGCATATCATGGTTTTCATGTGTCGGTCAGAGGACATGTTTGTGGAGTTTCCTCTTTCTGGAAATCAGTTTCAGGTCAAAGGGTTCGGAGGCTGCACTGTCTTGCTATCTCACTGGCATCCAATTAAAACCAGAAAGTAGAGTGAGGGGTTGATTTCTTCTTTATGGCATCCCAGAACCCCCATGAACCATTTTACACCACATTGACTTCCCTAAGTGCACTCTGAGTTACTCTTTTTTAAAAAATAGAAATCTTCCACTCATTCACACTTGCACTATCAATATTCTGATTAAAATAACAATATAGAAAACTAACATTTCCCTCAAAAATATATGATTGTGTTGCCTTTTGACTTGTTTATTTCTGAGATGCAATGTAATGTAATTACATAATTTCTTTTTTCCCTTTCCTCCCTCAAAAGTGTCATATATACTTCTCCCCACTTAACCTTTACACACACACACACACACACACACACACACACACACACACACACACACACACACATTTTATTTTTGAGATTATAATTGCATCATTTCCCCCTTTCCTTTCCTCCCTCTAAACCCTCCCAGGAAACACCCTCTCCTTACCTCTCTTTCAAATTCATGAGCTCTTTTTCTTTAGTTATGGTGAAAATGAAAAGAAAGCATTGTGGGAGTTGAATTGAGAAGAGAATAGCAAGACCAGTATCAGAAGATGTAAATGGGAAAAAGGAGGAGCTCTAATTAGAGAGGGAGATAACAAAGGTTTATTTTATGTTTAATCACATGTCTGTGTTCAGGTATGTGCATCTCAATGCAGCTTCTTGAAGAAAACTGGATTTCAAGTCCCCCTGGAGCTGGACTTACTACAGTCATAAGCAGTTATGGTCACTGGGAACCAAACATTCCTTTGTACTGTTAAGCACTTTGCAATCTCCAGACCCATACCTCAACTTTTATTATCATCATTGTCGTCGTTGCCATCATCATCATCATCATCATCATCATCATCATCATCATGGTTTTTCAAGACAGGGTTTCTCTCTGTAACAGTCCTAGCTGTTCTAGAACTAGCTATGTAGACCAGGCTGGCCTTGAACTCACAGAGATCTGCCTGCCTCTTCCTCCCTAGTGCTGGGATTAATGGCATGCTTCACCACCACCTGGCTCCCCTCAACACTTCTTAAAAACTTTATTTAAATTTTTTAATTACTACCCATATTTACATATCCATCCCCACATTCCCTCACCCTCTCATCCTCCCATGTTCCCCACCAACCCCCCAACCCATCCCCAAACTCCTCCCCAGGGATAGTGAGGACTTCCACCAGGGACCTTAAAAGTCTGTCATATCATTTGGGGGAGGGCCTAGGCCCTCCTTGTTGTATCTGGGCTTCAATAGTTTCCCTCCATAGGGAATGGGCTCCTAAAGTCCATTTGTGCTCTAGGGTTAAAGACTGGTTCCACTGTTAGAGGTCCCATAGACTGTCTTGGCCTCCTAGCTGGCACCCACATTCAGAGGGCTTGGTTCAGTCCAATGCTGTTTCTCCAGCTTTATGACTAGGGTCTCCATGCTCTCACTAGGTCAGGTCAACTGTTTCTGCGGGTTTCTGCAGCACCATCTTGGCTCCTTTGCCCATCCCTCCTCCTTCTCCATAACTGGATTCCAGGAGTATGGTTCAGTGCTTAGCTGTGGGTGCCTGTTTCTGTTTCCAACAGCTACTGGATGAAGGCTCATGTTTAGAATTCTCCCCTCAACTTTTAAACCCACTGAATTGACTTCTCACAATCAATTTATATATCCAAAACAAGAATATAACTTCATTCTCTATATAGCATTTAGATATTTTGTTACGATGACAGCCAGAAGATTGTATTGTGATAGAGCAGCTGATGAATATCAAGGTAGGAGGCATTTTGGACAACAAAAATGAGGTTGAAAAGAGGAAAGCTATTGTGCCCATTGATACATGAAAATAAAGCTGGGGAAAAGAAAGTATTGTATAAATATTTCATTTGAGCCATCTCTTCAAATAAAATGAAGATCAATTACATCATTAGCTACTCTGAGTCCCTCTATGAGAATAATGAAGAGCCTGCCATGTTGCTACTTCCAGAACTAAACTCTGAGTCCCTTCAGGGTGGGGACTATATATATGTTATGCTTTCCTTGGCCATCTGTTAGTTTCTTAACAAACACCTTCTGCCAAAAAAAACAAAACAAAATAACAACAACAAAATTTACTGGGAAGCAAGACCAGAAGGATAAGACAAAAACACTGGAAAAGGAAAAGTTGGTTCCCATTATAGATTAGCTCAGGTCTTTTCTGTACCTCTGAACCAAGCACTTCCATTAAACAGGCCATGATTATATTTTCCACTAAGGCTTAGATAAACTACCTTAAAGTATCTTTTTTAAAAATCATACAATGGAGAGGATCATTTTTTAATGTTTGAAAAATGAAATGGTAACATTAGGAGATACAGATTCTATAGGGACAGTGTGTGTTAAAGGATGCTGTGACTTGCCTGCATTTACCTCAGTGCTCCTAAAGTACCTTCACATATATTTTTACACTTTGTCCCTCAGTCTTTACCACTCTCATCAATTTCACTAATTATCAGAGTGCTGGTTTCATGGCCAAGCTGCTGCCACCTTCTCCCATTTGACAGTCCCAGAACTGAAAGTGCCTGCATATACAACAGACTTCAAAGGTTGGAGATGCATTCATAGAGGCAAAAATGAAGCTGTGGGTTTATGGAATGGCATTTCATATCTAGACTGCCACATTGCATCTGGATCTTTGGCCCAAACAATTAATAGCAATATTGCTTTGATTACACAAGAAATAAGTCAATTTCATGAACTTCTTAGCTTTTCACTGCAGGCCTTTCCTTTACCCAGATGATACAATGTATTTATTGCAGAATTCATAAAATGTCATCAGGACTTTGAGACATAGGATTGGGGAATAGTCACTCACTCATTCAGTGACTATGGACTTGGCAAGAATAATGAGGCCCATTGCTTGCATATTTATTTCATCTGGCTGGTGCTGTGTGGCAAACCACTATAAAGCCCAGTAGCTTGACATCATTTACTCTTCATTTTCATAAATAACTGCCAGCTAGGCTACATTCAATCAGGGCTTTTGCTGGTCTTCAGGGTCACTACTGTACAGCCAGCAGACAGTAAGGATTTTGAGATAGCTCAGCTTCTTTCTTCATGTGATCTTATAGCCTTTCCATTTTCATGTGGCCTTTCCACATGATGTCTCTAGCCAGGTGGCCTTCTCAGCAGAGAAGTCATATCCCTTTTATATTATCTTGGGTGTTCAAGAGCCAAAGTCATAGACACTAGGCCTTGGATCCAAAATGATCACAACATCACTTCCACAATATGCTTTGGATTCAAGCAAATATAAGCCAAATAACAAGAGCAAAATGTAGAAGGTATGAATACCAAGAACTGTGCTTCTGAGTTCAACAGATGAAAATAATGTCAGCACCCAAATGGCTCAGTTTTTCCTCTTTCTTTGTCAAACACACAAACGTTCTGTAGGTGAATGTTTGAAGTCTTTCAGGCAAATTGGCATGACCACCATGTGATGAATATGAACATCTAAGGCCAGTATAGAGACAAGAAAAGACCTGCCCTAACCAGAAGAAAACAGAAATCAAAAGTCTGACATTTCCGTGTTACAAAATCTCTTTGGATTTCAGTATTTTCATCTGGAAAACAGGAATAATGATGCATGTCCACTTACTTCAAAAGATTATTATATTAAGAAAACATCTGAGAAATTTTATTTCAAAATGTAAGTCACCATACACCAGTAAGTTGCTATTAGAGCACTGATGGATTTCATGATTGCCATTTTGTGTTCTGTTTTGAAACCTCTGTGATTATTGAATTATGATTGTAATTTCGGATGAGCATTCTTTCAGCTTTTAGTCAGATCAAAATATTAATGATTCTTCAGTTCTTATTCCTTAGTTTCTTGTTTCAGCAACTAATTTAGACAATGGCTTTTAAACCACAAGAGAATATTTGGCTATTATGTTGCTCCTCCACTGATTTTACTGATAAACATTCTGTAGCCTGTGATTAAGTAATTTCTCATGCTCTTTCCATAATAGTGCAAGATTATAATAATTTTCTGCCCAAGGTATTATGGAATGTTTATTAATATCCTGGTTATTTATAGAATGCTCCAGCTTATTACTTCTGTACTATTCAGGTTTGTACTATTTAATAAGTGTCCTTAAGATAAAAAGGACAGAACTTTATTTTATTTACTTATATATTTGCTTATTTTTGAGACAGAGTGTCACTCTGTATCATAGGTTGGCCTAGAAAGCACTGTACTGGGTCTCTCAATCTTCCTGCCTCCTTTGTGCCAAGAATTCATGCCCAACTTCAATGATAGAACATTTAAACAATTGGAAGGACCAAAGTAGATTTTGCTTTGACATAAACATTTCATCCCTTGTGCTCCTCAGTGGGAGCAAAGGGAAATTCGGGGACTGACAGGAGTCCTCCAAACCTACAGTGTGGGCATCTTGTAAAAACTTGGCCAAGTGTTGCTTACTATCTGCTGCTAGGGGAGCAGCTAAGCATGGGAGAAAGGTTGGCAGCCTGTATCCACATTACTGCAGCCAGCCAGCTGGGAAGCAATTCCAGCTGGAACTGTGAACTGATGTTTAGTTCCATTGAGAATCACTGCTGGGAACCACAGGCCAGAGCATTTGATGCCTCCTCCAAGTGCCAGATCTCCATATGCTGTACAAGTTGCCAGTGTCAGTTTTACCAAAGAGGAGAATTTTCAACCTAATGTTCTCCTGAATTTATACTGAGTTATACATTCATTTTAAACAGCAACTGAAGATGTCAACTTTTCAAGAGTTATAAAGATTGGGAAAAGTTAATTTTTGTTTTGTTGCCTTTTTTCTCTCTCATTTGCAAGATGAGTAACAGAAAGTAGAACGAAAAATAAACTTGTAAAAGAAATACATTCACATCTAAAAGTGTCTTTTTGTTGTAAGATTAATACACTACAAGTATAAAATAAATAGATCAGAACATATCCCTTATAAAATAATTGACTTTACCACATTGCACATGAAAAATCAATAATAAAAAAGGGACAGGAGAGATGACTCAATGTTAAGAGCACTGGTTGCTCTTCCAGAAGACCTGGATTCAATTCATAGCACCCACATGGCAGCTCAAAACTGTCTATAGAACCTGTTCTAAATGATCCAATGCCTTCTTCTGACATCTGTGAACACCAAATATGCATGTACTGCATAAACATACATGTAGGCAAACACCCATATACATAAAATAAAATGAAAACTATAGTAGTACACAAGTACATCAAATGCTCTTATGAAACATTGTCTCAATCCTTACAAGATGAGAAGAAAAGGGAAACACAGAGAGAGCTGAATGACTTCCACTATTTCCCATAGCATGTAAGTGGCAGATTTGAAATTAAAACTCAATTAAACTCCCAAGTTTGGAACTGAATTTCTGAGATGATTGTGGAATTTCTAAGGAACTTGCTCTCATTTCTTTAAAAACCAGACAAACTATGTATTCCAAAAATCATTCCTTGACCTGAACATACTATAAAACTTGTTTCAAAAATGAACTCCAAAGCTCCCGAACTTTAAGAAAATGTACTTATTAGCTGGTCTGTTGTATTTATGTGTCTTTGGTACTGTGGAGGGAAAGCCTGAGGTCATGTGCATGCTAGGCTGATGCTTTACCAGTAAGTCACATACTTATTTAAAGGTATGGGAGCTACAGAGATGGCTCAGGGTCTAAAAGCACCTGCTGATCTTGGAAAGGACCCAGGTTTGATACCCAGCAACCACTTCATGGCTCACAATTGGCTGTAACTACAGTTCCAGGGAGTTGCATCCACTTCTGTTCTCCATGGGTACCAGGCATGCACATGTTGCACATAACACATACATGCAGGCAAAACATTCTTGCACACAAAAATACCAAATATATACAAATCATTTTTAAAGGTTAATTTTTAACGTTTTATAGCATATCCTTGGTGCCTTACAGAGCACCCTATATTTATAGCAAATCCTTTCTGCAAAAAAAGTAAGAGAGAACCAACAAAAATTCCCTAGGTATCACCATCAGGATATTTAGCCATTCATTTCCAGAGGACCATCATTACTAACATTTCTTTTTTTTCTCAAATATGTTGCATTCTGTCAATGAGATAAAATTTCAACCCATTGCCATTTACTTTGTAGCCCTATTAACTGGAAGGTATATTCAAATACAAGCATCTATTTTCCTTATACTAGAAAAATATATTTATATCAAAAAGGAATGTCAAGAAAGGAAGAACCATAAAAGGATTTTAAATAATGTATCTGAACACCAATGAAAGACTAAAACCTATTTCTGTAGTTACACCATACATATGGGATGCCCTTTGTGCTTTCAAGTTTAGGGGTGGCACAGGACCACACTGTTCAGGCTGGGAGTCCTAAGCTCGATCTCCAGTATCCAAACTGTATTACCTCAGCAGAGAAGTTTATTGACTTCTCTAAAACACTTGGATTTCCAATAAAATTGTAAGAATTTCGCCCTTACCAAATAATCTATAAGAAAAACAAATTTTCATCAGCATTTTTATTAATCAAAATTTATATTACTTTTTAAAATTTTTATTAGAAAGAAAATTATTTTACATGTCAATCCCAGGTTCCTTTTTATCCCCTCCTCCCCTGACCCCCCAACTAACACCCTACATATCCCATACCCTTTTGGCTCCCAAGGGAGGGTGAGGCCTTCCATAGGGGGTCTTAAATTCTGTCTTATTCTTTGGGATAGGGCCTAGGCCAATCCCCTTGTGTCTAGGCTCAGGGAATATCCCTCCTTGTGGAATGGGCTCCCAAAGTCCATTCCTATGCTAAGGATAAGTACTGATCCACTACAAGAAGTTCCGTAGATTTCCAAGGTCTCAACAATGACATACACATTCAGGGGGTCTGGATCAGTCCCATGCGGGTTTCCCAGCTATCAGTCTGGGGACGAAGAGTTTTCCCTTGTTCAGGTCAGATGTTTCTGTGGGTTTCACCAGGCTCATCTGTACCCCTTTGCTCATCAGTCCTCCTTCTCTGCATTTGGATTTCAGTTCAGTTCAGTATTTAACTATGGGTGTCTGCTTCTATCTACTTCCACCAGCTGCTGGATGAAGGCTATATAATGTCATATGAATTAGTCCTCAATCTCATTATCAGGAGAGGACATTTAAGGTAGCCTCTCCTCTGTTGCTTAGATTGTTAGTTGGTGACATCTTTGTAGCTCATCTGACATTTGCCTATTGCCTGATTTCTCTTTAATCTATAATGTCTCCCTCTATTATATTATCACATGTCTCGCTTTCTTCTGTTCTTCAACTTAACCTCCCTGCCCAATCATGTCTTCCACACCCCTCCTCTTCTCTCCTCATACTGCTAGATCCCTCTCCCCTCTACCCCACTAGCAATTTGCTCAGGAGATCTTGCCCCTTTCTGCTTCGCCAGGGGACCATGTTTACTAGCTTCTCTGAAGTGTGGACTGTAGGCTGGTAATCTGTTACTCTATGTCTAAAATCCACATATGAGTGAGTACATACTATGTTTGCCCTTTTGTGACTGGGTTACCTCGCTCATAATGGTTTCTTGTAGTTCCATCTGTTTGCCTGAGAATTTTAAGATTCCTTTGTTTTTTTTTTTCTGCTGAGTAGTAATCCATATAGATTTCCAAAGTGGCTGTACGATTTGGCATTCCATCCAGCAGTGGAGGAGTGTTCCCCTTTCTCCACATCCTCTCCAGCATAAACTGCCATTGGTGTTTTTGATTTTAGCCATTCTGAAAGGTGTGAGGTGGTATCTCAGAGTTGTTTTGAGTTGCATTTCCCTGATGGCTAAGGATGTTGAACACTTTCTTATGTGTCTTTCAGACATTTTAGATTTCTCTATTGAGAATTGTCTATTTAGTTCTGTACCACACTTTTTAATTGGATTATTTGGTGTTTGGGAGGCTAGCTTCTTGAGTTCTTTTTAAGTTTTGGCGATCAGCCCTCTGTCGGAAGTGGGGTTGGTGAATATCTTTTCCCAATTTGTGGGCTGTCATTTTGTCTTGTTGACTGTGTCCTTTGCCTTACAGAAGCTTCTCAGTTTCATTAGGTCCCATTTATTAATTGTTGATCTCAGTGCCTGTGCTAGTGGTGTTATGCTCAGGAAGAGTTCTCCTGTACCAATTCATTCAAGAGTATTTCCTACTTCTGCTTCTAATAAGTTCAGTGTGGCTAGGTTTATGAGGTCTTTGATCCATTTGGACTTAAGTTTTGTGCATGGCTATAGATATGGATCTATCTGCAGTCTTCTACATGCTAGCATCCAGTTATGCCAGCATCATTTGTTGAAAATGCTTTCTTTATTCCATTGTATAGCTTTAGCTTCTTTGTCAAATTTCAGGTGTTCATAGGTGTGTGGGTTAATATCAGGGTTTTTGACTCGATTCCATTGTTCCACCTGCCTATTTTTGTGCCAATACCAAGCTGTTTTTCAGGACTATAGCTCTGTAATAGAACTTGAAGTCAGGGATGGTGATGCTTCCAGAAGTTCCTTTTTTGTACAGGGTTGTTTTGGCTATCCCGGGTCTTTTGTTTCTCCATGTAAAGTTGAGAATTGTTTTTTCAAGGTCTGTGAAGAATTGTGCTGGGATTTTGATGGGGATTGCATTGAATCTGTAGATTGCTTTTGGCAAGATTGCCATTTTTACTATGTTGAATGTACCTATCCAAGAACATGGAAGACCCTTCCATTTTCTGGTATCTTCTTTAATTTCTTTCTTTAAAGACTCACAATTTTTGTGATACAGGTCTTTCACTTTTTTGGTTAGCGTTATCCCAAGGTATTTTATGTTGTTTGTGGCAATTGTAAACGGTGATGTTTCTCTGATTTCTTTTTCAGCCCATTCATCATCCATATATAGTAGGGCTACTGATTTTTTTGAGTTAACCTTGTGTATCCTGCCACTTTCCTGAAGGTGTTTACCAGCTGTAGGTGTTCCCTGGTAGAGTTTTTCAGGTTACTTATGTAGACTATCATATCATCTGCAAACAAGGAAAGCTTGACTTCTTCCTTTCCTATTTGTGTCACCTTGATATCCTTTTGTTGTCTTATTGCTCTAGCTAGAACTTCAAGTATATTATTGAAGAGATAAATGAGAGAGTGGACAGCCTAGTCTTATTCCTGATTTTAGAGGAATCTCATTGAGTTTCTCTCCATTCAATTTGATGTTGCCTGTTGGCTTACTGTATATTGTTTTTATTATGTTCAGATATGTCCCGGTTATTCCTGATCTCTCCAGGACCTTTATCATGAAGGGATGTTGGATTTTGTCAAAGGTTTTTTCAGCGTCTAGTGAGATGATCATGTGGTTTTTCTTCTTCAGTTGGTTTATATGGTGGTTTACATTGATAGATTTTCTAATGTTGAACCAATCTGGCATCCCGGGGATGAAGCCTACTTGATCATGGTGGATGATTTTTCTGATAAGTTCTTAGATTTGGTTTGCCAGTATTTTATTGAGTATTTTTGCATCAATGTTCATGAGGGATATTGGTCTGTAGTTTTCTTTCTTACTTGTGTCTTTTTGTGGCTTGGGTACCAAAGTAATTGCAGCCTTGTTAAAAGACTTTGGCAATGAACCTTCTGCTTCTATTGTTTGGATGACTTTCTGGTAGAATTCTGCACTGAAGCCATCTGGCCTTGGGATTTTTTGGTTGGGAGACTCCTGGATGACTCTGCTTCTATTTCCTTAGAAGTAGTAGGTCTATTTAAGTTGCTTATATGTTCTTGATTCAATTTTGGTAAGTGTTATCTGTCCAGAAAATTGTCCATTTCCTTTAAATTTTTGAATTTTGTGGAGTATAAGGTTTTCAAAGTATGACCTGACGATTCTCTGGATTTCCTCATTTCCTCAGTGTCCATTGTTATGTCCCCCTTTTCATTTCTGATTTTGTTAATTTGCATGTTCTCTCTCTGCCTTTTTATTAGTTTGGATAAAGTTTTGTCTATCCTATTGATTTTCTAAAGAACCAACTATTTGTCACCTTGATTCTTTGAATTGTTTTCTTTGTTTCGAATTTATTGATTTCTGCCCTCAGTTTGATTATTTCCTGGTGTCTACTCCTCCGGGGTGAATTTGCTTCCGTTTGTTCTAGAGCTTTCAGCTGTGATGCCAACTCTCTGGTGTAACTATTCTCTAGTTTCTTCATGAGAACACTTAGAGCTATGAATTTTCCTCTTAGTACTGCTTTCAAAGTGTCCCATAAGTTTGGGTATGTTGTGTCTTCATTTTCATTGAATTCTAGGAAGTCTTTAATTTCTTTCTTTATTTCTTCCTTGACCCAGGAATGGTGTAGTTTGGTGTTTTCCATGAGTTGATAAGTTTTCTGCAATTTGTGTTGTTTTTGAATTCTAACTTTAAGGCATGGTGTTCTGATAAGACACAGGGGGTTATTCCAATTTTTGTACCTGTTGCTGTGTTGCCTAGTATGTGGTCGATTTTAGAGAAGGTCCCATGTGATGCTGAAAAGAATGCATATACTTTTGTGTTTGGATGGAAAGTTTTATAGATGTCTGTCAATCCCAATTTGGTCATAACTTCTGTTATTTCCTGTATCTCTTTGTTAAGTTTCTGTCTGGTGGTCCTGCCCAGTGGTGAGAGTGGGGTGTTGAAGTCTCCCTCGATAACTATGTGAGGTCTTATTTGTGATTTGAGTTTTAATAATGTTTCTTTTACGAATGTTGGTGCCTTTGTATTTGGGGCATAGATGTTTAGAATTGAGACTTCTTCCTGATGGAATTTTTCCTGTGATGAGTATGAAATGGCCTTCTTCATCTCTTTTGATTGATTTTAGTTTGAAGTCTAATTGGTTAGATACTAGGATAGCTACTCCAGCTTGTTTCTTTGGTCCATTTGATTGGAATATCTTATCCCAACCCTTTACTGTGAGGTAATGTCTGTCTTTGAATTCAAGGTGTGCTTCTTGTATGAAGTAGAAGGATAGAATCTGTGTCTTCGTATCCACTCTGTTAGCCTTGTCTTTTTATAGGTGAGTTAAGACCATTAATTTTGAGGGAAATTAAGGACTATTGAATGTTTATTCTTGTTTGTTTTTGATTTGTTGTTGATAGTGGTATTGTATGAGGATTTACCCTGCTTTTTCTTTTGGCTATTGGTAAAGTGGGATTATTTATTTCCTATGTTTTTGTGAGTGTAGTTAATTTCCTTAGGTCGGAGTTTTCCTTCCAGTCCTTTCTGTAGGGATGGATTAGTGGTTGCATATTGTTTAAATCTGTTTTTTTTTGTGGAATATCTTGTTTTCTCCATTTATAGTGATTGAAATCTTTGTTGGGTATAGTAGTCTGTGCTGGCATCTGTGTTCTCTCAGAGTTGGTAGAATATCTATCCAGGTCCTTCTGGATTTCAGAGTTTCCAACGAGTTATCAAGTGTAATTCTGATAGGTTTACCTTTATATGTTACTTGGCCTTTTTCCTTTGCTGCTCTTAATATTCTTTCTGTATTCTGTGTGTTCGGTATTTTAATTATTATGTGACGAGGGGACTTTCTTTTTGTGGTCCACTCTATTTGGCGTTCTGTAGGCTTCTTGGACTTTCATTGGCATGTCTTTTTTTAGGTTAGGGAAGTTTTCTTCTATGATTTTGTTGAATATATTTTCTGTACCTTTTGAGTTGGGTTTCTTCACCTTCTTCTATACCTATTGTCCTTAGGTGTGGTCTCTTCATGGTGTCCCATATATCCTGGATATTTTGTGTTAAGGATTTGTTGGACTTAAGCTTTTCTTTGCTTGATGAATTTATTTCCTCTAGTTTGTCTTCAGCACCTGAGATTCTGTCTTCCATCTCTTGTATTCTGTTGGCTATCCTTGCATCTGTGGTTCCAAATTGTTTACTCAGCTTTTCCACTTCCAGCATTCCCTCAATCTACTTTATTGTCTCTATTTCAGTTTTCAGTTCTTGAACTGTTTCCTTCAGTTTAATTGTATTTCCTTGGCTTTCCTTGATTTCTTGCATCTTTTGGTTTTGCTTTTCTTCCATTTATCTGAAGGATTTTTCTGATTTCCTCTCTAAGGGTCTCTATCATCTGCATGAAGTTGCTTTTAAGGTTTCTCTCTTATGCTTCATCTGTGTTGGGATGTTCAGGTCTTGCTGGTGTAGAGTCCCTAGACTCTGGTGGTATCATATTTGTTTTCCTGTTGTTGGATGTGTTCTTATATTGTTGTCTTCCCATCTCTTCTTCCAGTGGGTACAGATGGTGTCTCTTTCTTTCCTGGTGTGTATGGGTCCGGGGTTCTCTTCTGGTGGGTGCAACTGGGTCCAATACTCTGATGGGTTTCAAGGTGGGTACAGGCAGGTCTGTGGCACTAGGGTGAGAGCAGGACTAGGGCATAGATGTCAGCAGACTCTGGATTGCTTGGTCCTCAGCTACCGAGTCAACCTACCTGCAGACCCCAGGGCAGGAGTTCCCAGAGTGGGCAGGTAGAAGTTGGGCCCAAGTCAGGGGCTTAATTCATCAAAATTAAATGACTAGAATTTTGTAGTGTTCTTTTTTCAAATTGTATAAATTTTGTGGTGCTCTTTTTTACAAATTGTATAATTTTTAAAGTTTTTAATGTGTGTGTGTGTGTGTGTGTGTGTGTGTGTGTGTGTGTGTGTATGGTCTTGTTTAAACTGTTACTTTGGGACATAGTATCACTAAGTTGCCTCGAGTGGCCTTGAACCCACTATGTAACATCTGCAGGTCTTAAACTTGTGATCCTTCTGCCTCAATCTCCCAAGTAGTTGTAATTACATTCTTGTGTTACCAGGTGCGATCTCATTTCCATTCCCTGTCTTATTGCTCCAACGAATGCAATATAACTTGTCCCTGTGGGCTGAGTTTCTTGGGGCTCCTAGAAAACTGTAAGTAGCAGACTCTCTGTGGGTTCAGTCCAGCTAGTTTAGACATATGTAGTCGGCCCTTATTAGTCAGAGCTGCATATAGGGGCTCATTCACTATGTCAGCAAGGCATCCAGGGCTTTAGCAATTACAGGAACAGTGTGGGCCTGTCTTAAGGCCACTCTTAATGGCCAGCAGAAACAAGCAGCCAAGGTTCACATGGACAGGAAAGACTGACTTAGATGGAAGGTTGCATAAACTGACTACAGTTTAAAAGATATTGCTTGACTCTGACAGTGAACTAGACATAGAAAGGGAAACACAGACAAGATTCATGCTTTAGTCAAATTGGTAGCTGTCTACAGTGTCTACTGATTCAAGTACAGCTATTCTTCTACTGGTCTGATTAATGGAAAAGACCACTATTTGGCCTAACCTTTGTTCAATGCTCTGAGAGATTCTGTTTAGATGGAAGTTTATTATCAGATAAAAGTAATCATATTGAGCCAATGGTCCTTAATGCTATATTTGCAGAGTAAGGCTCTGTGGTAATAAACTTCAAAAAGGCTAAAGTTTCTCTGGGAAAAAAGGCTAATGCTAAAATTCCCCACTCTTGGCTAATAATGCTCAAGAATGATCTACCCAACTATGACATAGATAACCAAGAATTACTGTTTATTGGGGGTGGGTAGGATAAGGTTGTAGGTAAGCATGTGACCTTTTAAGGCCACTTTTCTCTGTGTTACCTTTTCTTTGATTCCTTCAGTGTGTCCATTTCCATCAGTTGAATGTCCAGGGCATTGGAGGCCACATGGGGTCATGGCTTCAGGGTTTCCTCAACTTGAAATTCTCTGAAACATGCTTGACTAGGCATTCAATTTAGGTATCATCTGCCTTCTGTCACAAATGCCTTATGTGGACCTTGTCAAAATCCTTCTCCCAAGCATCTGCTACTATGGAAATCTAGGAAATTCAAAGTCCAAGCTTAGAAAGAAGACACAGGCTAAAAGTTTTGAAATTCCTCTTATCAGAAAAACCTCAAAAGTTTTTTCTCTCTAGTCAGCCAAATATTCCTTTTCCTACTTCTACTGCAATACCAGCTCACACACCCCCAGACACAGACACACACTAGCACACACACACACACACACATATCTTCAAGAATGGTGACACATTTCTATTGTTTGTAGAGTTGTAAGACTTTTTATGATCTCATTGTGGCCAATGTATCATTTGCTAATGGTTGTAAAATTCAAGGTTATAGTGAATGGCAACCTTCAGGCCTATGTCTACTACTCTTTCTAATGTTTTTCAGATTTCTCTGTTATGTTCACAGATTCAAGTCAGCTATTTCCACCTAAGCACCTGCTCTGATTCCCTGTGCCACTCATATTATACATTTCAAAGATGCTTCCCTGTGACACCAAATTGTTTGATGTTATTAAAAGCATGCTATTGATATTCATATCAATTATGTCTTGAGTATTATGTTTAGTATATCTATTAATAAAACCCCAATTTTTCTCTTTTTCTTGCTTCTGAAAAAATAGTTCATAGGGACACAAATGGCAATATTAAAGCTATCAACCATAGAAGTCAATACTTTGTGGCAGCATGTAATTTAAGAGTTGCATCCATCTGAATTCAGATCTGGGGCTTTCTAAATGTACACATATTAGCTGCACACCAGAAGCTGCAAGCTGTCAAATGATGGAGCATGGATGTTTTGAAAATGAACTTTTGAGCAAAATGGGGAAATTGTAAAAGCTAGGCTAGTGCATAAAAGACACACACCTCTCCTCTCACTAAATAGTTTTAGGGTCATCCATAATGATTCGTCTTTGTTGCAAAATCCCTCCCTCTGCAAAAGTTTTCATTTTAGCCTTAAAGTGGAATTTTTCAGAAAGGAAGAATATGTTCTCTCGTGATTTCTGGAAGCTTGTGTAGAAATAATATACGGTATAATCTTTGATTTACACGTTCATAACTATATTAAAATGTTTCATCATTGTATCACTATATTTCTCAAAACCAAAATATTTTCACAATATAAAAAGTATCAATAGAGAAAAATGTGTTTGATATTATTAAAATCATGCTATTGACATTCATATCAATTGTGTGTTGAGTGTTATTATTGGTTTAAAAGAAATATCTAAATGTGAGTTTATATTAAGTGATGTGAGGCTTGGGACCAAATTATAAATAGATTATAATTGCCCACACTTTGCCAGCCAATGAGTACAAATGCAGAGGAAGGCTAGATATTACTTAAATTTTTACAAATATTCTTTCATAGACTTTTGCCCTTTACAGATGATGTTTGAAACATATTGATATTTCTGTAAGTTATTTCTCTTAGGACCAAGAATGTTTAAGGTGCTTAAGACTAGAAGTGGTAATCAAAACAACTCTGAGATAATATCTTACTCCTGTCAGAATGGCCAAAATCAAAAACACCAATGACAGTTTATGCTGGAGAGGATGTGGAGAAAGGGGAATATTCTCCACTGCTGGTGGGAGTGCCAACTTGTACAGCCACTTTGGAAATCAGTATGGCAACTCCTCAAGAAAATGGGAATCAGTCTACTACAAGATCCAGCAATTCCTCTCTTAGGCATATACCCAAAGCACATTCATAAAGGACATCTGTTGAACGATGTTCATAGCAGCACTATTTGTAATAGCCAGAAACTGGAAGCAGCCCAGATGCCCCTCAACCGAAGAATGAATAGAGAAAATGTGGTACATTTACACAATGGAGTACTGCTCAGCAGAAAAAAAAATGGAATCTTGAAATTTGCAGGAAAATGGATGGAATTAGAAAAAACCATTCTGAGCGAGGTAACCCAGTTACAAAAAGACAAACATGGTATATACTCACTCATATGTGGATTTTAGACATAGAGTAAAGGATTACCAACCTACAATCCACACTGCCAGAGAAGCTAGTAAAGTAAACAAGGAGGACCCTAAGAGAGACATACATGGTCCCCTGGAGAAGGGGAAAGAGGCAAGATCCTCTGAGCAAATTGGGATCATGGGAAGAGGGGGAAGGGAGCTAGGAGACTGAGAAGGAGAGAAGAGGAGGGATGCAGAGGACATGAGGGAGCAGAAAGTTTGAGTCAGGCAAAGAATACAAGATAACAAGAATGGAGATACCATAAAAGAGAGAGACATTTTAGGTTTACAGAGTAATCTTGCACTAGGGAAATGCCTGGAGATCTACAAAGATGACACAATCTAACAATCTAAGCAACAGAGGAGAGGCTACCTTAAATGCCCTCCCCTAATAATGAGACAGGATGACTGACTTATTTGCCACCCGATAGGCCTCATCCAACAGCTGGTGGAAATAGAAGCAGACATCCACAACTAATCACTGAACTGAGCTGGAATCCAGATGCAGAGAAGGACGAGTGAAGAGCAAAGGGGTCCTGACCAGGCTGGTGAAACCCACAGAAACAGCTGACCTAAACATCGGGGAACTCTTGCTCCCCAGACTGATAGCTGGGATACCAGCATGGGACTGATCCAGACCCCAGGAACATGGGTTTCAGTGAGGAAACCTTGGAAATCTATGGGACCTCCTGTAGTAGTTCAGTACTTATCCCTAGCATAGGTGTGGACTTTAGGAGCCCACTCCATATAGCAGAATACTCTCTTAGACAAGACACACAGGGGTGGGCCTAGGCCCTATTGCAAAGGATATGATAGACTCTGATGACACCCTATGGAAGGCCTCACCATCCAGGGGGAACAGAAAGGATATGTGATAGGTAGGGTTTTAGTTGTGGGGGGATGCTAGGGGAGGAAGGGAAGGAGAAGGGAACTGGGATTGTCATGTAAAACAATCTTGTTTCTAATTCAAATAAAAAATCTGCAAAACAAAACAAAAGAAAGACTTGAAGTGGTTTTTTTTGTGTGTTTTTCTGGTTTTAGAATATTTGCTTACATACAGTAGGGTGAGACCCAATTCTCAACAGAATGTATCTTTGTTTATTTGTTTAGATTTCTTATATGTTTTCTATACATATACTGAAGATAATTTTATTCGATAGTTCTTAGAATGTCTGTTTGATGGCAATCTACTACATGTGGTCATGTGTGGAAATTTACACTTGTGGCATCAAAAAGTTTCAGATTCTGTGACATTTTAGATTCCACAGTTTGGGATAAGGAATGTTCAATCTTAATTTTTGATAGTTTGGTAAATCTCATTACATGCAAATAAAATGAAGAATGCATAGGGAAAATGAAAACTTTCAATACTGATACAAAATGACAGATAATCTGGTAATGTCTGTGAAAGTTCCTAATGCAAAATACCCTCTGACATAGTAATATTGGTTTGAAGAATATAAATGAATGCTGTGTTAGCATGTTTCCTGAAGCATTTTTTAAGAAGGCAAGAAACCCTGGAAACAAATTGCATGTCCATCAGTAAGGTAATGGATGAATAAATTACACCATATCTAAAAGATAATATTCTGCAGCTATTTTGAAAAGAACGAGCTAGATCTATTTTGATTTGGGAGGGCCCATGACATATCATCTAGTAAATCATCAAGTGGCAAAGGAAAGTGCACATAATAGCATACTTTGTCCAAACAGAAGCATAGTGTGTGTGCTTTTATATTTATTTTTAAGGTTATGGAAGGCTAATGATAGGTATTAAGTCTGATTTACTCAAAAAAAAGTGAGGTAGGTACATAGATACTTACATTAAAGGTAAAATCTTAGTACTATTTCCCTACTTGAGATGATCAATTTGTAACTCAAAGATTTAAAGGAAGGAAAAGAGAGGAAAGAGGAGAGCCTCTTGAGAAGCCTGTGGCCACTCTAGGATGTGAACTACTGTCCTCCACTTACATCTCTTATTCCCATCACTTAATGTTCATGCTTAAAGCTGTATTTAAATCTTTTCTCAATAAACAACATTGCTTTGAAAACACTAAAGAAGGAGCAGGGATGGCGCTCAAGAGAGTACTACTTTTAAAGGGCAAGACATAGGTAATATACTGCTGTGGAAACCCACACCAATCAGCATGTTATAGAATGCCTATAATATGTTTCCTATGGAGGCCAGCATCAGAAAAAAAAGTGAAATGAGCTACCCTCCCTCCTCAAACCCCTATGTGCCTATCAAATGCACACAGCATCTCAAAGACACTGCTTTATCCAGGCCTGGTACACATATGTGTCTGTCAATCAGTTAGAAAGAAAGTATAGACTCAATTAGCTGGAGCAGATTCCGTGGGTAAATCTGGGACTGCCACATGCCCTTATCTCCCAGCCATTACCACTTGATTTTATGCCAGTGCAGCTTTGAACTGCCAGATCGGCATCTCTGGGATAAACACTCTCTTGACCACAGGGTCTACTCTGACCCCACACCCAACAGGTCAGAAATACATGAAAATATGTCAGTTAAGGACCCAGGACATATTGGTAGAAATCTCCACCTTCCTTGTCTTTTGAGTAGAAACACTGTGGTCTTGAGTTTCCCAGCTTGAGCATTCTTCTTTCCCGGCCTTACTCCTTCTAATGAGTTATCTTTAGGAATACTTGCAATAAAATTCTTATCTGAGGAACCTAAATGCAAGCAGTGGGGGATTACAGTCTTCTTTGTACCTCGTAACTTTTATACATACCTTTTATTCATTTATATCTCATAAATATGTACAGAACACCTAAACATCAAGCCTAGACAGAGAAATAAAACACTGTAGATATTTTAGGAGAACTTTTATTTCAAAATCATAGTAATTTTCTATTATTGATATGACAAGTTGACACAAACAGTAATAACACAAATTGATCCTCTTATATCTCTGGAAGTCAAAAGTCCAAAGTTAAGATTCCCTAGGCTAAAGTCAAATTATGCAAGGGACTGACTTGTTTTTTCTGGAGGCTAAGAGGGGGACATTTTCATTTTGTTCAGTAAATTATGCATGTTGGCTATTGTACTCTTCACTTCCATAATTACCATTTGAGTCCATTAAATTTCTTAAAAATTTTGTTTTGGGGGTGTGTGCATGTGAGCGCCTGTGTGTGTGTGTGTGTGTGTGTGTGTGTGTGTGTGTGTGTGTGTGTGTCCAAGTCCCACAATGTGAGTGTGAAGATCACAGAACAACTTTTAGAAGTCAGTTCTTCTGCAGATGACAGGCATTGCAGATAAAAGGGGATGCGGATGATAGAAAGTGTGGATAACACCATGGATAACAGGCAGGCAGCCTGGGTAACAGGCAGGCAGCACTGATAACAGGCTGCATGGATAGCAGGAACCGTGGATACCAGGCAATGCGGATAACAGTTCATGCAGATAACAGGCAGTGCAGATAACAAACAGCACAGATAACAAGCAGGCAGAATGGATAACAGACAGGCAGTGCAGTTAATAGGCAGTGTAGGTAATAGGCAGCGTGGATAACAGGGAGTGTGGATAAGAGTCAGTGCGAATAACAGGCAGCACAGATAACAGTCAATGCGGATAACAGGCAGGCAGCATGGATAACAGGCAAGTAGCACCGATAATAGGCAACACTAATAACAGGTACCATGGTTAACAGACAGCACAGATAACAGGCAGGCAGCACGGATAACATGCTAGCAGCACAGATAACAGGCAGCACTGCTAACAGGCAACGAGGACAACAGCCAGTGGAGATAACAGGAAGCGCGGATAATAGAAAGCACAGATAACAGGAAGCAGGATAACAGGCAGCTCAGATAATATACAGCCTGGATAACAAGCAGGCAGCACGGATAACAGGCAGTGTGGGTAACAGGCAGTGCAGATAACAGACTGCGCACATACTAGACAGGCAGCGCTAAGAGGCAGGCAGCAGGGATAACAGGCAGTGAGGATAACGCCAGCATGTATAACAAAAGCCAAGATAGCAGGCAGGCATCACTAATAACAGACAGGCAGTGCGGATAACAGGCAGCACAGATAACAGGCACCTCGGATCACAGGCAGTGTGGATAATAAACAGTGCGAGTAACAGGCAGGCAGCACGGATAACAGGAAGGTAGCGCAGATAACAGGCAACGCGGATAACAGGCAGCATGGAAAATAGGAATCATGGATAACAGGATGCATGGATAACAGACAGGCAGCACGGAAAACAGGCAGGGAGCATGGGTAACAGGCAGGTAGCAGAGATAACATGCAACGTGGATAACAGGCAGGCAGCATGGATAACAGGGAAGCAGTGCGGATAATAGGCAATGTGGATAAAAGGCAGTGTGGATAATAGGCATTGTGGCTAGCAGACAGCATGGATAATAGGTAGGCACAACGGATAACAGGAAAGCAGCACAGTTAACAGGCAGTGCGAATAACAGACAGCACAGATAACAGGCAGTGCAGATAACAGGCACTGGACATAGCAGGCAGCGCTGATAACAGGCAGCATGGATCAGAGACAGTGCGGATAACTGGTATCATAGATAACAGGCAGTGAGAATAACAGGCAGGCAAGGTGAATAACAGGCAGTAGAGATAGATAACAGGCAGGCAGCTCAGTTGCTAGGCAATGCAGACAACAGGCAGTGCAAATAATAGATTGCATGTAACACAGGAAGCACAGATAACAGGCAGACAGCTCATCTAACAGACAGGCAGTGCAGATAACAGAGTGGATAATAGCACAGATAACAGGGAGGTCAGATAGCAGGCAGAACAGTCTCTCTTGTTTGCTAGGCTACCCAGCCCACAAGCTTCCAAGGAATCCACATGTTTCTGCCTCCCATCTTGATAGTAGGAGTGCTGGAATTACAGATATATGCTGCCACATTAGGGTTTTTGCGTGGGTTCCCAGGATCAAACTCAGGCCCTCAGGCTTACATACATAGCAAGTGCTTTTAAGCACGTCGCCTTCTCTCTGACCACTGGTTCAATTTCTGGATGTCTCTTTTTATTGAAGGCCTATATTTCTTCATCCGATAATTGTCCTCATTTCAAATCCAGGCTGTGGTGGTACATGTTGTAATCCTAGTACTTGGGAAGCAGAGGCAGGTGGATCTCTATGAGTTCAAGACCAGCCTGGTTTACAGCATGATTTCCATGACAGCGGGGGCTGTTACACAGAGAAACCATGTCTTGAAAAACACAACCACAACAAAAAAAAAAACCCAAAACTAAATGCCCTAATTCCTCTAAATCCATATATATATATATATATATATATATATATATATATATATATATATATTTCAGCTAGCACATTTAAGGAAGTTGATTTCAAATCTGTTTACCAAGTTCACAGTGTTGGCTTTCTTCAGAGCAGTCCCTTTACATTTCTGTTGTCCCCTGGGAATGGGTTAGAGTTTGCTGTGTCCTTGTTTACCTTGAAATTTTTGGTGACATCAGGAAAATTTGAGTATCATAATAAAGTGATATCTCCTTGGTTCACATTCTGTCTTTCCACAGTGTGTTTTGTCTGACAATGGATTATTGTTTGCTGAGGGTCATAATTGTCTATTTACTGTGACTTTAATAAAGACATTTTGCAAAATATTTAATCTTAGCTGTATGTAGTCATCTCAGAGAACAACCAGTGACTTACCAAAGATTTCTTTAAATACCCAGAACCAAATGAAAGAGGAATACCTACACAAAATCTACTGTCCTGGTCTTTTCATATTGACTTTGATAATAACAATCATTCAGCTCTAAGTCAGGCTACCTACAACTGATGCAGCTTATGCCTGCTGCTAATGCAGAGACCAAGGAGAAGTCAAGAGGCATAAGCTTGATCCTTACAGGATTTTGTCAAGATGCAGGAGCCTTGAGCACACATGCTCTTTAGTATTCCTGGTACATGTGGTAGCACTATAGCACTCTCATTCTTCCAAGAATCATCCCCCTTAGACATTTTCCCATAACTTTATGTCCATCTGCTGTTTGCTCCATATTCTGTCCCTCACCACAGGCAAAGCTTGACTTTTACATACTTTGTATATATGCCATCTAGAAACTTGATCTAGCATAGTGTAATACACATTTTATCAGTAATTTTTCAAATTTTTGAAGTGTATGCGTGTGTATTGTATGTTTTGATATGTGTGTGGCCTATGGATGCCAGAAAAGAGTGTCAGATCTCCTGGAGCTGGAATTACAGGTGATTGTGAGCTACCAGGTATGGGTGCTAGGAACCAAACAGCAGTCTTCTTAAAGGTCAGGAAATGTTTTTAACCACTGATCAATCTTTCTACCCCCTATATTGGTAAATTGTCCTACATTGTTTATGCTCATTGCAAGTTGACTCTGGGAGCAAGCTGGGACTCCCCTCCCTTATCGCAAACTTAAACATACTTACTTCAAATGCCGTTCAAGACATTTTCCTATGGAGGGAAAGCCCTATCCTTCCATGACAAGGAACAAGAGAAACTACAAACATTATTTGAAGATGATGGAGCTTTTAGGAACTGATGCCTTCTTGAAGGAAGTAAGGTCATTGGAGATGGTGGCAAAACCTTAACTGCATTGGCCTCTGGGATACATTAAACATCTAAAGTCTTATAGTCACTTGTAGTATGAATAAAAAATGCCCTCATAGGCTCATAGCGACTGCTACTATTGGGAGGTGTGGCCTTCTTAGAGGAAGTGTGTCACTGGCCGCTGGACTTTGAGGTCTCAGAAGTTCAAACCAGGTCTAGTGTGACATTCACTTCTTATTCCCTGCCAGTTTGCTTGTAGAACTCTCAGCTACTTCTCCAGCACCATGGTTAGATGCATTTCACCATGATCCCAACATGAGAATAATGTACTAAAGCTCTGAACTGTAAACCAGGCTCAATTAAATGTTTTCTTTCATAAGAGTTGCCTTGGTCATGGTGTCTCTTCACAGCAATAGAAACCCTAAGACAACACAGAAATGGACACAGTGGCTGTATCTTCAGTAGGCAATTTACACATTTTATGATGTCATTTTCTTCTGAACAGAGAAGCACTTGCTAAAAATCCATGAATTTCATAGGCACGAGGCAAAGCCACACTTTTACTCTAACATATGGTATTTGATGGCAAGTAATACTATGTGAAATTACAGAATAGTGAATACTGTCTACTATAAGCTTGTGAATACTGATACTGGCAATAGAATCCTAAGAAGAAATACAAATCAACATTCAGAATGCATAAATATTTCAATCAGAACAAGTTGCTGCTCTGGGTATGGTGGAAGAGGTTGACATTTGTCTGTTCTTTACCTCTATCCCCAATGAATGAAGTTCAATTATTTCTCAAATAAGCAGACATATATCTAACAGTGATAGTAGTAGCAAGACCCATTTTAATATGACAAAGTCTGTGTTATGAAGCCCATGTGTATTATTTACTTTTTCTGTTGCTATGATAAAAATCCTGACAAGAGCAACTTAAGAGAGAAAAGGGTTCTTATGGATCACAACTCAAGGACACTCATCCTTAAACTGTACTTCTCATGGCAGAGAAGTAGGATGTAGGAGTTTGAGGTAGTCATGATGGTAGGAGTTTGAGTATACAGATGATCACATTGTATTTATAGTCAAGAAGCAACAATTGACAGAATCTTGTGCTGAAATTTTCCTTTTTATTCACCCTAAGATCCCAGCCATGGAATGACACCACTCCCATTTAAGTTAGATATCTCCCATTAGCCTAATCTAGATAACCCCTTATAATCATACCCAGAGGCTTGTTTCTTCAATGATTCTAGATCCTGTCAAGTTGATAATCAGTATAACCATCAAACCAAGCCTTACCCATATTACTTATGCCATACTTTTCACACTGAGCAACCTTACTCAAAGAAGCTTGGAAATGAAGCCAACTGACATCAATAGGATGGCTATTTGGAGTACCAGCTTTGCCTCAGAGAGTGAGAAAATTGATTGGATTTGCATGAACAGATGGAAAAGAAGAGGTGCTAGTTTAAGCAAAAGAAAAAAGCAAGGCTAATCATAGAGATTGGCAAAGCTTGGGGATCACATTCTGGCTAGGGTCTTTGTCCTATGGGAAATTTTCAGCAAAAAGCAAAAGTTAGAGGGAAGGGTGTGGTTAAACTCTATTAACAACATCTAATAGTACTAACATTTTTATCCAAGTTATTGCTGTCTATTATGTTAATTGCTGCATGTGGATTCTATAATTTAATCTTCTACAAAACTGTGAAATGGATGCTATCACTGGATTCATTTTACAGAACAGTTCTATGGGATTAATCACAGGCATAGACACACAGAAACCCATAGGCTATGTTTACTAGATTACCTTAACAGTCCAGCTGTATAATATGAAATACAATGTTATACAAAAACTGATTTAGCAGGCTTAAGCAAAAGGAAAGCTTTATTAATGTTTAAGAATGGTGATATCTTGCATGTACGAATAAAGCTTGTCTGAGGATCAGAGAATGGAGATTATCACTAGCTAACCATAGAGGTCTTGCAGGTCTGTACAGACAGACAGGAAGTGATATGGCTGGGCACAGACATGAGGTAAGATGGCTTGGCAGAGAGAGGATATAAGCAGAAAGAAACAGGAACTTGCTCTCTTGTCTGCTGAGATACTAAGGAGATAAGGTTTTCTCCTTCTCTCTGATCTCTCAACATTTTCCTCTATATCTGACTCTGGGTTTTTATTATTTAGACCAATTAAGAACTCCCATTTACATTTTGGTACCCACTTGGCCAGAACATTAATGGCAGAACAGGGTCGATTCGTCCCACATTGGGTGCCACATATTGATGAAAGTTTCTGTCCTGTCCAGTCTTGCAGCCGCTTAGTCCCAAATAATTTTATATAATTTTACATAATCTCTGAATAGATGTGGTGGCCTGCCTGTAACTCCAGCCTCAGAAGGCAGAGATTGAATCCTTAGAGCAAGCTGGGTAGCCAGAATACCTATATTGGGAGCTCTGAGTTTGATGACCAGTGAGCTCTGACTTTAATTGAGAGATTCTATTTCAATGAGTAAGGTAATTAGGTATTTGTAGAGTCCTGATTCTAAGACTGTTTTAGATACCTAACTCCAAACTAAGGGGATACCAAGTCCATTGTAGAAAATTGAAATAGTATTTGCATATAACCTAACTACACCCTATGTTACTTCTAAAACCCAATACAATGCAAATACTACATGGTCTTGTATTGTCTGGGGAACAATTCCAAAAAATAAATTATGAGCATGTTTAGTCAGCACACATACATTTTATTTTTCTAATATTTTCAATCCTTGATTAGTTGAGTTTGTGAATTTAGAATCTCTAGATGCAAAGAGATGATTGGTGTTTATTTCCCTATTATCTTTTTAATATTAAAGAATTATATAACATTATTTACAAAAAAATCAAAGGATAACAAGGATATATTTATAAAATTTGAATAACACATTTCCAGATGTTATTAAGAAGTATATGTGGAAAAGACTTGGGTCTTGGGCACAGTGTCATGTTTATCCCCATTATGTATCATAAGAAACTATAACCTATAACTTTGCTTTGTGTACCTAATGTCCTCATTGGTAAAATGTAAAATCTAGGTGAGGTAACCAATTAACATAGTAGTCACCTATAATCCCAGGATATGGAAGGGAAGGTAGAATTACAAATTGTAGTCTAGCCTGGGCTACAAAGTGAGATTGTGTCTCAAAAATAGAGAAGTTAACCAAAACCAAACAAAATGATACATAATATGGTATGATGCTATTCAATAAATGTTGACCTTTTTGTCTTCCCTCCCCTTTCTCCCCAGTAGAGCATATTGGAACAGGGTTCTGGAAACTTTTCAAATTACACATACCATTGTTGTAAAATTTGTTAAATGGAATTCTTTGAAAAAGTAAAAAACAACCTGAATAAAAATTCATTCATGAAACATGTATTTGATAACAATTATGTGGATTATATGGTTTTATTCTCACTGTTGGGTGTCAAGGAAACAAAATAAAGTGGGCCATGGTCTCTAGACTAAACCTAGAAGGAAATGTATGAACAGACAAGTCAAAGCCAATGAGATAATCAACCCATTAGAGGATATATTGTTAGTATTCAGGCATCTGTACTGGCCTGTCGTTGGTATTCTGACAGGATACACCCTCAGCTGCAACCACTAAGAGCACCACCTGTGCACATTCACTATATTCCCTTTTAAAAGGACCCTGCCCTCCTTTCATCCTTCTCTCTTTCTTTCTCTCCCTCTCTGTCTATTCCCCTATTTCTCTCCCTCCCCCTCCTCCTCTTTCCTTTCTCCTCTCTCCTGCTGCTCCTGTCTCTGAAAGCTGATCTCCCCCTGCTTCCCTTTCGCCATTATATGATCACTTTCCCTAATAAAAAAATCCCTCTACTTGAAACCTGCCTCATGGCATCTTTTGCTCAAGGGCCACGTTTTTAAAATTACAACATACACCAGGAGGAGGAAGCAATCAGATAGGGAGTATAAGAATCCATGAGGAGTTTTCACAGTGGCATTCATTGATTTTAGAGTTAAAACACAAAGTCTTCCTTCAAATCACCCCACTAGATCCTCACCTTACCCTATTACAAAATAAGTGATTTCTCCTCTCCTTCTCCTTTTTAAAAGAAGGTGGGTGGAGAAAATGAAGTTCAGTAGCCACTAGAGTGGTAATTTTAAGTTTTTGTATCATGGTCAAGCAAGTAGCTGGTAAAAGGCAAAAAGCTTCACAAGTGACCTATGCAGTATTACCAACACTCAAGGGGTGGGGGAGAATAGTGAAAGGATAAAAGAAGGACTTCAGCAATTTTCAAATGCTAGTGGACTTTGAAATTATAAACAAAACATGAAAAACATTTTTCTTTTTGTCTTTAGGGTATGAATGTGGAAAAACAAGTCAGGGGCAGAGACAGTATTGGGCATAATTTATCTGCAAGAAATTCATCTCTTTTCATTCATCCCATTCTCCTCCTTTTCCTCTTTCATCTTTCCCATTTTTATTGGTCTTTCTGTGTATCCTATATCTTGAACTCAGGATCCATCCTCATCAGCACCCAAGGGCTTGATTACAGAGGCACACTGACATATTCATTGAAAAACAAATTTCAGGGAATAATACTGATTAGGAACTTTTCTGCCTGTTAATACCATTCCTAATGCTTTGGGGAAAGGGCTCCCATTCTAGCCATAGGTGAAACTATGCAACAGACAGAGGTTCTATCAGAAGCTCAGCTGTTGGCTTTTGTATTGTTGTTGAAGCAACAGTCCTGGACCCACAGAACAGGACTATATCTATAGCACTGTGATGGAGACCAGGGAAGCCAAGCCAAAATTCTTTAAATATTCTTTTTACCACAGAAAAGGCTGAACTGTGAAAAGCAGAAGAGGCAAACCCTAGGGTATTGAGTCTATGTTTCATTTTCCTTTTTTTTAGACATGTCTCATTTATCTTTTTATTTTCTTCTTTCTAAACAGAATTACTACCACTTCACTAGTGCAGAAACATGTCCCTTGCACTTCTGAGATTATCTATAGAATTAACTCTAGGTCTTACATATGGACTTGGCATTCATTACATATAAAGATGCTTTCAATAAGCCTCACCTGTTCCCTGTTGACAGTCTTCTGCCCCAAGGGAAATTCAAGCTAAGAACTCCAGTATATCTTGCTGTTATTTATTTTTTGGTAAGGATTCAGAATGGGTATGAATTACCTGAGTTGACAACTGACTGTCCAGAATGAAGCATTTTTAAACAGGTGCAAAGTTTGATAAAAGCTCCCAACCTACTTTGTCAAAAATGCTAATATTTTCAAAGATGAAAGCTCACATGGGTTTCATTAGCAGAGAGATAGTCCATATTGCAAAGTAAATGATATAACTTGGTGTTTCTCCACAATCTTCTATATAAGAAGAACAATAATTCACATGACCCATTTTTTGTTTATGTGATGTATAACACATCTTTATTATTTTAAAGATGCTGATTTTAATATCTGGAAATGCTTACCAAATTTTAGTCCTATTATAAACTTATAAATACATATACATACATATGTACATACACACATACATATACACACATAGCACCTCTTCTTTCCCTCATTGCCCACCCACAATCTCCATCAATCCAGGCTGACACCTATGCCTCAAACATAGAACTATTTGTTTTTCCTTAAGCCTATCTGTTTATTTTCCAGGAACTGAATCAACAGTTCTCTACTTTTTTCCAATTGTGTATAACATATAAATAATGTTAGTCTCTCTTGTCAATAACACAGCTTACATACCCATGGCCAGCTTTTGGCAATTCCCCACAATTGTACAAAGAAATAAATTGCTGAAAAAAGCAATCCACATAACTAGAGGAAGCAGAATGCTAGTGAAGCATGGTTTCCTCTGAGCAATTCTTGGGAGCTAAGATCTCTCCCACTCATAGCACAAGAGTGAAAATGATTATTTATAGGGATAACCTTGGGTTTAATCTAACTTTAAAATGTGAATCATTTTCAAAATTTTATGATTTTTATTTGCTATGGACCACACAGATGCTGCTATATTCCTTCCTACTCTCTCATGCTGATCTGCTCAACCTCACCTCTTTCACAACTTGATGTAAAATCTCATCATCTAAGGTTCAATATAAATGTCATCCCCTCTGACGAAGCAAATGCTATCTGTACCTCAGCCAAACTTCATCTTCATGAACCAATCAAGTATAAAAACTTTTTGTCTCTGCCCTTCACTGGATTTACGGGCATAGATTCAACCCATATTTAAGGCAGTTTACAACTCTCAGAAAATTAACATCCCATCCTTTGGCATTAACTTCAAACAACAATGAAGAAGGCTTAATGAATAAATACATTATCTCTGCCTCCAATAAGAACACATTGTGGTATATCCTGAACCATCTCCAGAGCTTCTCAGTGGAATTAAGCCCTTACTGGTCAGAAAAACAAGCAGCTTGTTCATGTACCCTGCATTGCTTCCTGGAATAGCCTTCTAAGGAGACTTTATGCTCCACGGATACTTTTTAGTGTCTGCTTTGGGAAGAATCTAGCACAAGACTTTCTGGAAGTGGTTTTATATTGACACTCACAGAAAAGAACCTTTGCCTTTCCTGGGCTCCAATGACACTTAGATACATTGTGGAACAGGTAATATGGGGTATGAAAAATGATGCAAGGAATCATAGGTATACCATTCTCCCACTAGGAACTTGAAAGTAAAAAGTATTATGTATACATATACCCTCAAACTACAGAACATTTCTGTAGTGGCATCTTGTCTTGCTTGTGAATTTGTAGTACTGGCCACACCCTATGGGCATAGTTTCAGGTGAGGATCTGACCCCTTTAAGGTAGAAGAGCTGTAGGCTCACTCTCTCTTGTGTCGAGGAGAGCTTTGGAAGGGCAGAGACTGCATCTTCTGGATCAGGAAGGCCACGGTGGTTATTTACTCTTGTCTGTGTAAGTTGTTCCCCAATAAAACACTTACTTATCATTTATCTTGGATCTGGTGTACTCATTTAATCCCCACTTTTTACCATTTTTAATTTGAATTAGAAACAAGATTGATTTACATGACAATCCCAGTTCCCTTCTCCCTCCCATGCTCCCATACCATCCCGAAACTAAAACCCTACCTATCACATACCCTTTCTTCTATTCTCCACCCGACTCAAACTTTCTGCTCCCTCATGACCTCCTCGTCTTTCCTCTTCTTCCCTTCTCATTCTCATAGCTCCCTACCACCTCCTCCCATGCTCTCAATTTGCTCAGGGGATCGTGACCCTTTCCCCTTCTCCAGGGGCAATGTGTGTCTCTTTTAGGATCCTTCTTGTTTACTAGTTTCTCTAGAAGTGTGGATTGTAGGCTGGTAATCATTTACTCTATGTCTAAAATCCACATATGAGTGAGTACATATCATGTTTGTCTATTTGTAACTGGGTTACCTCCCTCAGAATGGTTTTTTCTAGTTCCATCCATTTTCCTGCAAATTTCAAGATTCCATTCTTTGGTTTTTTTTTTTTTTTTTCTGCTGAGTAGTACTCCATTTTAGTACCACATTTTCTCTATTCATTCTTCGGTTGAGGGGAATCTAGGCTGCTTCCAGTTTCTGGCTATTACAAATAGTGCTGCTATGAACATCGTTGAACAGATGTCCTGGTTGTATGAATGCGCTTTGGGTATATACCTAGGAGTGGAATTGCTGGATCTTGTAGTAGACTGATTCCCATTTTCTTGAGGAGTTGCCATACTGATTTCCAAAGTGACTGTACAAGTTGACACTCCCACCAGCAGTGGAGGAGTGTTCCCCTTTCTCCACATCCTCTCCAGCATAAACTGTCATTGGTGTTTTTGATTTTAGCCATTCTGACAGGAGTAAGATGGTATCTCAGAGTTATTTTGATTTGTATTTCCCTGATGGCTAAGGATGTTAAAACTTTCTTATGTGTCTTTCAGCCATTTTAGATTCCTCTATTGAGCATGGTCTATTTAGTTCTGTATCTCATTTTTAATTGGATTGTTCAGTGTTTTGGAGACTAGCTTCTTGAGTTCTTTGTATATTTCGGAGATCAGCCCTCTGTCAGATGTGGGGTTGGTGAATATCTTTTCCAAGTCAGTGGGCTGCCATTTTGTCTTGCTGACTGTGTCCTTTGCCTTACAGAAGCTTCTCAGTTTCAGGAGATCCCATTTATCAATTGTTGATCTCAGTGTCTGTGCTACTGGTGTTACGTTTAGGAATCGGTCTCCTGTACCAATTCAAGGGTATTTCCCACTTTATCTTCTAGTAGGTTCATTGTGGCTGGGTTTATATTGAGATCTTTGATCCATTTTTACTTAAGTTTTGTGCAGGGCGAAAGGCTTGGGTCTATCTGTAGTCTTCTACATGCATGCATCCAGTTATGCCAGAACCATTTGTTGAAGATGCTCTCTTTGCTCCAGCATATAAATTTGGATTGTTTGTTAATAATCATGTGTTCCTAAGTGTGTGAGTTAATATCAGGGTTTTCAACTCTATTCCATTGGTCTACCTGTCTATGTTTGTGCCAATACCAAGCTGTTTTCAGGACTCTAACTCTATAATAGAGTTTGAAGTCAGGAATGGTGATGCCTCCAGAAGTTTCTTTATTGTACAGGGTTGTTTTGGCTATCCTGGGTCTTTTGTTTCTCCATATAAAGTTGAGAATTGTTCTTTCAAGGTCTGTGAAAAAATTGTGTTGGGATTTTGATGGGGATTGCATTGAATCTGTAGATTGCTTTTGTCAAGATTGCCATTTTTACTATGTTGATCCTACCTATCCATAGCATGGGAGATCTTTCCATTTTCTCGTACCTTCTTTAATTTCTTTCTTTAGAGACTCAAAATTCTTATAGTACAGATCTTTCACTATTTTGGTTAGTGTAACCCCAAGGTATTTTATGTTGTTTGTGGCAGTGGTAAAGGGTGCTGTTTCTCTGATTTCTTTCTCCACCAATGTGTCATCCATATATAGTAGAGCTACAGATTTTCTTGAGTGGTGAGAGTGGGGTGTTGAAGTCTCCTGCTATAAGTTTTGCGGTTTTATGTTTGATTTGAGTTTTAGTAATGTTTCTTTTACAAACATGGATTTGTATTTGGGGCATAGATGTTCAGAATTGAGACTTGATCCTGATGGATTTCTCCTGTGATGAGTAAGAAGTGACCTCCTTCATCTCTTTTGATTGATTTTAGTTTAAATCCAATGGTGGATATTAGGATCGCTACCCCTGCTTGTTTCTTGGGTCCATTTGATTGGAAAATCTTTCCCCAACCTTTAATTCTTAGGTACCATCTGTCTTTGAAGTTGAGGTTTGTTTCTTGTATGAAGCACAAGGAAGGATTCTGTCTTCTTATCCATTCTGCTAATCTGTGTCTTTTTATAGGGGAGTTAAGACCATTAATGTTGATGGATATTAATGATCATTGATTATTGTTCATTCTTGTTTGTTTTTGATTTGGTGATGGTGGTGAGATTATGTGTGGGATTCTATCCCTTTTCCTTTTGGCTATTGATAAAGTGGGGTTATCTATTGCCTATATTTTTCTGGTTGTAGTTAACTTCCTTGGGTTGCAGTTTTCCTTCCAGAACTTTCTGTAGGGCTGAATTAGTGGATATGTATTGTTTGAATCTGGTTTTGTCATGAATACCTTGTTTTCTCCATCTGTATTGATTGAAAGCTTTGCTGGGTATAGTAGTCTGGGCAGGGACCCATGGTCTCTTAGTGTAGGTAGGATATTGATCCAGGACATTCTTGCTTTCAGAGTTTCCATGGAAAACTCAGGTGTGATTCTGATAGGTTTACCTTTATAGGTTACTTGACTTTTTCCTTTGCTGCTCTTAATATTTTCTCTTTATTCTATATGTTTGGTGTTTTGATTATTATATGGCAAGGAGACCTTCTTTTGGTTCAGTCTATTTGGTGTTCTGTAGGCTTCTTTTATTTTCATTGGCATGTCTTTCTTTAGGTTGGGAAATTTTTCTTCTATGATTTTGTTGAATATGTTTTCTGCCCCTTTGAGTTGGATTTCTTCACCTTCTTCTATACCTATTATTCTTAGGTTTGGTCTTTTCATGGTATCCCATATTTCCTGGATATTTTGTGTTAGGGATTTGTTGGACTTAAGATTTTCTTTGGTTGATGAACCTATTTCTGCTAGTGTGTCTTCAACTCCTAAGATTCTCTCTTCCATCTCTTGTATTCTGTTGGTAATGCTTACATCTGTAGTTCCTGATCATTTACCCAGCTTTTCTATTTCCAGCTTTCCTTCAGACTGTGCTTTCTTTATTGTCTCTATTTCTGTTTTTAGGTCTTGAACTGTTTCCTTGAGAGATTTGTTGATATCTTGTATTTTTTGGTTTGTTTTTTCTTCCATTTCTTTAAGGGATTTTCTCATGTCCTCTTTGATGTCTTCTTTGAGGTCCTCTATCATTTTCCTGAAGTTGTTTTTAAGGTCATTCTCTACTGGTTCATCTGCATTGTGATGTTCAGGTCTTGCTGGTGTATAGTTCCTAGTCTCTGGTGTTGTCAAATTGGTTTTGTTGTTGTTGTTGTTGTTGTTGTTGTTGAATGTGCTTTTACCTTGTCCTCTTCTCATCCTTTCTTCTGGTGGGTGTAGCAAGAGTCTCTTTCTCTCCTGGTGGGTATGGGACCAAGGTTCCCTTCTGGTAGATGCAAATAGATCCAATACTCTGATGTCTGTCCTCTTCTCAGGGATGGAGTCCGAACTCCCACCGGGGCCTCGGGAGTGTCTGGTGTGTCGGATTCCGTGGCTGATGTCAGATTTCTCTGAGCAGGGCCTCCGAACTGGAACCAGAAACAGCCCCTGGCCTACCTGTGCTGTCGGATGGAGGCAGAGCTGCCACCTGGGCCTAGGTGTGTTGGATCTTGTAATCCCCACTTTTTTGTTCCTTAGTACTTAAGGAATAATTATTCCTTAGTACTTAAGAAATGTTGATTAATTTGCATGGCTATCAATGGAATTACAGAATTATGCTACTGCTTAAAAACAAAGAGAAAAGAACAGAGATTTAATATAAATATAAGTACGTAAAGTGCTCTAGTCAACCCTTTCTAATATTCCCTTTAAAATATATTACTTAGCTGATGGAATACATTGTGTTAACACAATGAACCGATGATGAGAATACAAGAGCAAGATGAACCAAGGACGCCTCCTGATTATAGACTGGGAACAGGAAGGGATTTTCTTTAAGTATACTACACATAATCCTGTATTTAAAAAAAACATATTTACAATGTTCTTCCCTCCCCCACCTCTGTGTGTATGTGTGTGTGTGTGTGTGTGGTGTGTTGTGTGTGTGTGTGTGTAGGTGTTTGTACTGAAGATGGATCCCAGAGCCTTATATATGCTATTTACACATGCTATAAATGTGCTGCATCCCCAGCCTTGAAGAGAATAGCACAGGGCAGAAAGAGGTGGAAGGAAAGATTGGAGCTATGCACTAAAATACAATAGGCCAAAATTCAGTGCTATCCCTTTCATGAAATCACAGTCTTTGAGTTGGGGCATCATCTTCTCAACGACTTCTCCATCTTCCTTCTCCAGAATTCCAAATGCCATATGATGAACAGTAGAAAGCAGTGGGAGGTGTGAATGGTGGATCATTGCATCCTGGAACATTCTTTAAGGCAAAGCAAGCTATATGCAGGCAAAGGATGAGGGTAGATCAGGACTCACCAACTAGGGCAAGCAAAAGACTCTAGAAAACAAAGCGTGTAATGCAGGTGGAGAGAATAGACTTTGGACTCAGATAGATGATACTCTATTAACTATTATTACTTTTGCAACATTTTGAGTTACTTAATCTAGATATACTTTAGTTTCCTTACAAGTAACATGGGACAAAATAGCAGCTGTCTCAAAGAGTTCTTGCCAGAACTAAATGAGATAATTAATGTAAAGATCTCAGAGAAATGTCTGGTACAGTAGTGATGATGATTATTTCCTCCTCCCACTCTCCTCCTCCCTATGCAGCACTATCATTAGTCATACATTCTGCAATAAGAAAGAGTGAGAAATATGAAAAGGAGACATTCTCAGGTCAGCTCAGCACACTAACAAGAAAGGAGAGCATACAGGGGAATGAAATTTAAACTCAAAGTTTTGCAAATAAAACAGAATATGCTCTCTGTACCTAAAATTCTATCAGATTCTGAGTGAACAAGGTTGATCACATTTTTATCTATTACACAGGTTGTCCTCCTCTGGTATGACTGAAAAAAATAATGGGCAGTATGGAGCCTAGGAGACATTCTGCTCTATGTAGAAAAGAAGGTAATTCCCTGATCATTCAAGAGATGTTAAAAAAAGGAACTCAATGAGTTTTAAAAAAATTAAATAACTACTGCTTTGATGCAATAAAATTTTATTAATTTTTCTCTTGGTTCATTTTTATACTATAACGGGTAATTTATAAACAAAAGGAATTTATTCCCTTTAAAACTGTGTGCCAGGAAGTCCAAACTCATGGTGTCAACATTAGGTGTCTGTTGAGAGCCATGTCCTCAACTTGTAAAATGCAAAAGGGCTAAGGGCTATGAACTCTTTCTGATGACTGTTTCATAATGGCATTACACTGTTCACAAAAACAGGACTCTCACAATGTAATCACTTCCCCAAATCCCCACCTCTTAGTAACTTCACAGTAGGGATTAAGTCCCAATATGAACCTTGGAAGAGACATATTCAAATGGTAGCACTGCTAATCTGGAATAAACCTATGATAAAAACGATATTGTGTGATTTAAAAATATTATTTATGAAATGATTACAAAATAAAAAAAACCAGCTGTTGAATTAAAACATGCTTTGAGAGAAATGACAGCAAAACTGACTAGTATATGCAACAGGAAGGCAAAGGGAAAGACAGAGGTCAATAAACATAATATAAGAAGGAAGTCTAGAAAAAGAGGCATAAAATTGAGGCCTAGTTAAAATTAAAAACAGCTCGTGATTGCCAAGACAATTTCTAGACTGGAAACAGAGACCCTTTAGTGAGACTGAGAATAGTGAGCACATACATTGAACATCATTTACCTTAGACCACATAAAAGGACCCCTGATCAGGATGTTACTGTTGTCCTTCCCTGCTCTCTCTCCTGCCACATACATGTTCTCATATAAATGACAATGGAAAACTTCTTGATGTTGCATCTTTCTTCATGCTGCATGCCCTACCTTATTTCCCACCTCTCTGATTGCCTCATAGTGATTTCCATTCAAGTCTCATCTCTTTCAAAACATCAGCTCCAGAAGTCATTATTTTCCACTCATTCACTTCTATGGTGTTTGTCCTCTGTATTTGTGTGTGTGTGTGTGTGTGTGTGTGTGTGTGTGTGTGTGTGTGTGTGTGTGTGTGTTTGCATGTTTGTCTGTAGTGATGATGGTGGTGAGGAATGTGTCTTATTTATCTTATTAGTGATTAATCCTCCATCAATAATTTCCCAGAAAATGTAACATTTACTTTGGGTGCTTTCCTTATCACAAAAAGAACAACTGAATCTCAATCTTAGATCTCCAAATGTATCTTTTCATCTGCACAGAAGTTACACCCATACAATCTCAACAAAATACCTGGCTAATGATAGTACCAGTTGACATGCCATCATGGATGGGGGATATCTCATTGGACCCTACCTGTAGAAAAAGAGCTATAGGCAATTAACTACTGCTGAGAGAGTTAGAATTAGTCTTCCCTAGGGATGAACCCCTAATATGCTATCCAATATCAAGTGGCCTTCCCTAAAATAATATACATGCAAACATACTAAACAGACTCAGCAGGTTGTATGTATGTATGTATGTATGTATGTATGTATGTATCTATCTATCTATCTATCTATCTATCTATCTATCTATACACACATATTGTAACAATGGTAATTAAAGAAAAAGAGGCCATAAGTTTGAGAGACAGTGGAGGAGGTAGCATAGAGGGGCTGGAGGAAGGAAATGATGTAATTATATTTTAATTAAAAATGAAGTAAATTAGCAAATGTCGATATGACCAGGGATACCCCCTTATGCATCCTTATATTTCCAATATACAAATGTGGTAGACCTCAGCAATTAGTGTGCTCTACTTTTCCATAATTATACAACTGTATCTTGACCTTTACTAAATAGGATTAAAATGATGTTACAAGAATTAAAGAATTTGGGATATTTTCTATAGAAGGTAAAAAACTGCCTTGGCTAACAAAGCAGATTTACAGAAAGAGGGGGCTTATGGGTCATGTAGAAGTATAGACTTTACATCAGGAGAAAACTGAATAATTTTTTAAATGTTACAAAGGAATTTATCAAGCAAAAGCTTGCTAAATGTGAAATAGCAGACTCCCAAGTCCTATGCACATTTTAGTAGCCCACAGAGTAGCTTTTCATGTCATAGACATGAAAATGTCTATGTAGGGTACCAGTTCAACCTCTACATGCTCAATGAGTTGTGGGGGACTTGCTGTCAGTTTGTGGAGAGCAACATATAGTCTTGGCAACAGCCTGTGTTGTAGGGAATTTTCATGAGACTCTATGCACCACCAACTTCTATGTCAACTAATAGACATTCATTAATATAACAACTAGTGCCAAATTATCAAGACATGTTCAAGAAGTTGGATACTGCTATCTGAAATTAGTGAAAGAAATTACCTTAAGTGGGATAATTTTAAATGGGATTTCAGCTTTTTAAAGTTTTGGTCATTATTTTAATTATTAACACAGTAATTCAGAAATTCAGTTCTCAGAATAGGATTTCTAGAAAACCCCAAAAGCTATGCATGTGGGGGAGCATATTTATATATGTGATGGCTACGAGCTTGATCATTGGGCTGTCAACAACTTGCCTTTAAACCTTGTTAAGGAACCTAAGATCCAGAGACCTTCCAGGTGAGTAATACCTACCTTCGAACACTAGTATGAAAATTCAATGACATAATACAAATAATTGATGTATTGATCCCTTACTACTTGCCAGGTAGTATCTAAGCTCCTTAGATGCATTAATTAATTCTCATAGCATCCTTATGGGCTAAGTATAACCATTAGCTTTACTTTAATAGTGAATGGTGCTAGATATAGAGAATAGTTAAGTAATTTGGCCAAGGGAATATAGTTAGAGAGCAGCACAACCAGAATTGGGAGCAAAGCTGTTGGATCTCAGCTTGACATTCTCTGTCACCATGGTAATAGTATTTATTTATATACACAGACAACCCTCTATATCCTGGATATCTGCATCTCCAGGTTTTATCAACCACAGATCGAAAATATTCAGAAAAACATTGTATTCATATGAATATGGAGGCACTTTCTCTTGTTATTAGTCACTAAACTATGGAGTATAGTATTTATATTGCATTAGGTATATAAAGTTACTGGAACTGATTAGTATTTGGAAAGATTTGCATAATTTGCCTGCAGACACTATGACATTTTATATAAGACACATATGCATTTATGGTTTTAGGTATGCATAGGGCTCCTGGTAACATTCCCCTGTGAGTATGACAGGCAACAGCTTATAAAATACCTAAAGAGCTCTTCACACTGCTTGGATCATCTTAAGAATAGAATGCATTACAATGCCTATTCCTCATGTGCTACTTGAAGCTACAAAATTATTTCAAATCACAAAACACAGGTCTCTAAGCTACAGAGCTAAGGGGCCCCACTCAGATTTCCTGAACTTTGGCCTAATCTGCATGATTGATGTATTTGAGAAAATGGGAAAGAAAACCCATAGGCCTGTGCAGTTGACTCACTGATGCTTCTACACAGGAGCAGATTCATCTCCCCCTTTATTGCTGCTGAAGACCCTCCCTATGGACATGGAAGCTCAGCTTCTACCACCCCAGCTCAAGTACAGCAGATGTAGTGACTGCATACAACTTCTGTTTGCCTTTTGCTTCGATTTTGTGCCTGCCTATCTGAAAGAACAATAGTCACACAGGACTGTATGTATGTTAGAGTTACCTGGAGGGCTTAGAAACACACACCTAAGTCAGAGAGCCACATCCCAGAATTTCTGGAGGAGACCTAATATTTGAACATCTAAGATGTTTCAAGGGAATGTGGCTAACTCAGGAAACAAACTTCATTTTGCTAAAATTCTGCATGTCTGGAGCTCAGGAAAGTTTCTGCTGGGTAGTGTATTTGTTTATGTTGCTGTTGTTGTCATTGCTGCTTTCCATTGCTGATCCAGGTGGTACCCACCGAACGCTGATGTGGAGGATCTACTTCCCTTGTACTAGATTGTTTTTGACCACTGTCTCTCCACAGATTCCATCCCATCCTTTAGAGTCCTTCCTGGAGTCATGTCTGTGCATGTCTGCCCCGGGGTAAATAGTTTTGTTAAAGAGAAGGGGGCTTTTTCCAAGTTTGTCTCATAAGAGACTGAAACAAGAGATACAAGGCTTTTCATGGCTTAGTTTCAAACATCACTTAACGCATATTCTATTGCAGAAATAGTTCACTAAAACCTACACTGATTCAAGGACGGGAATATTAGACTCTACCCAACTCTCCCCTTGGAGAGAAGGAATAAAAAAGTGCAATATTTCATATGTCACAGATCATAAATGGGTAGTTGGCTAGTGTTCTCTCTGCTCTCTATTTCCATCCTTTCAACTAACAACTTCATTTTCTCTATGTTGTGTTCTGGCCTTGAAAACAGCCCTCCATATATGGTAGAGGCATAACCTGAATTACTGCATCTATTAGAGGTTTTAGGTCTCAAAATTAGGCACATAGACAAATTACTTTTTCTCTGGTTACTAGGACACAGCATTCAGGTATTTCCTCTCTCTTGTTTTATTGTAAGCTTGGTCTCCTCTATATCCTATAACCTATGAATTTCCAAGAAGTGGGATCCCAGTGTGCTTTGAACTCTCTAGATCAGAAACAGATCTCTAAACCTATAACAGGTGCAAAAAGCAGTCTATAGGCCAGCCACTTGTTTTGGCAAGTAAAGCTTGTATTTTAACACATGTATGCTCATTTGTTTATGTATTATCTCATGAATGCTTTTGAGTTAAAATGGCAAAGCAGCAAGGATTGCATGGTCTATCATCTTATAATACAGCAGGCCTGGTTTTAAGGTTTTATTTGTATTAGAAACCAGATTGTTTTACATGTCAGTCCCAGTTCCTTCTACCTGCCATCCTCCACTCCCCCCAGGAACTAACATCCTACCTATCCTGTACCATTTCTGCTCCCCAGGGAGGGTGAGGCCATCCAGAGTGGGTCTTCAGATTCTGTCATAATATTTGGGATAGGGCTTAGGCCCATCCCCATGTGTCTAGGCTCAGGAAGTATCCCTCTATGTGTGATGGGCTCCCAAAGTCCATTCCTATGCAAAGGATAAGTACTGATCTAAAACAAGGTGCCCCATAGACTTCCAAGGTCTCCTCACTGATACCCACATTCATGGGGTCTGGATCAGTTCCATGCTGGTTCCCAGCTATCAGTCTGGGGACCAAGAGCTCCCTGTTGTTCAGGTCAGCTGTTTCTGTAGGTTTCACCATCCTGGTCTGGACCACTTTGCTCATCACTCCTCCTTCTCTGCAACTGGATTCCAGTTCAGTTCAGTGTTTAGCTGTGGGTGTCTACTTCTACTTCCACCAGCTGCTGGCATATAAGTTAGTCATGAATCTCTTTATCAAGGGAGGGCATTAAAGGTAGCCTCTCCTCTGTTGCTTAGATTGTTAGTTGGTGTCATCCTTGTAGATCTCTGGACATTTCCCTAGTGCCTGATTTCTCTTTAAACCTATAATGTCTCCCTCTGTTATGGTATCTCTTATCTTGTTCTCCTCTATTCTTCCCCGACTCAAACTTTTTGCTCCCTCATGTATTCCTCTTCTCCCCTTCTCATTCTCCTAGTTCCCTCTCACCTCCCTCCATGTTCCCAATATGCTCAGGAGATCTTGTCCCTTTCCGCTTCTCCAGGGGACCATGCATGTCTCTCTTAGACTCCTTGTTTCCTAGCTTCTCTTGTGGTGTGGACTATAGGCTGGTAATCCTTTGCTCCATGTCTAAAATACATATATTTATGAGTACATACCATGTTTGTCTTTTTGTGACTGGATTACCTAGCTCAGACTGCTTTCTTCTATTTCCATCCATTTCCCTGTGATTTTCAAGATTCCATTTTCCCCCCTGCTGAATAGTACTCCATTGAGTAAATGTACCACATTTTCTCTATCCATGCTTCAGTTGAGAGGCATCTATGTTGCTTCCATATTCTGGCTACTACATATAATGCTGTTACGAACATTGTTGAACAGATGTCCTTGTTGTATGAGTGTGATTCTTTGGGGTATACACCTAAGAGGGGAATTGCTGGATCTTGTGGTACACTGATCCCCACTTTCCTGAGGAATCACCATACTGATTTCCAAAGTAACTGTAGGAGTTGGCACTCCCACCGGCAGTGGAGGAGTGATTCCCTATCTCCACATCCTCTCCAGCACAAACTGTCATTGGTGTTTTTGATTTTAACCATTCTGACAGGAGTAAGATGGTATCTCAGAGTTGTTTTGATTTGCATTTCCCTGAAGGCTAAGGATGAGGAGCCCTTATGTGTCTTTCAGCCATTTTAGATTCCTCTATTGAGAATTGTCTATTTAGTTCTGTACCTCACTTTTTAATTAGATTATTTGGTGGTTTTGGTGACTAGCTTCTTGAGTTCTTTGTATATTTTGGAGATCAGCCCTCTGTCAGATATGAGGTTGGTGAATACTTTTTCTCATTCTGTGGACTGCCCTTTTGTCTTTTTTGACTGTGTAATTTGCCTTACAGAAGCTTCTCAGTTTCAGGATGTCCCATTTATTAATTGTTGATCTCAGTGTCTGTGCTACTGGTGTTATGCTCAGGAAGTGCTCTCCTGTGCCAATTGGTTCCACGGTACCACCTACCTTCTCTTCTAAAAGGTTCAGTGTAGCTGGGTTTATGTTGAGATCTTTGGTCGATTTGGACTTAAGTTTTGTGCATGGCTATAGACATGGATCTATCTGTAGTCTTCTACATGCTAGCATCCAGTAATGCCAGCACCATTTGTTGAAGATGCTTTCTTTTTTCCATTGTATAACTAGCTTATTTGTCAAAAATCAGGTGTTCGTAGCTGTGTGGGTTAATATCAGAGTTTTCAACGCTATTCCATTGGTCTACCAGTCTATTTTTGTGCCAATACCAAGCTGTTTTCAGGACTATAGCTCTATAATAGAGCTTGAAATCAGGGATGGTGATGCCTCTGGAAGTTCCTGTATTATACAGGGTTGTTTTGGCTCTCCTGGGTCTTTTGTTTTTCCATATAAAGTGGAGAATTATTTTTTCAATGTCTGAGAAGAATTGTGCTGAGATATTGATGGGGATTGCATTGAATCTTTAGATTTCTTTTGACAAGATTGCCAATTTTACTATATTCATCCTACCTATCCAAGAACATGGGAGATCCTTCCATTTTCTGGTATCTTCTATGATTTCTTTCTTTAAAGATTCAAAATTCTTATCATACAGGTCTTTCACATTTTCGGTTAGTGTTACTCTAAGGTATTTTATGTTGTTTTTAGCAATTGTAAAGGGTGATGTTTCTCTGATTTTCTTTCTCAGCGCATTTGTCATACATATATAGTAGGGCTACTGATTTTTTTTTAGTTAATCTTCTATCCTGCCACTTTGCTGAACGTGTTTATCAGCTGTAGGAGTTCCCTGGTATAGTTTTTCGGGTCACTTATATAGACTATCTGCAAATAGTGAACGCTTGACTTCTTTTCCAAATTGTATCCCCTTGATCTCCTTTAGTTGTCTTATTGCTTTATCTAGAACTTCAAGGACAATATTGAAGAGGTATGGAGAGAGTGGACAGCCTTGTCTTGTTCCTGATCTTAGGGGAAACACATTATGTTTCTCTCTATTTATTTGATGTTGGCTGTTGGCTTTTTGTATCTTGCTTTTATTATATTTAGGTATGTTCCTGTTATTCCTGATATCTCCAAAACTTTTATCATGAAGAGGTGTTGGATTTTGTCAAAGGCTTTTTCAGCATCTAGTGAGATGATTGTGTAGTTTTTCTTTCTCAGTCTGTTTATATGGGTGATTACATTGATGGATTTTTGTATGTTGAACCATCCTTGAATCCCTGGATGAAGCTTACTTGATCATGTTGGTGATTTCTCTGATGTGTTCTTGGATTCGATTTGCCAGTATTTTATTGAGTAATTTTGCATCAATGTTTATGGTGAATATTGGTCTGTAGTTCTCTTTCTTAGTTGTATCTTTGTATGGCTTGGGTACCAAGGTTATTGAAGCCTTGTAAAAAGATTTCCACAATGAGCCTTCTGCTTCTATTGTGTGGAATACTTTGAGGAGAATTGGTGTTGGCTGTTCTTTGAATTCCTGGTAGAATTCTGCAGTGAAGCCATCTGGGACTAGGCATTTTTTTTTTGGTTGGGAGACTTTTGATGGCTGCTTCTATATTATTAGGGGTTATAGGTCTATTTACATTGCTTATCTGTTCTTGATTTAATTTTGGTAAGTGAAATCTACCCAGAAAATTGTCCATTTCCTTTAGATTTTCAAATTTTGAGAAATACTGGTTTTCAAAGTATGACCTGATGCTTCTCTGGAATTCCTCAGTGTCTGTTGTTATGTCCCCCATTTCATTTCTGATTTTATTAATTTTCATGTTTACTCTGCCATTTGGTAAGGTTGCATGTGGTTTGTCCATCTTGTTGATTTTTTTCAAAGAACCAACTCTTCATTATATTGATTCTTTGTTTTGTTTTCCTAATTTCCACTTTATTGATATTAGTCCTCAATTTGATTATTTTCGGTCATCTACTCTTCAAGGGTGCATTGGCTTCTTTGTGTTCTAGAGCTTTCAGTTGTGCTGTTAATTAACTAGTGTGACTATTCTCCAGTTACTTCATGTGGCCACTTACTGCTATGAACTTTCCTCTTAGCACTGCTTTCAAAGTGTCTCATAAGTTTGGATATGTTGTGTCCACATTCTCATTGAATTCTAGGAAATCTTTAATTTCCTTTTTTTTCTTCCTCGACCCATGGATGGTGTAATTGTGAGTTATTCAGTTTCCATGAGTTTGTACGTTTTCTGCTATTTTTATTGCTGTTGAATTGTAAATTTAAAGCATGGTGGTCTGATAAGATACAGGGGGTTGTTTTGATTTTTTTGTACCAGTTGAGGTTTGCCTAGTATGTGGTCAATTTTAGAGAAATTTCCATTTGGCACTGAGAAGGTATATTCTTTTGTGTTTGAATGGAGTGTGCTGTAGATGTCTGTTAAACCTAATTGGGTCCTAACTTCTATTAGTTCTTTTTTTGTTTGTTAAGCTTCTGTCTGGTGTTCCTGTCTAGTGGTAAGAGTGGGGTGTTGAAGTCTCCCACTATAAGTGTGTGAGGTTTTATGTGTGATTTGAGTTTTAGTAGTGTTTCTTTTACAAACATGGATGACTTTGTATTTGGGGCATAAATGTTCAGAAATAAGACTACATCTTGATTAATGTCTCCTGTGATGAGTAGGAAGTGACCACCATTGTCTCTTTTGATTGATTTTAGTTTAAAGTCTAATTTATTAGATATTAGGTTTGCTACCCTGGCTTGTTTCTTGGGTCCATTTGATTGGAAAATCTTTTTCCACCCCTTTACTCTGAGGTGCTGTCTGTCTTTGAAGTTGAAGTGTATTTCTTGTATGTAATAGAAGGATGAATTCTGTCTTCTTATCCATTCTGCTAACCTGTGTCTTTTTATAGGTGAATTAAGATCATTAATATTGAGGGATATTAATGACTATTGATTGTTCATTCTTGTTTGTTTTGGATTTGGTGGTGAAATTATGTGTGGGTTCCCACCCCTATTTCTTTTGGCTGTTGGTAAAGTGTGATTATCTATTGCCTATGTTTTTCTGGTTTAAACTTCTTTAGGTTACAGTTTTCCTTCCAGAACTTTCTGTAGGGATGGATTGGTGGATATGCATTGTTTGAATCTGGTTTTGTAATGCAATGTTTTCTCCATATATATTGATTGAAAGCTTTGTTGGGTATAGTAGTCTGGGCTGGCATCCATGGTCTCTTAATGTAGGTAAGCTATCTATCCAAGACCTTCTGACTTTCAAAGTTTCCATGGAAAAGTCAGGTGTGATTCTGATAGGTTTGCCTTTATATGTTACATGGACTTTTTCCTTTACTGATGCTAATATTTTTTCTTTATTCTGTATGTTTGGGGTTTCAATTATTATGTGGTGAGGAGATCTTTTTTGTGGTCCAGTCTTTTTGGTGTTCTGTAGGCTTCTTGTAGTTTCATTGGCATGTTTTTCTTTAGGTTGGGAAATTTTCTTCTATGATTTTGTTGACTATGTTTTCCACACCTTTGAGTTGGGTTTCTTCACCTTCTTCTATATCTATTATTCTTAGGTTTGGTCTTTTCATGGTGTCCCACGTTTCCTGGATATTTTGTGTTAGGGGTTTGTTGGAATTAAGATTTTCTTTGGTTGATGAGTCTATTTCCCCTAGTGTATCTTCAACTACTGAGATTCTCACTTCCATGTCTTGTATTCTGTTGGTTATGCTTGCATCTGTAGTTCCTGTTCACTACTCAACTTTTCTATTTCCAGCATTCCTCAGTTTTTGTTTTCTTTATTGTCTCTATTTCACTTTTCAGGTCTTGACCTGTCTGAATTCTTTTTCAGCTGTTTGACTGTATTTCTTGGCTTTCCTCAAGAGATTTGTTAATTTCTAGTATTTTTTTGTTTATTTTCTTCCATTTCTTTAAGGGATTTTCTCATCTCCTCTTTGAGGCCCTTTATCATTTTCATGAAGGTGTTTTTAAGGTCATTCTCTTCTTCATCATCTACAGCAGGCCTTTTATCTCCACAGTTCCCAGATATTTTGTTTCAGCTAACAGGGTATCAAAATCAATCAGAAAAAAATACACCTGTCCTGTACATATCATGCTGGTGAGGAAGCCCAAGTGTGTCTCCTGAGACAGCTTTAAATGATGAAATGGAGTTTGGGAAGACACATAGACCAGGAGGCACTGTGGTACCTAGGTATGAGTAAAGAAGCCACCTTGGAAATCGACCATCTACCTGAAGCTATCCTAGCAGTACTTGTATAAGACAGACAAAAGTACTTAGACAAATCTTCCCATTTTCCCAGAATCAGATTTAAACATTCTTAGAAAGATAAAATACTGTTTTAAGTCCCACATATTTTGGACTAGTTCATTTTGTTTTGATGACCAGAGCTCAGAGTATAGAGAAACAGCACCACAAGTCTGTAAGGTTATGGGAGAGTCCTTAAGAGAGAATTATTTTCAAGTTAAAGTGGGAAGATGGGAAGAAATACTGTGGCATCTCTGTGTGGTACCATACATTTGTATACACACATATGGATATATATATATATATATATATATATATATATATATATATCATACCTGTGATACATTCAGAGACTAAATAAAGCAGGAGGGTTCTGAATTATTAGTCCCCAACTCATTGTAATACTGTCTCAAAACAACAAAAAATATTGAATAGTTGAAAAACAATGAATCATGGGTTCCATGAACTTTGTCTTTTGATTTGGAGCTGGTTATCAACTAACTCCAGTTACTCCACTCAATTTAAGAATATGAGATTTTTCCAAGACAACCTAGAAAACACAATGTGCATTCACATTACACTACCTTACAAACACCTCATAGAGTTGCTGCCAAACAGGTATCAGACACATAGGGAAAGCTGGGTGTAAAAATGGAGGCAGCAGTCAAAAAGGGTCATGGGAGAAGAGCAAATCAAAACATGTACTGAAGCGTAACAGGTTACTGGAAGAATTGGGTGGTTCTTGGGGACTAGATCGATCTAAATAACCTTCAGAATGAAAGCAGGATGCAGCCTTGTCTAAGCTACAAATTGTTCATCAGGAGGAGCCATTGTGGTGTCCAACTTTATTTTATACATCTTTGTGGTGGTATGTATAAAAACTTTGATTGGCCTAATCAAGGTTTGGCTCTTAGTATCAAGGAATTTAAGCAGAGTCTGTATGAGAGACTTGTAGAGACATTTATTTACATCACATTGTTTTTTTAAATTTTTTGATTTAGAAACAAAATTGTTTTACATGTCAATCCCAGTTCCCTCTCCCTCCCCTCCTCCCCTCCTCCCCTCCTCCCCTACCACCCCTTCTTACTAAAACCCTACCTATCTTGTACCCTTTTTGCTCCTCAGGGAGGGTGAGGCCTTCCATAGGGCATCATCAGAATCTCTCATATCCTTTGGGATAGGGCCTAGGCCCGCCCCCGTGTGTCTTGGCTCAGGGAGTACCCCTCTATGTGGAATGGGCTCCCAAAGTCCACACCTATGCTAGGGATAAGTACTGATCTACTGCGGGAGGCCCCATAGATTTCCGAGATACTCACTGACACTCAGGTTCCTGGATCTGGATCAGTTCCATGCTGATTTCCCAGTCATCAGTCTAGAGGCTGGTTTCCCAGCTATCCATCTGGGGATCAAGAGCTTCCCATTGTTCAGGTCAGCTGTTTCTGTGGGTTTCACCAGCCTTGTCTGGGCATTTTGGCTCCTCACTCCTCCTTCTCTGCATCTGGGTTCCAGTTCAGTTCAGTGATAAGTTATGGGTGTCTGCTTCTATTTCCACCAGCTGCTGGATGAAGCCTCTAGGATGGCATATAAGTCAGTCATCAGTCTCATTATCAGGAGAGGGCATTTAAGGTAGCCTCTCCTCTGTTGCTTAGATTGTTAGTTGGTGTCATCTTTGTAGGAGGACCCTAAGAGAGACATACTTGGTCCCCTAGAGAAGGAGAAAGAGACAAGATCTCCTTAGCAATTTGGGAGCATGGGGGAGGGGGGAAGGGGGATAGAAGAATGAGAAGGAGTGAAGAGGAGGGCTGAGGAGGACATGAGGGAGCAGAAAGGTTGAGTCGGGGGAAGAATAGAAGAAAACAAGAAAGGAGATAACATAATAGAGGGAGACTTCTAGAGTCTTAATTAGCAGGACTGGAATGTGGGATGGATAGTGTGTAACAATAACACAAAACAACAAAAATTAAAATTAAACTCGAAAGGAAAACTCAGAGTACCATAAGAACTCTCAAATCTTGCATCGCAAATTTCAAATCTTCCCTCAGTCACTGGCTGACACATAATGTTCTTTCCAGAGGGGTTTGAGTGTTGTGTGAAGAAACAGCACAGAAGATACAACAGCTTTGGGTTTGGGGTTTGGGGTCAACAAAGGTACCTGGAGGTGAGAGGACAGGGTGTGTTGCAGTGCAGCAATAGGAAAGGAAGGTCTTTTCTCGTTTTAGTAGGAGCATCTGCACTCTGCACAGTTTCCCAGGGTGTGGTTCTGACCAGTTGATAGACTGATAGACAAAATGAGCTCCCCAAGTGTTCATCCATGCTAAGGGCTGGATTTCCAGAGTGATCTTTAGAAACATGGAATCAATAGGAGCAAGGTTTCCGAATCGTTGGAGCTACTGTTCATACCGAGCAGATGGGGCCTTCGAGACTACTATGTGGTGATAAAAAAAAAAGATCCAGCCTAGTTGCAGCACGATCAGTCCCTGATTCCATTTAGAGAACAGGAATCATGGGAACAGGGAACCAAAGATTTAATTCTTCTACTTTGGTTTGTCACAAGTCTATAAAGTGGAGAGCTGATTGAGTGTTTAACAGATTGCAACTTTAGAAGCACTCTATTGTTAAGATGAATAAGACGCCTGGTGGGAGCAGATACTGCACGGAGAAAGAGAGGTAATAAAATATAGCACAAATGTCAGGTGACATTTGTTTCCCATGGGGGTGTGGAGGTTATCTTCTGACTAGAAGGAACTCAGAAAGAGGAGGTGGTGGAGGCAGAGGAAGAAGAATGGATGATTTCTTCTAACATCTTATTTAGAAAGCAGGTGACTTTGGAAGTTGAATGCTAATAGACTCAAGTTAATAGAGTACGTGAAGAGGTCTCTGCTTTCTGGTATTTTTAATTTTTCTTGGATAGAAACTTTGTCCTTTGGCTCCTTCTGAAAATTAACTGCTGTATATTCCAGAAGCACCAGTCAGTTTAAGAAGCCAAGAAGCTGGGGAACAACCAAAGACAGCCTAGGAACAATGAACAGATTTCAAGTTAGACCACTTGACAGGTAGATCAAATAGTTAGTGTCAAACAGGCAGTCTGAAGCCTGGTGCTAATTTGTTTCTAACTTTAAGTTTATTTTTGTTTTACAAAAAACCCATCATCCTAGCTATAATATACTGCGTTGCTATAGCAGCAGACCCCCTCCTGCCTCATATTTTACTGTTCTAAGCTTTCTATGTGAATCAGCACAGTGTCAATTTTTTGACTGATGGAAGAGGCAGTTTCTACTATTTTTTTCAATACTGTTCACATTACCACTTGCAAAGCCTGTGTAGGCTGATAGTTCTTCTCCTTTCTCTATACACAGTGAGATAATTCAATGGAATAATTATAATAAACAATTCACCCCATTCAGGTTTACCGTCTCATCCTTGCTTTCTTTTCCTAGAGCATTAGAAATCCATCACTGGTTTGAGATCTCTTTAAAAATGCATGAAGGGAAGAGAATTGGCAGCACAGTTAAATGAATTTAATTCAGCCAGATTTTACATTATTAACTCACTTCCGAAGTGCTGAATACAAGGAATGATGGAAGAAGAAAGTGGAACTAAAATTGGACCATTGATCCTGGCTGTCTGTGTGCCAAGCAGACATGGGAAACAGGCTAGCAAAACTGTAAATGTCTTTGACATTAGAGGCACAGAGCATTTATTTGTTTGAATCAGTGTGAGATGTGTTTTGTGGGTCCTGCCCCCTCCCCCCACTTACTGCCCACTACACCCTGATAATAAGTTAACCAATGCCAGAGTTGGCAGCCTCACAGTACAGGATTGTTCAAAATGGCATATTAAAGCAACAGGACTTCCCTCTCCTCTGTTGGCAAAAAGAAACAGTGGCTGCCTGGAAACCAGAACAGGATGCTGGGCACATTATATTCATGCTCCGGGGCTTTACTTTTGGAAGGAAATAGAAGAAGTCAATATACATAATACAATATTCAGGCAATAAAAAGAGTTTTTAATGTATTTTCTATATAATTGTTTTATGGATGGAATGGCAGAGGCATGCCACCCCCAGCCCCCATATGAAATAAAGACCTTCTAGGTTAAAGGACATCAATTCAACTGTCTTGTTTGGCCTTTGACTTAAAAATAAACACCATTGCAGTCTCTAACACACACCCATATGCTAAGTGATGCAGTCTGTATATTCTAAATGATTAGGAAGCCAAATGGCTACCCTTTCCCTAGCATTCATTGAAAAGAGATTAAGTTTTCAGAATGGAAATGCATGCTATGCATGATTATTCACAGAGAGGCTGCTCTCCTGGTAATGTGGGCAGGGTTATACTCCTCTTTCTACTTTGTAATCAGGTGAGATCAATGACATGCTTTGGACAATGAGAAAGTATTGACTGAAGTCTGTTCCTTTGTGAAAGGGTTGGTGCATGATTTCTTACATCTCTTTTCCCTGCTGCTGGTGTTGCACGAGCATGTGATGCTGTGTATGCCCATAATCCTATAATAATCAGAGTTTCTCTGACAGCAAGTGCTGAGTAATCAGTGAGAATAGAAAACAAACCTGTGTGATAAAGCCTCTGAAAGATGGAGGGTAATTGTTACTGGAGCATTACTTATCGCATACTGAATGCATCCGTGTTTCCATTAAAATGCTCACAAAAGAGCAAAATAAGACCAATCTGAAGCCATAATGTAAAGGAAAATATGAGTAATGTTCAATCACTTTAAAATCCTTCAGACCTTCCACTAAACACAGTGAAAAATATTGAGAGTATTTCCTCTAAAAATACAATGGTATTTGAAGGACAGAATTTTCATTTGAGCCATCCATTACCTTCCCTTTGAGACTGTGGAGTTTAGAAAAAATACATACAGATGATTGTCTTAGTTTCCTTACCTACTGCTGTAATAAAAAGCCCTGATCAGTTCAACTTAAGGGAGAAAGGGCTAACTTCAGCTCACAAATGTATCTTGATAGACAAATCAAGGGCAGAAGGAGGTTGAAGTGCCTGGTCATGTCTCATGTGCAATCAGGAAGCTGAGAGCAATGAATGCTAGTGGCCAGTACACTTTCTTCATTTTATAGTCTTGCATCCCTGCCCAAAGAATGGTCCCACTAACAAATAAGATGTGTCTGTCTATATTAATCTAATCAAGATAATCCCTCATAGACATTCTCATGGGGTAATCTAAAGTCTAGATAATCCCTCACGGGTGTGCCTGGAGGCTCATCTCCTAGTTGATTTTAGATTCTGGTAAGTTGACCATTAACACTAATCATCATAATCTTAGAGTGAAATTTCTTCCTAAATCAAGTAGGGTCATTTTTGCCAATTCTCAGTCTCCCCTGACAGATACCTTTCTTTCCACCTTCAGTAATGTATTCTTGTGAGTGACAGCAGCAATTCAAAAATAGCTTGACCAAGATAATGAAACAAATACATATGAAGAAAATGTATAAACTGTGAAAGAGTTTAAGAATGACTCATGAATGAGGAGCTATGCCATTTTGGATATGAATTCAAAAATTCTGTTTATTGTCAATAAATAATGGTGTCACTAAAGTGATTGCCAATAAACCCTTAAATGAAATTTGTTTTGAAACAAATAATTATAAGCTTTACTTGGAAAAACTATCACTGATGTTTAATATTTTTAAAAGATATTGGATGAATTACTGTGCCAGTTATTACTTGTTAAGATATATAATAAATCCCTGCAAGGCCACAGATCCAAGAATATTTGGGTAGCACAAATTGATCTTGATTATTTTTTCTGAAGAAAGAAAAACAGATACCAAGTTGAGTGTATGGGGAAGGGGGTGGATCTGGGAAGACTTGGGGTGAGGGCCATGAATAGGACTAACATTCTCAAAGAACTAATAAAATATATAATAAATCTACAATATTCTTATTTCTCATCAGAGGAGCTATGTTTTGCAGTAGCTGGCAATTAACTCAGAGAACAGAAAATGGTCAATATGTAGAGAATAAAAGAATGGGGGTTCTGAGCATTAAATGAAACATTCATATCACACTCCTTCACCATAGGCTCAGGGATCTTTGTGGGAGAAGAACTAGAACAGCCTCAGAGTCTGAGGTGGTCAATTACCATCAAGGAAACAGCAATTTCCAAGCAAGGCAAGTGCACATATGAACTCATGGCAATTGTGACAATCGTACTTAAGATGTACACAAGTTCCAGTCAAACAAAGTCCTAGCATAGATGTGGAAAGGTGGGCATGAAATCCTATCACCAACTGAGGCTTATTTGGCATTTGATAGCTGTTTGCAGAGGGAGAGTCAATTTTCTTTAATTATGTGACCTCCAATAAGGTGATTACACACCAGGGCAAGTCTCACTCCCAAGAATAGCTGGACATCACAAACTGGACACAGGAGAAAATAAAAGAAGAAAATTGAAGCATAAGTAGGAAGGGGTGGGAGGCTGAGGGTAGAAATGGGAAGAGTTGTAGGAGGGGAGGCAGATATATTTATAAAACAGGAAAAGGAAAGAAAATTATTAAAAAATTAAAAACTACAATAGTTTATAAATGCAAACTATTATACAAACAAAATAATCATAAACTCCAATAGTTTGCATACCGTATTTCTAGTACAAGGATAGATACAACAACCAAAACAAAAGTGTGTGTGTGTGTGTGTGTGTGTGTGTGTGTGTGTGTGTGTGTGTGTGTGTGTGTATGAAGTAATTCATCATAAAGTAAGCAATGAAATAAATATAGCAGTGGGAAACATTTAATTCAAAACTGAGAAATCAATTCAGAAATTCCTATAATACCAAAGTAAAATAAGTTCTAAATTGCTGAAAGAGTAAGATTTTTAAAAATATAAACATATGGTGTTCCACAGACAAAAGAGAAATAATTACAGCTAAATGAAGATATTCTAATTTTGAGAATTTGAGAAGAATAAAAGATGATTTCAAATAATTATAAAAGAAAAGCTGTAATATTTTCAGCATAAATTAAATGGCAATAAGAAGTATGATAAAGGTTGAATGATTCTCAAATACAAAGAAAATATTCAATTGATTTTTTCAGAAGAAAAATTGACAAAGTTCATGAGCAAATCATTTCAAAAATAGTAAGAAAATAGCTAAAATGATAAAGAATGCTTCATTGGTAATCTAAAATAATACTGACATATTAGTAAAATTATAAACTAAACACAGATACTTAAGATATGGTACAGAACTCTGAAAACAGGGGAGTTTGTATATAGTATCATTGCAAAATTATTATACATATCCACATATGTTTGCATATTAATATACTCCTTTACTATTAATATTCCCAAGGACATATTTATAATGTAAAAAGAACAGAAATAAATGTATACAAATATTAACTGCAATTATTTCTATGCAGTGAATTGGTAACAGAAATAATTTTCTTCTTCATGAAAATATTGTCCCTTTATTTTGTATTTTATAAATATTTGACCATGAATATGTATTATTTTCACAATCAGGAAAAATTGAAGATACTTGAATCAAGGTTAAGAATCACAGGATTTGCCAATCAGCTCTCAAACAATTTCCTGGTTGGAATATGTAATAAAAGTAATTCACATCTGTTGCCTAGCTTAATTGTGTATATCCAGATAGAACTGTAGAAAAGACAAAATAAGCTAATTCTAGGAGAAATGAAAACTAATTCACATTAAACAATGATTCCAGAACTTTTTATTTTAGTTTCCAAGTTTATTTATATCTTTATCTGGCAGGGGCAGAAGGTTACAGTCATAGCTTTCACTTCTCAAGACATGGTCATCATTGGCTTATGAAATGTCCCTTTCCTTTTTATTTCTTACCAACTCACAGTACCCATTTGTCAGTAACCATTCTGTTAAGCATTCATTAACACTCTAAGAAGATGTGTATCATTTCCCCATGCTAAATTTAAACTTTTAGTCAATGAAATCAAAGCTTCATTATATATCTCATTCTTTTCTTGCACTTTTTCTGTTTACATTGTTTCTAGGACCAATGCATGCTCTCAGTCTTTACTTAACATTACTGCATAGTGTGCCATAACGAGTGTGTACCACATTTCATTTCTGCAGTACTCAGGTAGCCACCAACTCAGTATGACTTCATTACTACAGTAATGAATGACCTTATATATTTCCCTTTCTGGGCACAGTGGTACTTAGTTTTGGATACTTATCCTATGCTATACCAAGCTGCACTCCCACAGTGCAGCTGTCTTGGTCCTTCCTCCCTCCAGCAATGTATCACAACAACACTTCACTACCAAGTCTCCCAACTTTTGAGAGTCGTGTGTAATTAGAGTTTTCAGCATTGTTTTAATACACATTTTTGAAAATTAATGATTATAAAGATCATTAGACATACTTATTGTCCTTGAGGATTTTTATTTTAAAATTTCTTATCTATATTTTTGCCCAATTTTCTAATATGATTATCATCATCTTTTGTTTATCTGATATAATTGCTAATATATCCTAGATATTTTAATCTGTTTGGGCACAATGTTTTCTTCTATTTCTAACATGCCATTAACTTTGTCTATAATGCCTCTAATTTTGGTGGGATTTAGCATGTAATTCATCTCTGTTCCTAAAACACAGATATTCACTTCCAAATTTCTTTCAGTATCCTTGCCTGACCCATATTCTCAAGGATCTAACAAAATTCTAAATGACAAAATCCAATGACACTCAATCAAATGAAGCAAAATAGCTCATGGATTTCACTTTCTACCACTTTCCCCAATCCCTGAGCTTGAGATGTTTCATGCATCAGTAGAATGACACCTGCCCCTCACTTCATCTGCTCCAAGCATCTGTCAGTGTGCAGCACAACTTAGTGCTATAAAGCAGCCATTTATTGACTTGCAGCCTCAGATTCTACAGATCAGCTATTTGAAGAGAGCACAGTGTGGTGGCTTATATCTACTTTATCATACCAGTAGGACTTAGCTGGGTAGACTTGAAGGCTAAAACAATGACTTAACATTGGGTGTGAAAATTCTAAGAACATCTGTGGACTTTCCAGTCTGGGATTTTGGCTAGAAGGGAGCAAATACTGGATTCAGATGTGTTAGAGAACACACAAGGCACTGCTTTATGAAACATGTTTCCTTACAGCACAGCAACCTCAAGGTAGTTGGATATCTTAGGTGCTATCTCCAGGATCCAAGAAGAAATATAAAAAAGTTCTATCTCCTTGTTAATTTTGCTGTGTTTTGTTGGACAATTGAAGGGAAGAACATAGAGTCTCCATCTCTTCATAAGAAGAATAGCAATGATTCTGTGACAACAATTTAAAACCATAAAACTATTAATTTTACACACAGTCCTAGATGATTTTATAAAACAAATTAGTAAAGATAATGTTGTCTTTCTGAGAAAAAATGAAAATCTATTAATAGCTTATCACAAAAAATCCCCACTGGAAACAACTTAAAGAAAAGTTGTGTATTGGTTTGTGATTTCAGGTCTCAGAAGACTCAATCCATTACCAGCTGGCTCCATACTATTTAGGCTTCTAGTAGAACAGAAACTCCATGGTAGAATGGCATGGGAAAATAAAGCTTTCACTTTTTGGTATCCAGGAAAAAGAGAGGGATGTGTAAGGGTCAAGCACAAGATATAGCCTTCAAAGCCATACTTGCTATTGACCTATTTCCTGTAATTAGTCTCCATCTCCTACTTTCAATTACCACCAAACAACGTTATCAACTATGGGTGTCTCAATGGAACAGTATGATTATGTGGTCCAAGCCCTCATGACTCAGTCATTTCTGAAAAACAAAAAGTCACCTTTAAATGCAGCATTAGGGACTAAGCACTCAACCTACAAGCTTTAAGGATATTTAATAGCAAAACAATTAATACTGCTTTAACAGACTATTTCTAAGTTTAGTGATTATGTCAAAAGTCCTCAAAGCAGAGGTATTTACAACTGGGTATCAATTCCAATTTCATCTATCCTATCTCAGTATTATCCAGAATGCATCCCTTATGTGTCAACTGAACTAGATTTCTAAAAACTCAATTAATCCTTCTCAAACGCTTCACATATTTGTCCCCATGTCTTTTCTTACTGGGATAGTTAGCTCTCAAAATTCTCTCTTCTTTTATGCCTGTTTCAAAATTCAGACTTCATGGTTGCATTGATTACTTTCTGTCTCTGTGATAAAACACCATCACTAAAAGTGACTTATGGAAAACAGTTTGCCTTACAGTTCTAGAGGGAGAATCCATATGAAAGAAGAAGTATGGCAGTAGTGGTGAGGTGCTGAGTGGGAGCAAGAAGCTAGGAGACCACTTCTTATTCAACCATAAGAAGCAGAAAGAAGGAACAAGAAGCAGACAGAGGCAATAATCTCTCAAAGCTTGTCCCCACTGGCATACTTCCTCCATCAAAGCCATGCCCCCCCCCCAAAAAAAAGGTTTCGTAGCATCCCCAAATTGCACCACCAACTGGGGACACATGTTAAAATGCATGAGCCTATGAGGTACATTTCTCACTCAACCCACCATAATGGTCTACCATTACAATCGTTCTGTACCTCCATAAAATCACATAAATAACATGCTCTGTTTCTACATTATTATCCTTCAACTCAGATTTTAATTTTTCTGTTCTGACTTTACTCTGTTTTTACTCTGTTGCCTTACCATATTTTGGATCTTTATATTTCAATACCTTATATAGCTTGCTTTGTTTCAATTAATGCACATTAAGAACATTAAAACAGGGAATGAGTAAACACAGTACCTTGTAATGGAAATCTTAGGTTAAGGCAGACAAGGCTTCATATGCAGGAGGCTACAGAAGTTAGAAAGAAATAAGCCATTTGACGAACATTTCATGAAGGAGCAAAGTATTTAGAAAAGAAACAGCTGATCATGCTCAAGAGAATATAAAAGAGCTGAGGGTATAATTCAGGGACTCGAGTCCTTGCCTACATACAAAGATCTAATTTCCATCCCCAAAACATAAAAAAGAAAACAAAAAGCCTACACTTAGCTGGGCATAATAGGATGTAATCCCAACTGTCTTGAGGTCCTCATACTCCACAACCGGATTAGGAAATAAAGCTTTTCCTTCAAATTATATGCAGGATCTGGTTCCTTCTATCCACCTTCATCACCACAAAGTGGGTTTAAACCAGCATTCCCTGTCCCTGCCAGTATTACAAAAGGACTTAGCAGGTGTGTGAACCCCAGGCCCTCACAGTTCACCCTGCATGGGGCTACAGAATGACTCATTTAAACACCAATGAATTCTTTATCTGATTTTCTTGGAGCTTCCCAACTTATTTTAACTAAAAGCCAGCCTTTAAAATTGTATTCAAATAGGCTGAAGAAATGAATTAGCAAATGAGACTGCTCATTGCTCTCCCAGTAGACAGTTCAGTTTCCAGCAGCACCTATACCAAGTGATTCACAAATCTCCCATACTACAGTTCCAAGGGATCTGATGTCTTCTCTGGATCTCTAGTAGTACAAAGAACATGTGTGGTACACATACATACATGTAGATACTCACATATTTACATAAAACAATGACAAGTGAATCTTTTGAAATTATATATGAAACTCTAAAATGACCACACACACACACACACATATACACAGATACAGATACACACATACACAGATACAGATACACACCAACAAACACACCTTCTGCAAATGTATATTTCTTGGAATTAGGGACATTTCAATATACCAACAACTATATCATTAATGCCTAAAGTATGGTAGCCATTCAGTGAATATTTGTTAAATAAATTAACAAACAATTGACATACATATTTTGAAGTTGTCATAGTACAGGCCTTTTGGATTGTTCTTTATTAAATAAGTATGATTCAGGCATAAATATCAACATGAGTTTGTTTACATAGTAGTGCATCACACCATAGGCTGATGTATACTGCACTATAGTCCCTAAGCTGAGGGTAGCAATGACATAATTGAAATTCTTTCATATTTTTGAAAGAGATCTCTACAGAAATTGTCAGTTCTCATTTTCTCATAACCTTCTTTCTATTCAGGAAGTCTTCTTTCTCTGGCATGAAGAACTTCATAACAGTTTTAGACATGCTCATACCAAATTGTTGCTTTTTTTTCTAAATACTTGAGGGTTTAATCAATCTTTCTTTATCTTTGATGATAATCATGATAGGTGGATTTGATGAAATGTTAAAATGACCCAAATAGTAAGGATTTGTGAAGCAGAAATATATTTTTATCTACACACATAAAAAGAAGAAGAGACCTCTACTTTCTCAACTTTAAATGAATAAATCAGCAGTGCTGGTACCTTTTGGAGTTTAATTTGGTTTTAATGTTTTATGAGACTTACACCAAGGAATATTAATGTCATATGCAGAACAAGTCACTTGAGCCTTTCATACACAGGCAAAAGTTTTCATCTGAGCTGAGAGATAATCTTTCTTAATAATATCAACATAGTCAATGGAAGTCATAATTAATTCATACACTGAGAATGTAATTAGCATTCAAATGAAAGAATGGCTGCTATGCTAAAAACAAGTGTACTCCATTATTATATTTGGTACAAATATAATGTGCAGAATTTCTCCCCTTATTAGCTGTGAGAACAGTGTGATCATTCCTTTTTCCAGGCTAAAACATTCAGCTTAAAACAAATAGTTAAAAAAGAAGTTACTGGTCTGTCATTAACTGCCAATTTGTCCTTTAATATTTAGTGGTGAAGTACAACCAATCCTCTCTACCTTTATGTCTTAGTAAACAATCAGGTTCAAATTACACTTGGATTGTCCCCTAGGGATGAGTATCAGTATAGGGAAAAGAGGCAATATTGTAAGGCTTAGTGTTGTTCACTTGTTGTGAAATATTTCTGCAATAAGCACTGGAGAAAAGCTAGGGTTACTCAGGGACTAAGGGGTAGGGCAAGGCAAAAGCAGAGATGTGAAAATGAAGTTTTTTTTTTATTTAGCTATCCACTTATCTTCTTCTTAATAATAGCCAAAAAGAAACATTGACATATTGTAAAAGTTGAAAGGGAAAGAAATATGAATGAAATTAACAAATATTATGTGTGAGCCTTGATCAAGTTTTGATCCTGCCTGAGCTTTCCAAGCAGCCTGAGTTATAGGCCTGCTCCACCAGATATCACTGAGAAACAGAATATTTGTAATTTGCTTAATCTCACTCAAGTAATTTGGACCTATTTCCCATCTTAGTAGTTCTCAAAGTGTGGTCTCTAAAGAAATAGCTGTAGCATCATTTTAATCTTGTTGGAAATGGTAGTTCCTAGTTCCATGCTAGATCTAAACAGTTATAAACTATGGAGCAAGAGCCCATCATTCAGCAATAATGGATAGGGATACTTGGGTGTATGCAATAGATATGCTATTAAAATAGGTATTGATATCAATTTATTATCTGCTAATAAAATATAAATTTAAAGCCTAGTAAACATATTACTATCAATTGAGGAAGAAAACTGATTTGACAACATTCAACAGCCACTCAAAAAAAAAACACCCACTAAACTAGCAATAAGGAAGTTTTTGGATTTTCTGAGGATCATCTACAAAACATACAGTTTATGACATCATATTTAATGATAAAATACTTATATTTTCCACCTTAGTTCAAGAAATGAGCCAGAATATCTTTTAAACATAATACTGGAAGGCCTAGCCAGAGCCAGAAAGCAAGAAAAAGCACCAAAAGACACAGAAATAACAAAGAATTAAAACCATCTCCATTTGCATATTTCATAGTGGTCTCTGTTGAAAAGCCAAAGACTATACAAAAAAATCCCACAAAACAAAGCTGAGTAAGGAATAAACCCTTTCATAACTAGTAACTGAGCTCATCAAAGTCACATAATGCAAAATCAGAATAACAAACTCAATTGTGTTTCTATTTCCTAGCAATGAGTATGTGGAGACCAAAATGTAAACCACAGTACCATCTTTCCTATCAGTCAAAAATATAAAATACTCAGGTCTAAACATAACCGAAAATGTACAGTGTTGTGTGAAATTTTTTTCACTCTTTTGGCATTTTGAGGGGCTCACCACCCAAATCAAAGTAACTCACATGTGGAAGCTAATTATCAGTTATAAATGTCCACCTTTGGCTTGGCTTGATTCTAGCTTGCTTTTCTTATCTTAAATTAACCATTTTAATTTTCCCTCTGGGCTTTTATCTTTCTTAGTTTTGCATATCTTACTTTCCTTCTTGTTGCTGGAGTTTTCTTGTTCTGCCAGGTCCTGCCACAGATTCAGCCCCAAATAAATACACAAAGACTTATATTAACTATTAAACTGTTAGCCAATGGCTAGGGCTTCTTATTGGCTATCTGTCTCTTAATTATTAATCCATCTCTATTAATCTGTGTATCTCCATGTGGTCTTGGCTTACCAGAGAATTCCCAGACTTCCTACCTTCCTACATGGCATATCCCTGCTACTCACTCTTTGTATCCCTTTTCCCAGAATTCTCCTAGTTTCCTAGCCCCACCTATACTTCCTGCCTGGCTACATTATGCCTATCTATTGGACAAAACAGCTTTATTCCCCAACCAGTAGGAGAAATATATATTCAAAGCATACAGGGGAACATCCCCCATCAATTAATAGATTACAACCTAAGAAATCTCTCCATACACATTACAGAATTATCTATCGACAGTGTTTTTGTTATTGTTGTTTCTTCTGATCAGGGTTATTAAGAACAGAATCTACAAAGACATCTATCAACTAATAGATGAATAATTGAAATGTAGTACACATACACAATGATATAAAACTGAAATTAGGAAATTTATGGTTAAATCGATGGGACTGGAACCAAGTTAGAGACCTATAAACAAATATCATACGTAACACCTCATGTGAATTTTAGCTTTGAATCTTTAGCTGTGTGTGTTTAATTTGGAGTACCTGTAGAAACCAGAAAACTAGAAAGTGGCCATGGTAGAGCAATCATCTTAAATTCCCTGTGCTCCTCTGAATTCTCCGTTAAGATCATCATTGTTCATAGAAAACAAGTAACACAATATCTCACCATCTCTCAACATCTACTAACTGGAATGTTACTTCAGGTTTCTGACCTATGTTGTCTTCTTAACAATAAATAAATTTAATTAAAATTAACATACATCGCATGTTCTCATACTTTATATGATACATATAGAATGCAATAAAATGTGTAATAATGATGCATTTATTTAATGCAAGATGGTATTAGTCTATAACTTGCCTTTTTTCCCCAATATATTTTGGTGATCCACATATGTTACTATCTACAATTATACTAGTCATTTAAATTACCATATGTATACACAAGTCATTATTTTCTTATTCTTGAACATTTAGTACATTTCTAATTTTTCATTATTATCAATATCCCTGTAGGCATCCCCATACACAGACTTCCAGGGGAGATGCTCAGAATTGAAATTCTTTAGTCATTGAATGTGCATGATTTCATCAATTATCTGTCAATACAGGTGATCCATTTTACATGAATGTCACTCATCTGGGGTTTTACGGGAGGATTAAACATGATGGTTCATACACAGCATTCATTTTTAGATATTATTTTTGTTCATTTCCCCTTTATATTGTTCAACTTTTGGATTTGGGGCAAATTTTAAAACAAAATGCAGTACATTGATATTTTTATGTACACTTCCCTGGTTGAGTATTTTTACTGGTATTTATTCTCTCGTTTCTATGAATTGAGTTGTTTCCATTATTTTTCTGGGATAGTTCATTAATGTTCATTCACAGAACTTTGTAGACATTCCTGTCTTTCATATTTGTAGGAAGTGCTTTATCCAGCCTGTGCCTTGTGCTTAAATTTTGCTAATGGTATATTTTGGAGGACTTTGCTTTTCTGATCTTCAGTGGCTTTATTAGGTGATAAACAATATATCACCACACTCCTGAAAGTAGTCATGTTCCCATAAAAAGCTTAATACACTCAGTTTACAAAGCCAGACTTGGGTGGAATTATGACATTTGTTTGGTTTTGTTGCACCATCTGAGATGAATAGAAATTTACGTTTCTATTTCAAAGGAAAAGTTATTGCAACAATGTCAAAAAATTTCTTAAAGTCCTTGTTCTTGTTCTCCTCCATCATGTTTGGCATGCCCTAGGGAAGTGGCTTTATCACCCTCAAACATCTCCAGCCCATAAAGTCTTACAAAGCCAGGACACTATAGTACTGAAGGAAGATCAGTAGCAATGCTTGGCAAGCATGCATATGGACCCGGGTTCCAACTACAACACTTTATTTTTCTAAAAAGAAGGCTGGGGATATATCTCAGTTGGTACAGTCTTTTCTAGGCATGCAGAAAGTCCTGGGTTTCATACCAAGTACAATGTAAACTAGGCTTGATTGTATATATTTGTAATCCCAGGACTGGGGAGGTGGAGAAAAAGGATCAGAGGTTCAATATATTTTCAGCCATATATTAAATTTGAGGCCTGCTTGGGATACACAAGAGCCTGTCTTCAAAACAACAGAAGAGATCTGCTAGGTTTATGATACTCTGGCTTATTATACTTAGGATTTATTATGTTGTCAAAGCAATGTGCATTCACTAGAAACCTGATATACTTCAACTTTGACTTTGGATTTTTCACTGAACTGGCCATGCCCCATTGTCTCTATAATGCTGGACAGCTGTTATCCCAAGGGTGGGCAACCCATGGCTACAGCTACACTGATCAAGTATTGTAGTCACTAGGTTAGATGGGTTAAATGTTTTTTTCCCTGCTTACAGTATTTACATTTGTGTGACAAGTTTAGCAGAATATAATCCCATCAAGAACAAAGGAAGCATCTTTAGTGACCAAAATGTTTTATCAATGACAGTACCTTTGAAATGATTATCTAGCTTTGAAAGGGTAAAAAGGAAAGAAGACTTCTATGTCAAGATAAATCTCTTAGGTTTACTTTTTCTCCAGGAAAAGAAGTCTCTTTGCTTTGCTAGACATCCTTCCAGATTCCTAGCATTTAGAACTACTGGGATATTTTGACAAGTTGTTCATAATCTCATTTGTATCTGACAGAAACTTCTGAGACAGTTGCTTTTGTTTACTTATTTGAGGAAACTAAGTCTCAAAGAGGTTAGAAACAACTTTAGGCACACAAAGCTGATCAGAAATAATTTGGTTTCTCATCCTGTTTTACAGCTCAGTTATGCCTGTCAGTCACTTTTTTTCTGTTTCTACAGTGAAAGCAATTGTCCTGTTTCATTTTCTCAGTTATAAAATCTTACTCTCTGATTTTTGAGAGTTACACCATCAGGAAGTATTTTTTCTTACTTACCAATATGCATATCCAACAGCAATTGTGGGATATACAACCTCAACATTGAATAAGTTAGCAGGACAAAAATTCCCTGAATATGACAAAAAGGATAAAATTGATTTCTCATTTAAACACCACCACCACCCCAGGGACATGGTTGATTAATATCTATCACCCCTTTCTCTAGTGCTTCTTTCGGTCTTGGAACAAGACTTTCACCAACATTAGAGGATGCTCTGGACTCTTAAAGAGCTGAATAGAAATGAATAGAATGGGACATATTTATGCTACAAGATACTTCATTTAAGTCAGAAAGTGTTCAAAAGTTTTTGTCTGTATACATATGAAAGGTTATAATAAACAAAATATCTTTTCATACACTTTTTAAATTGACCCTTAGAATGTTTCATTATAATATTAAATCAATGCAAAGGGGGTGTATTTTCGGTTTGACATTCTTCAACAAACTGTTATATCACTCTTGTAGTGGCATCTTGCCTTGCCAGTGAACTTGTAGCAGTGGCCACACTTATGGGGCATGAGCAGGGATACATGCAGACAGAAGAGGACACCAGATCTCATTACAGATGGTTGTGAGCCACCATGTGATTGCTGGGAATTGAACTCAGGACCTCTGGAAGAGCAGCCAGTACTCTTAACCTCTGAGCTATCTCTCCAGCCCCTTCTCTACCTTCATGGGTCACGCCAGTAGCTGAAACCACGCCCAAAGGGTGTGGTCACTACTACAATTTCACTGGCAAGGCAAGATGCCACTACGCACTCTTAAAGATACTTGATGGCACCTGGAACTGTCATGCTACTCACCACCTACTTAAAAATTATTTGAGGGGCTGAAGAGATAGCTCAGCAGTCATGATGACTGGCTGTTCTTCCAGAAGACTCAGGGTGATTGCTAGCACTTATATGGTAGTTCACAGCCATCTGTAATTCCATGGGATTTAATGCCCTCTCCTGACCTTCTTGGACACCAGGCATGCAAATGGTATAAAGGTCTACATGCACACAAAACACCCTACACACTACACACACATACACACACTCACATATAAAATCTCTTTGTCAGCAATTCTACATTTGAAAATACTTTACAAAATGATCTACTTACTTTGTATTAAATAATTATATTTAAACTGAAATCTAATTTATTTTTTCATTTGAGCAGACAGTGTTACATTCAAAATTTCCATATTTTGTTTCTATTACAATCATTACTAGGAAAATGATTAGAAGATATATATATATATATATATATATATATATATACATATATATACATATATATGTATATATAGTGGTTATTAAATGCAAAATTCATTCATCATAGAAATGCTCTTCTTAATGAACTGTATAGTTTTCTTTTTTATCCAGAGAGTTTATGAGTTCTGAATAAATGGTATTTATCCTTGCTATGAAGCAGAATTTAGCATACATTCACTGTTTCTGTTGTGTTGTCATTTAAATGAAGGTATGTGAATGTAAGGAGCTTTATCATGAAAAAAACTTTTGGTCAATTATTAGATCTTGATCTAAGTTTTACAACAAAATTCAACTAGTGTTTTACCACCCCAAAATTTTTAATAACCTATTAACTGGCAATGTGCTTAGGTTTTCTTTTAATTTTATTGATAAAAAAGAGTCTGGGCAGTGTTGGTGTATGCCTTTAATCCCAGCATTCAGGAGGCAGAGGCAGGCGGATCTCTATGACTTTGAGACCAGCCTGGTCTACAAGATCTAGTTCCAGGGCATCCTCCAAAGCCACAGAGAAACCCTGTCTCGAAAAACATAAATAAATAAATAAATAAATAAATAAATAAATAAATAAATAAAAAACTCTGCATTATAAAAGCAGAAAAGTAAGAAAACATAGTTGAAAGTGGGGAGAGGAAAATGACAGAAGCATGACCATATGTGTGTCCATGCACAAGTCTTCTGGTGGTGTGCACATTCCATCTAGGCATGATTAGAAAAGTACATTGTTGGGAAGCAAGCTCCTTAGCTGATATTTACTGTCTTCATAAAGGCAATTCTCCTTTGGCCCCTTTGTATTTTCCAGGACTTAACTGTATCTATAGCAGACTCAATAAATATTTGATAAATGATTAACAGAATGATAAAGGAAAATTGATGCCACCCAATTAAGTCAGAAGATACAAAATCAAATCATTGCAAGCAGTGCAAGTCTACACACTAGCAGCCATGGTGCCAGAATACCAGCATTCTTCTCTAAAAGCACCTTCTCTGGGTACTTGCTCTACACCATTCCATTTATATTTGCTAATTTCATGAGGCCAGTTGAATAATTTGTGAGCCCAACTGGTAAATGGAAATCCAGAAACAATGGTCCAAAGGCAATCTGTAAAGACACTGAAAGGTAAAGCTTTTTTGTTTTCATAATATCTTTGTTAGTATGCCATGTTGATTTAAAAATTAGTCATGTAGCAAAGAAAGATTAACATTTATACTATTTCTATAAATTTTACTGTTCCCTTTTAAATCATGCACTATGAGTTTTAACAGAAATATTAGAGAATATATATATATATATATATATATAGTCTCACTGAAATTATACAATTTGTGTTTCACTGTTTATCCATGAATATATAGCCCATTCTTTTTTATTTAACTTAGAAACAATCTTATTTTACATATCAATCCCAATTCCCTCTCCTTCCCATCCTCCCCTCCCCCACCCCATCTCACACCCCAGGGAGGATGAGGCCTTCCATGGGGGATCATCAAAAGTCTGTCTTTTTTTCAATTTTTTAAATTTTATTTTATATTTTTTATTCATTTCACATACCACCCCCCTCCCTCCATCTCCTCCACTCCCCTCCCACCTCCATCTCCCAGCCCACACCCATACACTCTTCAGAAAGGGTAAGTCCTTCCTTGGGGAGTCAATAAATCTGGCATACTAAGTTGAGGTAAGACCAAGCCCCTTCCTCCTGCATCAAAGCTGAGCAAGGCATCCTACCCTAGGGAATGGGTTCCAAAAAGCCAACTCATTCATCAGGAAGTAAAAAGAGTAGAAAAACGACCTCAAGTGGTTTTTGTTTATTTTTTCTTTGTTTTGTGAGATATGGTGTGTGTGTGTGTGTGTGTGTGTGTGTGTGTGTGTGTGTGTGTGTGTGTGTGTGTGTGCGTGTGTGTGTGTGTGCCATGACATACTTGAGGAAGTCAGGAAACAACTTTTGGGAGTCAGTTCTATACCTTGTCTAAAATAAATTATCACTTGTTTCTGCCACTAGCCTAAGTACTTCAGGCTAAGTATTCTGTGAATTTCTGGATGATGTTCTTGTTTCTGCCACTGCATCTGGATTTTTACATGGGTTTTGGAATATGAACTTGAGTCTTCAGGCTGGCTGCCAATGCTTTTGCATATTAAGCCACCTCCTGGTCCTATTTCAATTCTGAGTATATATACATTGTACTGACACTTTCTGCTTTCAACTTGCTGATGATTTATGATGGGATGAAAGCAAAGGAAAAAAGTAATTTCTTATTTCCCATCATTTCTTTTTCTATTGTTTCACCATTTCGGGTATAAGATAATCCCAGGATATATTATGAATAAGAAAGGATACAGTTGGAATTTTAAAGTAATTATTATTTCTTAGAATGCTATTTCTTCTTTCTACATTCAAAGAAACTCATAATTAAGATTGAAAACATAGCTTCTTTGGATAGCCCATGCCGTGGCCTCAGTCATAGATGTCATCTGCTTATATTGTGAATTTGTAAGCCTTCTTTAAAAACTACCTGAAATCAATAACTTAAGAAAAGGATATGTATATTTAGGCTAACAAATTTGTATGTCTTAGTTAATGATCACTTAGTCCACTGCTTGTGGACTGGCAGTAAGGCATTTCGTTATGGTGAGAGCATATAGCGGAGGAAAAGATTTGTTCATCTCATGGTCACTAGGAATCAAAAGAGGGAGAAAAAAAGGGCCAGGATCTGAACTTTCATCTCCACGAACAAGAGGGATTTAAAAAAAATTAAATGAGACTCTATTATTAAGAACCAACATTTGAAATTGTTTACCTTTGCTATACATCTTGTTCTAGAACTTTCCATCATACCAACATTTCCTTCAGCAATGAATTGTAATGAAGATGGGAATATGCTTTACAAATCTCCCTTCATGGAAGGTTTTATTGCCCACACTCTGCTCCCTTTACCTCTACTACAATGAGCCACCTTTCCCTGGGTCACAATTTTCTTAAGTAGGTCCCATCCAAAAACTGATCAATATCACAATATAAAGACCAAATTATTTTGGTTCAATGTAGGCACAGTTTCCATTGTGTGCAATAACTATTGCATGGTGTTTATTCATACTGATATGTTTTATATCTGAAACAAAATTTAACAGATTGTCCTGTATTTTCTCAAGTAAATCTGGCAATCTTGGGCAAATCTATGGTCTTCAGTAACTCCTGTGACTACTTTGCTATTATTCAGCCATTTCCGGGCCATAATCCTGCTTTCTACCTTTCCCTAATAATACGATTCATGGCAAATCCTCTCATCTCTTTTTAAGCATTCAACTTATTTTGACAGCAGTCACATGATGATCTCTTGATCAGGCTGGTCAGTCAAATTTGAGCATAAACTGAGCATCATTCATTATCCACTAATGCCTAAGAATTTGAGAATGCTATGATGCTGGAGAGGCACAGAAGACAGGCTTCAGCTCAGGGATAGCAGCTACTGGGATGGAAGCTTTGCTTTCAACATACATATAAGTACATAATCATATGTATATACATGTCTCAACATACATATAAGTACATAATCATATGTATATGCATGTCCACAAGCAACTTTACAGTCATATAATATTTTGCTATTAGCAACAGAAATTACCTAGGGCTGTTTAAATAAGGAAAGGTTTAGCCCAAAATGTTGGTATCCTTTGCCCATGTCTTAAGATTTTTAGAGTAATGGTTTTCAACCTGTGAGTTATGACCCCTTTGGGGGATCAAATGACCCTTTCATAGGAATCACATATTAGATATCCTGCATATCAGATATTTACATTACAATTCATAATAGCAGCAAAATTATAGCTATGAAGTATCAATGAAAACAATTTTAGGGTTGGAAGTCAACACAAAGTGAGGAACTGTATTAAAGGGTTTCAGCATTAGCAGGATTGAGAACCACTGTGCTAGGGATAATTAATGGATATGCTTTACTTTAAAAATGAGAAATGGGACTATCACATTGATATTTGTCTGGTTAAAGACTAGTTAATGTCTTAAATGATGTTGACTAAGAATCTGATTTCTGGAATTGGATGGAGTATGTGTCCTCATTTGTAAAATGGTGATGATAATTGTACTTACTCCCAAAATGTTTCTGGAGTTTTAGAAGAAATAAAGCAGGGAGAATACTTACCTCCAGAGCCTTTCCAATATTTTTTATTAATACTGATTTTTATTGTGGAAATAAAGAAATAATAGTTCTTAGTGCCTTGTTCTTATGAGGGAATAACCATAAAAGGGCCAAGTATACTTTCTTCACTAGAATAATATTATCTGATACTCTTCATTTTAGAAAAGTCCTATTCTATTACTGCAAATTCCTGACTCTAGTAAAAATTTCTGGACATATATTGAGTTTAAAGGGTTATTAATGTTACAATGGTTATTAATCTAATGACAACAATTTCTAGCTTATTTATTTTTATATATCTGTGAGAAAATTTTCTAAAGACAAAACACTAAGGTACTCAAGAAAATAAGCAAATAAAGATAATGTTCAATAGAAACCTGATGACTGGTAGATTTTTCTTTTACAGCAAAAACACACTTTTACATTTTCTAATAGCTCTTAAGTGTATAACTGTGAGGCAATGTAAAAGACACAGTAGAGTGCAGACTCTTGGCTAGTGTGAATTGGCCATAGTGATTTTGAAAAGGTGTCATAGGAGATTTGCAAAACAGAATTTGTGGAAGTGTAAATTAGTACCTTATGTTAGCAATGTCACAAGCTTGATGATGGCTTTGTGAGTATCTTCAAGACAGACTTCAAAAGGTCACATAAAATAGAAAGACTTGTTCATTAAACATTTTGCGATTTTCCTATGAATGCTTAGCTGTAGTCTAATTATTGATATTTATGTTAAATATGAGAAAACAAAAGTTATTGGAAATGACTACTTCAAACAAGTTCCAACTGCTCCTCGATAGTGTGGTAACAGTTATCTCCTAACATAGGCTTTGGCTCACTCGCCTACTCATGAGACACATCTGGCCAGAAGCACCTGGTTAAGTGGTGTCTGGTCATAAGAATCACATTTTAGATTTTCAAATAGTGGCTAGAAATTCCTATTTTTAAACTGTACATCATGACATTACATTTAAGTCTGGATAACTTCTTCCCCTCTTCAAACCCTCTTCAAACAACACTTTTGCTTTAATATATAGCCTTCTTTAATCATCACAAAAGGGTTTTTTATATCCACACAGCACTATATCTATATTGTTAATGAGATAAATCTTAAGGACAGAACAAAGCCAGTTGAAGTTTTCAGCAAAGACAGTCCACTGGTAAAAACATGGGCATTCATATTTGCCTATAAATCAAAGAAAACATTTACACTGGGAAAGAAAATAGAGCTACCCTTTAAGACATTGAAAGTGGGTGACTATAAAGTCATGGTTTTATTTCTTCCTGGTTTCATCCATTCATTTGTTAATTAAACAAATATTTACTGAATATTTATTCTACACCAAACATTGTATGGTTTGAGGGAACAACACCAGATGCATTAATAAAGATTGCTTTGCTTTCAAATCACTGGCAATGGATAACCTTACAAGATGGATGAAATCCATGCATCCAGAAAGTTTCAATCTACTTTAAATATGTGTGCTAAAAAGAAATTCTGGCTGTTTATCCTATTTTTAATAAATATGCTAAAATATTGACTAAGTACCTGTATTATGCAGAAGGGGATTTAAAAAGAAAATCAATAAACCGCTTTCATAACTTGTTACTAATAACACCAATATAGAATAATGGGTAAACTAGTTTGGGTAACTTCCCAAAATAATTGGCTTTTCCAGGAACATTACAGAAGATAAACAGCAAGATCGATAAGTCCTGAGGTTGCAAGAGTTGTTATTGATTTATGGCCTTGCTTACTTGCCAGCAAAATAATTGCTGTAGAGAGGTTGGCTTATGGTTACAAATCACAATAGGGATACTGCAGTCTTTCTTAGTTTAAAAAGTAGGAAAAACACAAGTGATTTTAAAAAAGCTTATTATTTTATTGAAACTCATAATTAATAGTATATATCATTCACCGAACACTTACCTACCTTATGGCGAAACCATCATGTGTGTAGAACATTCTGTAAAAATCATCCAACAACTCTGTAAGAGGTGTTATTGTCCTTGTTTTACTAGGTGGGGAAATTGAAATTCAGAAATGTTAAGCAACTTGTCTAAAGTCTCATATATTTTGAAAGCTGCAAGGTAGTATTGGAACTAACCATCATTTCCATGTTTTAATATAGCTACAGATAATACGCAATTGACCCACTGTGAGCTTAACAGACTTTAAGAAATAGGACTTGATTGGCTGACACAATCATTTGCTTGTCTATGATATCACTGTAGACTTTGCTTGATAGAATTTCCATCACCATGTCCAGGATACCAACATTCCTGTAAAAGTTTATTTGAAGACAATGATAACTCTGTAAAAGGTCCATGAACATTGAGTAGTTATGGCCTAGTTAGCAAGAGTTTAAAATTGATCCAATATTCCATATCCAATATTTCTTCTCATTTCTATCTGTCCATAGATTTTCTTATAAAAACAAATTTCTCTTTATTTCATGCAACCTTATACAAGTTTTCCTTCTTTAAGTATTGTTAACTTTCCCCAGACATACATGAGCTCTCTGAAAATATCACTAGTTCACAACTGTACCTCTTTGAGCAGTTTGTATCCTGATACAGTATATGAGGAATTCAAATCTTGAACTTGGTTCGCAGGTATTCATTTGAGGTTCTAGAATATTAGATTTCTGCAAGTCTATGTCAAAGATCAACATAAAGTGATGTTCTTGTAAAGAGAGTCATTCACCTACAAATAAGCAGCTTGAAGTTGTCATAAGATGCTGCTGAATGATGCCACTGAAGAAATCAAACGAGAAGTAAAAAAAAAAAAAATCCTAGAATTGAATGAAAATGAAAACCACATACCAAAATCTGCGGGCCTTAGTGAAGACAGCTGTAAGAAGAAAGTTTATAGTCCTAAGTTCCTATATCCAAATTTTTAGAGATCCAAAATTAATAAGTTAATGATATACCTTAAAGCCTTGGGAAAATCAGATCAAACAAGACAAGACTGATAAGAATGATTTGATATAATTGCCCAGATCTGTCTTTTATTAGTAGTCCTTACCCCACCATACTGCCCCTGGATCAGTAGCACTGGAAATACAGTGCTTCTCTTGAAACACTTTTATACCCTATCATCTTCCTGCATTCTCAGATATCTCTCTGACCCTCACCTGGCCACTAGCTAGAATCCCTATACAAAGATACATGCCATGATTTTATTAAGGCCAAGAATGATTATGGGTATTAATTATAAGAATTAAGTACCATAATTAATAGCAATCAAATGAATTATAGTCCACTTATATTTCAAAAGGTATAATTTTAGCATATTAAGTAGTATCTCTTTATATGTAACACAGTATGTGTATACCTTGAGCTATTTATATGCCTGAGAACTATAAAAATGCAGTATGTCAAATACGTCATGATTATAAAGGAAGAAAGCACACAGAAGCACATATATTTAGAAGTTCTGAATTGTGTTAGCATGAATATAGAAACAGATCCATACACAGAATTAGTAGATAGCTGCAACAAGATTTTACATGGCTTTCTTCTCATGTCTGGCTTTCCTGAGAGATGGAAAGTGCATCTATCCTTCTTCACAGAAGAGTCCTTCCTGACTTGAAAAATGAATCATATCTTGCTACACTATTGCCCTCTGAATTTAAGGACTTACCTTGTCATCCCAGAAGTGATACAAACCACATTTAAAGAATTATTCATAAATGTAAGTTTTTCATTGTGTGCTAGCTATTTCCCTTTGCTTGACTTAGAGTCACTATCATCTTCTTTACCTTGACTTATACCACAGGAAACTGCCTTCCTTGAACTCTATCAGCAGATCCATTGTCTTCCAGCTTCTTATTAGCTTCAGTTAATGAGAAATGCTTGCCAAAATGAGAAGATGAGTGAAGAATGAGGTGGGAATAATTTATTTCCCTGGTTTCACTATGGGTTGATCGCATCCTTTCACCAAAAGTCACAACTCCTGCTAAATGGCCCTCTTACTATAGATTCTCTCCCTAAGTCTAACAACTGCACCTCCCCTTCCCCTTTCAGTCCTAAGGATGGGTGTGTCTTCCCAATATTTCTAGATGTGGATAACCCTACCATCATTCATTGATTTTCTTTTCTTTCTCATATGAATTTGAGAAAAGCTAAATTTATTGAACTTTCAATTGTCGTAAGCATAATTCTGTTGGAATGTTGGTGAAATTACCCAGTTTATTGAAAACAGACTCATCATCAGCAAAATGTTTTTCTCTAATTCTAAAGAGGTAGTAAGTGTTTTGGTATCCCAAACCTCATTTCTTCTCAGAATGTTCCATATTTACACAGGAGTACTCTTTCAAAGATGGTTTCAGACACAGTCTCACAGCAAACTTTTTGCTCCTTTCTTCCACAATGTTCTTTGAGCCTTAGGTGATGCCCTGAAAACATACACACAACTAATATACAGACTAAGAAAGTTATATTTAGGAACATATATTTATACATGTGTACATGTAAAAATGATTAATGAAAAAATCCAAGAATATGAAAGAGAGCAAAGAAGGGTATATGGAAGGATTTGTAAGGAGGAAAAGGTATGGGAAAATGTTGTAATTATATTGTAATTTGAAAAAGAAAGAAAATATTGATAATTAAAAGGACAAACCTCTGACAAAGGAAAAATAGAAAACAAAATCACTTAGTATTTGAAAAGCATATTTATAAAACAAGCCCAAAAATTAATAAATACTTTATAAAATGATTGTTGGATTTTAAAAATGCATAATAAGTAGTATGCAGTCAACAACTCAGAAAATACATAAAGGAGAAAAAGGCTGAAAAGGCAAGAAATTTTTAGTACTTACATTTTTCTTTTATTGTAATCTTTATTTCAAATATATTACCCAGGTGCCAGGCATATATCTTTAATCCCACCATTAGGGAGACAGAAGCCGGTAGACCTCTGTGAGTTCAGGGGTATTTTGGTTTATCTATCTAGTTCCAGACCAACACAGTGAGACCCTGTCTCCAAGCATTTTTAAAAAGTCATCAGGGGCCTGATATAAGGCTCAGCTGCTAAGGGCATTGCTGTTCTATTTTATTTATTTATTTTTTATTTTAAAACACTTTTCTCATTTTACATACCAATCCCAGTTCCTATTCCTTCTCCTCCTGCTGCTCCCCTCACCTTCCTCCCACCCACCCCCATCACCCCCTATTCACTCCTCAGAGAGAGTAAGGTTTCCCATTGGGGAGTCAAGTCTGGCACATTACTTTGAAACAAGACCAAGGCCTCCTGAGAGAAATGAGGGGGTAAAGAAAGGAGGTTGGAAGGGGAGGAGGAGGGGAAGGGGAAGGAGAAGAAAACAAGAGGGGTTGGCTGCTCTTTAAAAGGATGCAAACTGATTCCTGACATCCATTTGGAAGCTCATAATTGTCTGTAACTCTAGTGCTAGGGTATCCAATGCTCTCTTCTTGCCTCTGAAGGCACCAGGAACACAAACAGTGAACATGCATGCATGCAGTAAAAATATGCATACATACATGAAAATGAAAATGCATCTTTATAAAAAGTCATCTAAAAATAATCATACTGGAGTAATGGCATTCCTAAACTGCATTTTATTTCCTAACAAACATTTTATGTCTAGAAATGTGCTTCTCTGGTCACATATTTCCAATAGTATGTTCCTATTTAAAATTCTCTACTGGCAGATGTTGTTATCAAACAGCTTTGTGTCAACACCAAGCAAAAGGAGCACATCCTTTACACTGACAGGAAGAGTGGCCTTGAGTCAAATGGCCCAGGGAAGCTTTAGGCTGAGCTTTGAGCAGCATCTTCCAGTTAAATCTCCCAACAGTCAATATTCAGAACTGTGATTTCTCTTAAATTCCAACTCCATATATAGCAACACCTACTATACATCTCCATTGTCCAGTTTTATTTAAATACTTAAAGACAGAAAACAAAAGGCTATTATAACTCTCCTTTTGAGAATCATTATCTTCAATTTTGATCTATTTAATGTGGAAGAAATGAGTTTCTCTAAATATCTTGAAATCAGTCCCAGACATGAGGGTTAGGGTAAGTCTTGGTCAGTTGCACACATAGGTATCGTATGACAAAATGACACTTAGCATTACCTTATTTCTCAGAGAAGAAATGCAAGCCACATGTGCCATTTCCTTATTCACTCTCTTGAGGCTCAGAAAAATGGTTCCCCAAAATGTGCTACTTGAGTACCTGGCAAGCAACAATGAAGGAAAGGGCTTTTCCTGAAGTTTTTTCCATGTTGAAATACTGAGTCTGTCAAAGAGGAACATGATTACCTTCAGTTTTTGTTTTTACTGAGAACTATTTAACCAAAGAAGATTAAACTCTACCACATTAGAAAAGACTGGAAATCAAACACAGAGAGTTTTCTCAGTGTTTGGTAGAAGCATTCATTTCCACTAAAATTTATTTCTTTACTCCTAAATGCTTATACATTCTGCTTCCTTATTCCTTGTGAAAAAACTACCTAAGCCTCAGTCATCTGGTCACTGCTTGAATTTCATATTTTCGATGGCTTCTGTATACATATACTTTAATAATTATGTATATTGGACTGTAGAGATGGCTCAGTGGCTGCTCTTTCAGAGGACCTGGGTTTAGTTTCCAGCACCTACATGTTGGTTCACAACCATCTGTGGGTGACTTCAGTTAATTTTAGTCGACACACTCATAGACCCATGAAAGGAAAATTTTGTATTTTCCTATAATTAATTGAGTTAATATTTATTGACTACTTCCATGGATAAAGATTAAATTCTCTCTCTCTCTCTCTCTCTCTCTCTCTCTCTCTCTCTCTCTCTCTCTCTCTCTCTGTAACCATGTATCTTTCCACCAAGCAGAATGAGCCCTGCTGCCACATGGGTGCCCGAAATAACACAGAGAGTCTTATATTAATTACAATGCTGCTGGTCAATGACTAGGATTTCTTATCTGTTATCTCTGTCTTAAGTATCAACCATAATTATTAATCTATATATTTTATAAGAACTTATGTTATTGACGCCAGCAGCAGGCGTCTTCTCTTGCCGGGATCATCTCTCTCTGTGTCTCTGTCTCTGTCTCTGTCTCTGTCTCTCCCTCCCTCCGCTCCCTCCACTTCCCTCTCCCTCCCTCTCCCTAATCCAGTGTGTGTGTGTGTGTGTGTGTGTGTGTGTGTGTGTGTGTGTGTGTACTTGTGTGGAGAACACAGGTCAATGTCAGGTGTCTTACATTGCTCCACCTTGTTCTTTGAGACAAGGTCTTTCACTGAAGTGAAAACTCTCTATTTTGGCTAAATTGCTTGGGGGTAGTGAGCTTTAATATCTACCACTCAAATCCAGACCCAGAGGTTGAGTTTGTTACATATGTAAATTACTACACTCTTAGAACCTCATGCTTGCTCAGCAAGAACTTTATCCAACGAACTCTCTCCCTAGCCTAGTACTATGGATGTAATTTTATAGTGAACTCCTACAGCAGATAAATGCCTTTAGTAAAGTGTCTGTATACAAGATTAACTCAAAAAACTCAGTAGCCCTCCTATATATAGACAATAAATGGGCTGAGATAGAAATTAGAGAAACACCACCCTTTACAATATCCACAAACAACATAAAATATCTTGAGGTAACTATAACCAAACAAGGGAAAGGCCTGTATGACAAGAACTTTAAGTCTTTAAAGAAATAAATTAAAGAATCAGAAAATGGAAAGATCTCCCATGCCCTTTGATAGGTAGGATCAACATAGTAAAAAATGGCAATCTTACCAAAAGTAATCTACAGATTCAATACAATACTCATCAAAATCCCAACACAACCCTTCACAGACCTTGAAAGAACAATACTCAACTTTGTATGGAAAATCAAAAACCCAGGATAGCCAAAACAACCCTGTACAATAAAGGAACTTCTGAAAGCATCACCATCCCTGACTTCAGGCTGTACTATATTGCAATAGTAATGAAAACAGCTTGGTACTGACACAAAAACAGACAGGTAGACCAATGGAATTGAATTGAAGACCCTGATATTAATCCACACACCTATGAACATCTGATTTTTGACAAAGAAGCTAAAATTATACAATGGAAAAAAGAAAGCATCTTTAACAAATGGTGCTGGCATAACCGGATGCTGTCATGTAGAGGATTGCATATATATCCATATCTATCACCATGCACAAAACTTAAGTCCAAATGGATCAAAGACCTCAACATAAATCCAACCGCACTGAACCTATTAGAAGAGAATGTGAGAAATACTCTTGAACTAATTGGCACAGGAGACTACTTCCTGAAAATAATACCAGTAGCAGAGACACTGAGATAGACAATTAATAAATGGGACCTCCTGAAGCTGAGAAGCTTCTGTAAGGCAAAGAACACAATCAAGAAGACAAAATGGCAGCCCATAGACTGGGAAAAGCTCTTCACCAACCCCACATCTGACAGAGGGCTGATCTCCAAAATATACAAAGAACTCAAACCCAAAATACCAAATAATCCAATTAAAAAAGTACAGAACTAAACAGAGAATTCTCAATAGAGGAATCTAAAATGGCTGAAAGACACTTAAGAAATTGCTCAACATCCTTAGCCATCAGAGAAATGCAAATCAAAACAGTTCTGAGACATCATCTTACACCTGTCAGAATGGCTAAAATAAAAAACTCCTACGACAGTTTATGCTGGAGAGGATGTGGAAAGGGGGAACACTCCTCCATTGCTGGTGGGAATGCAAACTTGCACAGCCACTTTGGAAATCCATATAGTGGTTTCTCAGTAAAATGGGAAACAGTCTACCTCAAGATCCAGCAATTCCACTTTTAGTCATTTGCCCAAATGGTGCACATTCGTACCACAAGGATATCTGTTCAACTATGCTCATGGCAGCATTGTTTGTAATAGCCAGTACCTGGAAGCAACCTAGATGCCCCTCAACTGAAGAATGGATAAAGAAAATGTGGTACATGTATACAATGAAGTACTTCTCAGCAGGCAAAAAAACAATGCCATCTTTAAATCAGCAGGCAAATGGATGGAACTAGAAGAAACCATCCTAAGTGAGGTTACCCAGACACAGAAAGAAAAACATGGTATGTACTCACTCATAAGTGGATATTATATATAGAGCAAAGGATAACCAGATTGCAATCCACAACCTCAGAGAAGCTAGGAAATAAGGAGGACCCTATATAGGAAATAAGGAGACACGTATATGGACCCCCAAGAAAGGAGCACAGGGGGAGGGAGGGAGGAGAAAGTGGAGAGGAGAAGGGTAGGGTTGAGGAGAACACGAGGGATCATGAAGGTGGAGTTGGGGAAAGGACAGAGAAGGAAATCATGGAAAGAGATACCTTAATAGAAGAAACTGATATGAGCTTAATAAGAAGCCTGGCATTAGAGAAATCTCCAGGAATTCACAAGGATGACCCCAACTAAGAACCTAAGCAATAGTAGAGAGGTTACCTTAAATGTCCTTTCTCTATAATTGGGTTGATGATTACCTTAAATGCCATCATAGAGCCTTTATCTAGTAGATGGTGGAAGGAGAAACAGAGATTCACAGCTAAGCCACTAAGCTGAACTCCAGGAATACAGTTGTAGAGAGGAAGAAGTGATGAGCAAAGGGGTCAAGGAAATGCTGGGAAAAACCACAGAAACAGCTGACTTGAACAAGTGGGAGCTCAGAAACTCTGGTCTGACAGGAAGGAACCAACATGAGACTGAACCAGGCCTCCTGAATGTAGAGGGAGAGGGTCTAGGTCCTGCCCCAAATGATGTGACAGACTTTGATGATCCCCATGGGAGGCCTCACTTTCCCTGAAGAGTGGATGGGGGTGGGATGGGGGGATGGTGGAGGGAATGGGAGGACTGGAGGGAGAGGGAACTGGAATTGGTATGTAAAATTAGATTGTTTTGAATTTAAATAAAAATTAATAATAATAAAAAGGAAGAAGAAGAAGAAGAAGAAGAAGAAGAAGAAGAAGAAGAAGAAGAAGAAGAAGAAGAAGAAGAAGAAGAAGAAACCATTTATCATTTCACAATTTCTGACAGATGGTTAGTACTGGGTATGCTCACACAGAATGACTGAGTGCATGCAACAAAGCCATATGACAGTTTAAAAGCCTCTACAGGAATATGTCTTCAGGTAAAAGAAAACACTTTTGCTGGAATAAAATTTAAAAGGAAATGTATGCACACGTACACACATGTACACTCAAATACCCGTTTAAAACTGAGGCAAAATGAATACCTTCTGGGATCCTTAAGACATAAAATCCTTTGCTTTGGAAGATGGTCAATGAATATCAAATGGATTCATGCCCTAAAATTCACACAACTGTTACAAAAGCATTGACTGAGTTTATGTAGGTTCAATCTTTAGCTCAAAAATATCTCAAGGTGGATTCTTAATGCATTTTGAACTAGTTTTAATATTGAAGTGGCCACTGCAGCTTTGTGGCTTTTACATTATATCTGTCTGTAACTCCTCATGAAGTGATTTTATAGGTTTCCGACTATTACGTGAGATATCCTTTCAATATATTATTCTTTAAGTTGCATGCATATCCCTGCTGGACCAGAGTGGCAGGGCTGCAAGTGTATTTTTTGCATTCCTGCATCATTGTGTATTACAGATAGGCCCAAGAATATTATACTAGTTTTGACAACATAGCTACACAGTGAGCAATACTTGGGCCTATTCTGTAACATGAGTAATAAAAACCCAGAGACAGATATTTGGGTTCAAGTTGAAAATCAGAAAAGTAAAGCAGCCAAGCTAGTAGCTCTAACATCTACCAAGCTGAAATGGTGATCCTGTCCACATAAATCCTCAGAGACAATGCTCTCCACGAATCCTCAGAGGCAAATGCTGAATTCCTTTCTCCTTATATTGCTCTTTCTATGGCCAGCTGTATCACTCCTTTCTCCATCTCCCTAGTGCTGGGATTAAAGGCTTGTGTTTCCAAGTTCTGGGATTAAAGGTGTGAGCTCTGTTTCTCTTTAGACTGATTTATTCTCCTGTAGCCCAGGGTGGCCTTGGACTCACAGAGATCCATCTGCCTCTATTTGCCGCCTTCCCCCCAGTCCTGGGTTTAAAGGTGTGTGCCACCACCTCCTAGCTTTTATGGTTAACTTGTATGGCTGCTGGAATTAAAGTTGTGATCACCACTGTCTGGCTCTATGGCTGTGGCTAGCTTTGTATTTTTATCTCCAGGCAAGCTTTATTAAATCATAAACAATTTATCATCACACTATGGAACTGACCGGGCATCTTTGGTGAAGTCCTCTGACCCATCTCTCTAGGATGGTACACCTTATCGTCTGCATCATCACCCCTAGTAATCTTCTGATACCTAGCTTGGAAAGCTCCCACTGTTTTAATCCAGCCTCTGTGATTGTCTCCTGGGATCTGCAGAAGGGGCAGGTGATTCTCATTTATAGTAACATGCTACATTAAAACTCTCTGAAGACCTCTATGAAGAAACTGAAAAGTAATGGAAGTCAAAATGTTTAATAGATGACCATGTAGATAAGTCTGACCCTCTCAACACAAATCTAGCCAGAAATCACCTACACTGACATCAAATCAAGTTCGAATGCCCCTTGCTTCCTTCGCTTTTATTTGAAATGCTAGAAGTAACTCCATGGCATCTTCTATGGTTCAACTAGGAGAGCCTGACAGGTACTTCTATGGGAAACAAGTGACTTCTCAGTCTGCCCCAAAGCCCTTTTCTAATTCCTCTCTCTAACTGTAGCCAACAAGTCACACATTAGGGCCAGCTACTCTCACTTAATTTCCTCAGGCCACGCATGTTTTTGTTTTGTTTTGTTTGTTTTGCTTTGGGAAACTGTTAGCATACATCAATCCCAATCACTGGCTTTGAGGATTTCCCAGACTGGCATATGACTTCCCTGTACTCTAGTACTTCAAAACCACTACTCTCTCCAGGATTCCTTCTCAGAGTTTCAGATCAGTCCATGTAAATTCTTTTTCTCAAATGTTCTCAGATTCTGGTACTGAGCCTGGTGGAAGTCAAAATTTCTCATCTCTTCCCCTCCCTTTCCCTTTCTGCTTTTAGAGAACCAGAAACCTATGCTATTTTTTACCTTTTTATTTTTTAAGTAATGTATAGATTCACAAGATGCTGCAAAGATAATGTGTAGGAGTCACATATATCCTCATCTAGGTTTCCACAATGGTCATAGATAATACAAAGAGAAAACATTGTCAAAGCCAGGAAACTGGCATTGAAATAATTTGTGTGCCAAGTTCCATGTCATTTCATCCTGTATGTAGGTTTATTTCACCACCACTATAATCAAGACACAGAACTATGATAGCACAATAAGGCCCTTGGATATTGGGGTGTTCTACTGTGAAATTCTGAATCTTATGTAGATCTCTTTTAGGAAGCACTCACTAGCACTGTCCATTGGGGGGGGAAGGGTAATCAGGGACTTGTCCCTTCCATATAGAGTGTACAATTCCATTATTAAGCCCCTGTTGATGCCAAGGATAAGGGGCTTTTCTGTTAGGTGTAAGTGGGAGGAAGGAGGTCAAATTCTGAGTGCCTACTAGGGTTCTGATGATACATTCTAGCTGGGAGGAGAGCTTGCTCTTTAGACCAGGATGGCTTCAGACTCACAGAGATCCACCTGCCTCTGTCTCCCAAGTGCTGGAATTAAAGGCATGCACCACCACAATCAGTGTGCCTCCTGATTTTAATGGGGCTTCATCAAGGGTAACTTCAGCAGTGGTGCAGATGTCCACCTTCAGATAAATCCTCCTTTAGTGACCAAGGCTGTATTTGCACATCTTGATGACAGAATCCAGAGACTCAGGGTAGGCCTCAGGGAAAAGTCCAGACAAATCAAAGGATATGCAGGAATCTGATGAGTAAAAATTGATACAGACGAGAGACATGGTAGGTTGTAGTTGAGGAGGAGAACTAACTTGTGAAAAGTCAAAAGGGATGATGATAAACAAAATACTTAAACCAGTAAGGAACATAGAGTGTGCTAAGGATAGTTCTTACAAGAGTTTGAAGTACCTAACACTACTGTTCATCAACAAAAACAGTCTCCCAAAAGTTAAGTTCCATATTCAGTATTAGGAATACAAAACTAAGCAGTAACATTTGCCTTCTGGGGGCTGGCCACAGTAAGAGGGTATACCTTATACTGTTTTATGATTGTCAGGTGGCTTGTCTCCTGGTTGTGATATGTGCACCATGCCAAATGAGGGAGCAACAAGCATCTCCTCTGCTATGGGGGGGATGATTGTTGGGTACATTCTGTGGAGAAATATTTTTTGCAAGATGATTATTAAGAGTTTGAGAAGGGAGTGGAGAAGGAGAGGGAGGAGTGGTGGGAGAGTGGGAGAATATCAGTCTTCTTCATGGATGAGCCCCCTAATAGATAATCCAGTCCCAAGTGGTCAGCCCTAACCATATATGTACACACCCAACCCCCCTCCACACACACGGACTAAAGAGGGTGTGTGTGTGTGTGTGTGTGTGTGTGTGTGTGTGTGTGTGTGTGTGAGAGAGAGAGAGAGAGAGAGAGAGAGAGACAGACAGACAGACAGACAGACAGACAGACAGAGTGTAATAATTAAAGATTAAAAGGTTATAAAGGTCATGAATTTGTTGGGGAACACTGATGGAGTCTGAGAGAAGAGGGTAGGGCAGAAATTATGTGAATACACTATTCATTTATGAAGTTCTTAAAATGAGTGGAAAAAAGAAAAAGAATATGCATACAGTCTTAAGTCTTTTGATTTTTTTTTCGTCAAAAGGGTGAAAGGTGGCACTTTTAAAAGACGGCTCCATAGAAAACATTTTCTGCTTAATAATTTTGTTGTTCATCTCATTGTGGCAATATCTGTCTTTGAATTCCAGAGGTTTTGTCAAGTTTCTATGAAAAATAAAAGCTGAGCAAAGCAGAATCAGCCATCATTTACTAATTGGATTCCTAGTACAATTAATATTTATTGACTATCCCAAGGAGGTGTGGAATTGTATTGGGCTTTACACCCCTTACCAAACTCCCATTTTGGGCTCTCTTTGGTATGCAATTCAGGTCGCCAATGTCAGTGGAATATTGAAAAATGTAATTATATTCATGAGTTTCTGAAGAAATTTCCAGCTTGGAAGGAGACTAAATTCCTAATTTGAAGGAAGGAGAAGGAGAAGAAGGAAAGACACATCCATGATATTTATTTAATTAAGCTTTATGCTATTATTAAAGAGACATTTGCTGAGCAATTAATGTGAGTTAGGTATTCAGTGAGGTGAGTCACAATCCAGTTGGTTTGTAGAAAAAGCAATTAATTATCAAGTGGACATAATTATTCAATTGTGTCAGAGATTTGGGGGGTCACTGGGGCATTCGATGTCAATCTTATTGTGACTCGAGTTCCTCTATTTCTAATCCTTAATGTTTTCATTCATTTCACACTCAGCAGTACCAGATTAATGCAGATAATTATAATTAGATCTTACTATGATTTTGATGTCTCCTCTGTCTGCTTAGCCAGCTTAACATTCTCTAGCCTAAAAATGAATCTTCAACAGGGATATTGGAAGGAGGAGAACATTTGTAGGAGACTACTACAAATATATTTAATATATTTGTAGGAGACTACTACTACTTAAAATATATTACATTTGAAGTTTGCATCAAGGGAAATTCAGGTGAAGGTCAAGTAAAGCGGGAACACAGATCTAGCAATCAGTATTAGATTAACAGTGATGATGTCAGAAGGGAAGGCAAAGAAAGAAACTCCACAAAGCCAATTCCCCATGGGAAAAAAAACAAGGAGAACACAAGCAAAAATGGTAAAATCTATATTTTCAGAATTCTGGAAATTAATCAGAAGTTTGCAACAATCTCAGGTTGATGCGCTTACTAAAGAAGTACAGCTAAATCGCATTATGAATGGTGAGCTCTGGGCACACTTAACTTCCTAGTCCCAGTGCAAGCACTGCAGAAAAGTTCCTGGAGGCATTCATGAAAATCAGTTGCAGCAGCAACTGGTGAACAAGGCAATTGCCTGAGGTAAGTATAAAAATTGGGATAAAGAATAACCTGGCCAAATGAATGAATTAGCTAATAGAATAATGAGAGAATCTCATAGTTCTCCTGCATTTCCAGTTCTGTGCTGGAATTTAAGAAAAACCAGGAAGGCGGGAAGGTCCCCTTATCCGATCCCAAGGTTCTGCACAAACAAGAGGCAAATCTCACTGTTTTTATAAACTTCCTGAGAGCATAGTGCGCTCTCTCTCTCTCTCTCTCTCTCTCTCTCTCTCTCTCTCTCTCTCTCTCTTCTCTCTCTTTCTCTCTTTCTCTCTCTCTCTCTCTCTCACACACACACACACACACACACACACACACACACACACACACACACACACATCCTCTCTGCCATAACTGGGAGAATTGCTGGTTCTAGAAATTTACCCATGAAGCTAACAAAAAGGAAAATATTATTGTACAGCTTGGTATTAAAATAAATGTACAACTCACACACACACACACACACACACACACACACACACACACACACCACTGTTTTAGGTTTAATTCATCACCCCCCCACCGAGAAAACAAAACATAGAAACATATTGACATTTGAGAACTAATTCATAAAAGTCTTTAAGTAAAAAATAACAACTGCAGTGAGTATTGGCAGCAACAAATCCAAGGGAAAGATGGGTAGATGTTGATTATGACAGTTGCTTTACTCTGCAATTTAAAGGGACCGGCTTTCAATAAAGGGTGTATGGCACTAGCTAAGTATAGGCTGAAATTATAAAAACTTTAGAAAAATATAGAGATAAGTCTGAATGAGTGTTGTGGCAATGAAATCTTAGATACAGCACCAAAAGGTGTGAGCAACCTGTTAGATAACAATTTTTAGCACAAATAATAAAAACCCAGAGACAGATGTTGGGGATCAAGCTGAAGATCAGAAAAGCAAAGTAGCCAGCCAGTAGCTCTTAGTTAGATTATTGCATTCTGTGTGCGCTCAAAGATGACCCATAGTCCATAAGGCTAAGATTTCTTTATTCAGATAAACAAAAGCCCAATCACAAGCCAGAACGTGCCAGGGACAGCAAGGCAGCCAGGCCAGAGAGAAGGGGCTATTCATATGTGCACGGTCCCTTAAGAATCGTTCCCCAGTCACCTTAGAACTCACCTGACCACGCCCTCATGGGCGTGTCCTGTCACACCTGTCTGAGCTACTAGGGGGTGAGCCTACAGTGTCTCCCTACAATTCCCCTTTTAGTCTAAAAGAGGATTAAAACTTAATAGTGTAAAACATCCAAAATTAACAATCATAAAGGTGAAATATAAGAAGATACAATAATCTGCTATTGCATATCCTAACTATGTATATTCCGGCTAAGCCCTAAAGTCATGTGGAAAGGGTGTCTAACTTGAACACCTTCTTCCATTCCCAACTCTAAACAATAAGAAAGTTATTCCTAACTAGGCTTACACTACCCTAATAAAGAATAATGGGGAGCAGGGGCATAGCATCTTCTAAGTTACTTCCTGCTGAAATAGGACGATGGTAGCCTCGTGGGGTCCTGTGGAAAAAAAAAGTTAGTACAGGGAATGTCTCTAATGGGTTATCTCCAGTCCGTGTTAGATGGGATTTGCTTGACTGAAGATCTAGGTTGAAATCCTCAACTTGATTGAAGTCAGTACTTGAGGCTCTGGTCGGAGTGTCAGTCGAAACGGAGTGAGTTGAATCCAGTGCAGTCGAAGAGGTATGGCCCAATTCTTTTTCCGGAGCATCCAGGGATTGTCGTCAGGCGGGTCTTCATTGGCTGTATGGGACTCAAACATAAGTGTCAGCAGAGAAATGTTTGCTTGCACATGTATGTGTACTGGGAAAGGCAACCACTGAAAAACGACAATTATGAGAGGGTGTAGGGATTGAAAGAAAGAGCCAAGAAAAGACAAAAGATAGTCCTCCAATTCTTCATTTATTCTGTATTACATCAATTGGTTTCTTGATATAACACAGAAACTTTAAAATTTAGTTAAATAACATGCTTGGATTTTAGGGGAGGAAAGCCAAATCCAACACTGAATCCAGCATCGATTTAAGTGAATAGGGACTGGGAAATGAAGAGGAATAGAGTTATTTGAGAGACAGCTGTAAAGTTTACCATATGGCACGTTCCTTTTGTTTGATGGTTATAGCTACCATCTTTCCTTTAAGTATCTACCCATGCAGTGTCCTTTGACTTCTGGAGGTGGGTTTTCCTGTGAAGATAAAAATGAAGCACTTCCCATTCCTTTGGGAGGCTTTCATTTGGTTCATGAGATATACCTTAGTAAATACCTGTCAGTCGTCCTTGTCGAGAGGGTTGTCTCTTTCAACTCGAATCTTGATCAATTTTGATGGCATCCAAAGATTTTCTTCTCCTGTGGAAACAAATGCAAAACCCCTACCCCAACATAACACATGTCCGGGTTTCCAGACCGAGGTCAGTACATTTTTGAAGTACACTGGTTGATTCAGTTCAGCAGGCTTTTCCATAGTCCAGTGTCTTTCCGCAGCTGTTTGTCCTTTGTCTTTGGCATTAAGAAAGTTTAGTGTCAATAAAGCATTATGCAACCTATGTTTGGGGGGGTTTACTTACCAGCTTGCCTATGGAGCATCTCCTTAAGCATCCTATTAGACCTCTCAACAACTGCTTGTCCTGTAGGATTGTGTAGTATACCTGTGACATGCTTTATGTTATAATATTTGAAGAACTGTTGCATTTTTGTGGAGACATATGCTGGAGCATTGTCAGTTTTTATCTGTGCAGGTATGCCCATAACTGCCATCACCACTAGTAGGTGTGTAATAATGGAATCAGCTTTTTCAGAGTTGAGAGAAGTAGCCCATTGGAAACCTGAGAATGTGTCAATAGTATGATGCACATATTTCAAATTTCCAAATTCTGTAAAGTGAAAGACATCCATTTGACATATCTCATTCCTCTGAATGCCTTTAGGATTACAGCCTGCTGGCAGCAGAGTTTGGTTATAAAAGGAACAAGTAGGGCAGTTTCTCACTATCTCCGTGGCTTGTTGCCAAGTGATGGAGAAGTCCTTTAAGATTTTGCTATTTACATGATACTTTTTATGAAATTCTGAGGCTTCTAGCACAGTGCCAATTAATAAACGATCAATCTTGTCATTGCCTTGTGCTAGTGGGCCTGGCAGACCCGTATGGGATCTAATATGCGTAATGTACAGAGGATTACTTCTGTTTCTGGTTGTTTCCTGTAATTGTAAGAATAAAGAGGTTAATTCAGTATTATCAGGGACGAATTCTGCAGTCTCTATATGCAAGACAACTCTCTCTGCATGTTGGGAATCAGTAACTATGTTAAGAGGTTCTTTGAAATAAGCACCATGAGAATTGCATATAATTCTGCCTTCTGTACAGATGTGTACAGACTTTGAACTACTTTACTTACCTCACCTGCTTTATAACCAGCCTTACCTGATTTGTTAGCGTCAGTGTAGTAGGTAAGAACTCCAGAAATGGGAGTTTGCCTTACAATGCGTGGAAGAATCCAGACTGTCTTTTTTATGAATTTAATTCTGTTGGTTTTGGGATAGTTGTTACTAATTGTTCCAAATAAGTCTCTACCAAGGCTGAAATGGAGATCCTGTCTTCCCTGTGACTAGAAACTGCATCTCCCATGAGACCCTTTGCTTCTTCCTTATCTAATTCTCTAGTGCTTGGATTAAAGGTGTGAGCTCTGTTACTCTTTTAGACTGATTCACTCTATGTAGGTCAAGATGGCCTTGTTCTCACAGAGATCCATCTGCATCTGTCTCCTGAGTCCTGGGATTAAAAATGTATACCACCACTGCCTGGCCTCTATGGCTAACTAGTGTGACTAGCTTTATGTTCTGATAGTCAGTGGCTTTATTACATCATAAACAATATATCACCACCTCAATTAGATAAAATTAGATAACAAATTATGTTAGATAAAATTAGATAACAAAGTTCAAAATACCTATGCTCAAAAGACACCATCACCAAAGTAAAAGGGCACCCATAGGAGGGAATAGTTTATAGAAATGATTTTTCCGATAAGTGAGCAGTATCTACAATACAAAAAGAGCTCCTGTAACTCAACAATAAAACCTTAATTATAAATGAGAAAAGTATGAGCATAGACATTTTTTCTAAGAAAATTTACAAATGCTTGTGAAAAAATGATCAGTATAATTATCTGGTAAGGAAATATGAATAAAGATTATGTACCATTTCCCATTCACTAGAGAGGCTATAACAAAAAAGACAAAGGCTAACAGCTGTTATTAAGGGTGTAGGAGAAGCAGAATGATGAGATACCACTGATGTATAAAATTTTGAAAATTGCTTTTCAGCTTCTTTAAAAGTTAGTGAATTATTAGTAAATCAACTCCTGGGTGTATATAGTAACATCATACATAATATTGAAATGGTGAAAACAACTCATAATTCCATCACCCGAGGAAAAGATAAAACATACTATATAGAGGCAATTAAATGTTATTCAGTCATAAAAAGAAGGAAAAATCCTGACATGTGCTGCAACATGGATATACCTTGAAAGAATTGTGCTATATGAAAGAAGTTAGACAGAAAACACCACAATATTGAGTTATTCTAGTCGTGTACAATGGCCCCAATAAACTAGTACATAGAGACAAAAATTAGAGTTGTGAGTATAAAAGCTTCAGGGAAAGAAATGGAAAGTGACTATTAATGAGTATAGGGTGGCTTCTTTGAGAAGAAATTGTAAAATGAAAGTGTTCTGAAAGCAGACTGTTAGTAATTGCACAACTCTGTGCATACATAAAAGCTTGCTGAGCCGGGCGTTGGTGGTGCACGCCTTTAATCCCAGCACTCAGGAGGCAGAGGTAGGAGGATCTCTGTGAGTTCGAGGACAGCCTGTTCTACAAGAGCTAGTTCCAGGACAGCCTCCAAAACCACAGAGAAACCCTGTCTCGAAAAAAACAAACAAAAAAAACTTACTGAATTTCATATTTCAATGATGGATCGTATTTATAACATATGAATTGTTCTCAACAAATATGTAAACACTAAGAGCACAAATAGGCATGCATAGAGAAAGAAAAGCAAGGAAATCACACTGTTCACTTGCACAATTCTGAAAACTAAAGTCCTGACTGGAAAACAAAAGGGAGAAATCCAAGTGACAAAAGGAAAAACCAAGCAAAGAGGGAGTGCCATTAAGAGATAGTGGTGTCAGGATTAAACTTCAGAGTGTGAGAAAAGAAGATAAACTACAAAGGATATTTGATCTCAGGAGTCTCCTTACAGTTTTTGTGGTGTTTGTTGAGGGATTGGAAAGAGGTAAGTTCCAAAGAAAGTGCTGAGATGAATTTCCTCGAGGGTGAGAGATTTAACACTCCATACTGTATGGTGGGGTGTCTGAAGAAAGAGAGCCTTCAGCCCCACCAGTCAAAGTAAGCTGCCTACCCATAAAGATTCCTGAAGGCAGGTGAAGGTCTATTCACAAGGCTATGCTAGATGACAAAAGAAAGGCAGGACTTAGGCTACATAATAGGCATCACAGAAAAGCTGGATAGGGGAGGGAAACAGTTAATGTGTGAACACAGTCAAGCTTCCTGGGATACTAGGCAACAGTTGGGAAGGATCCATCACGTGAGAGCAGTGGATGACTTCTCGGTTCTCTGCAGTAGCTCCCGAAGTGGAGACAGACCACAGGAGTATATGGCTGGATTTTTAATGTTTTTTTAGAGTTGTCATTAGAATAGTAATCCAGATTCTAGTAGTCTGAATCTGAAATGCCCCACACTGGTTGGTCTGTACATGGAAGGTATGTTTTCTACTTGGTGTCACTATTTGGGGACAAGGTAGAAATTTTAGGAGAGGGTAGTCTGGCTTGGGGAAGTGGATGTTTGGGGAAGGGCTTTTGAAGGTTATACGTGGTCTTTACTCATCCTCTCTATTTTTCTGTCAGGGGCCATGTCCTCCCTGCTATGATAAATTGAAATCTCAGAAATCATGAGCCCAAAGAACTCCTTCCCCATTTCAAGTGTTCACACTGGTAATTTGCCACAAAAATGAGATGAGAAAGCTCATACGTTATGGCCTGCCTGAGAAATAGCAAGTGAATAATTGCAGTGATTTGATGATTGGAGGATCAAATGTAAATGGGATGGTTATTTACCTGTTGCGAAGGCTTTGTTAGGGAGTAAAAACTATAAGATGGACTCAGAATATAGAAATATCATGGAAACATTTTTTAAGAATAAAGGAAAATTCACAAAGCAGTAGGTAACCAGAAAGCAATTAAATAAATTATTGGAGGAGGCAGGAGAGGCTTTCAACTCTATGAGATCAGTGAAAGGAAAGCCCATGGATATTCAAAGTGAAGAGGGATGGCTTGAAGTTGGTAACGTTAGAAGAACAAGATGGGACTTTTCCTTAATGTTTTCCAAAGACCACAGATACTCTTGCATGAGAATTAATAGGTGGGAAATCTGGAAAAGCAAATTCCCTAGTTTCATGATCAGACTGGTGATACTAGGGATATTGTATCAACTTTGAGAATCTGAAGAGAATTATATTCAACTGAAAGGTAAATCACAGGACTATCAAAGGTTTAGCTTAGGCCAGGGATATCTTGTACAGTAAATCAAGAGTAGGTTGAATATAGATTACTAGGTTCTAACTCCAGAGTAGGCTCAGAGAAAAGCCCCAAAATATGTATTTTTAACAAGTTCTACACTGTCCTAGTGTCACATTAGGTGCCATATAAAAGCATCTAGGGGAGGAAAGGATTAACTTGGCTTGAACTTCCAGGACACAACTCATCATTAAGGTAAGTCAAGGCACAAACTCAAGTCAGGAACTTGAAGCAAAAATCACATAGTAACTTTGCTTGCTGGATTGCTGTGACAATAATTAACTATCTTTCTTACATACTTTAGAGTTACCCGCCTAGTGAATGACACTGGCCACTTGGTGTTCCTGAATCATTTAATAGCAAGGCAATCCCCCACAGACAAGTCTGCAAGCCAATATGATCTGGGTAATCACTTAACTGACACTTCTCTCTTAGGTGACTCGAGATCAGTGGTTCTCAATCTTCCTAATGCTGCAACCTTTTAATACAGTTCCTCATGTTATGGTGACCTCTAACCATGAAATTATTTTCATTGCTACTTCATAACTATAATTTTGCTACTGTTACCAATCATAATATATATATATATATATATATATATATATATATATATATATATATATAATTTGAATTTTTGGAAACTTTAGCTGTGCTGTCAACTTTGGAAAAAAGTATCCCAGTTTACCATGTTGAGTTGGCATTGTACAAAAATTAACAGCCATATTGGTCTAGAAATGTTGAACTTAATTTTTTCCATTTGTATAGGGGTAACACACTGTATTAAATATGTAAGGTCTTAAAAAAAGAAGGGATTTTGAGAGCCCATCCCTTGTGAAGGGATGTTCTCTTGACCTGGACACATGGGTAGGGCCTAGGCCTGGCCCAGGATGATGTGGTAGACTTTGGGGAGCCCCTTTTGAGGGCCTTACCCTGCCTGAGGAGTAGAGGGGGGATGGCATCCTGGTGAAGAAGGAACCAGAGAGTACTGACAGGACTAAGGACCAACTGATTGCAGGCAGTGGAAGGACCAGTGTAGGTCTGGAGAAAAAATGCATTGTTGACCAAGGATCCAGACTAGTAAATAGGACAATAAAAAGAAGCTAAGGCCTATTAACAGACAGGGCTACTGGGGTGAAAAGGAAGGTAAGAGATGAAAACTGAAAAAAATCAGATTGTTTTGGCTAGCAGGGAGGAGTTTAAAGTTCTGAGGCTAGCTCATTAATTCCATGTGATACTAATGGGGAACAGAAGGTAAGGTCTGTGGTTTGAAATGAGACATTTGTTACAGGTAATGGGGTAGGGTAGAGTGTCTAAGAGGTGACATTTCTTGTTTTTCCTAGTCTGTGTGAACACTGGCCCAAAATGAATGACTCAGTTCACTGCATTACTCTCTAATTGGTCTCACTGGACACTTTGTGCACAGCTTCCTTGCAGCACCACAGGCTAAGGGGGCGTAGCTGTTTATGTGCTTGTTCACAGGGATGATCTTATGCTGCTCCATCATTAAACCTACACCAATACCCAGCAATCACCTTTTCCTCTACCTATAGCAGTCAGGCCACTGGACCAGCCAATACTTGGCTGCTGCAGGGAGGCCTGGGCTATTTTCTCTTCAACATATTTTATAAATATACAACCAGATCTACCCTCAAGGGCCTCATCATCATTAGTTCCACTGGTTGAAATTTTTCTTCCGTGGATTTAAGTCTAGGAAGAAGTGGGGAGAGAAAAGAGCACACCATCCTTCTTCTCGGAGAGTAACTGATTTCTCTGGGTTGGGCCAAGATTTTATTTACTGCATCATGCATGACTCAGGTACCCTCAGAGCCCTTTTCTCTGTGGTATGAATACTGCGTGTCTGAGTTGAAATACTACCTGACATTAAATGAAGGATTTGGAGAAAAAAAAAGAAATAGCAGGGAACAGATCAGAGTGACAAGACTGTGAAGCCATTTTAGAACTGTTACTAAATAGATGGGGAAGTCACCAAGAATGATGACGAGGACAGTGACAGAAAAGGGAACTCATGTTGGAAAGACTAAGACACATAGGAAAATATCATAAAGGCCAAGAATTACACAGTGGTTTTTCCAAGATCTCTCTGGTAAGCACTGGAAACAGGCTTCTATTGATTCCAAAGTCAAGATTCAACCACTGTGATATTCACTGGAAGCATGCTAATTCTCCTCCTGAGGAAGCTACCTCAAATTTTTTTCAGTTTTGAAGGTGCTTTGCAACTAGATCAAGTATGTATAGAACAAAGAAGTGAAAACCACATTCTCTTTCAAAAATGAAATCACAACTAAGTCATCCTTCTCAGGTACATTAAGGAGAATTGCTCTAGTAAACAATGCTGAAGATGATTTTCCCTCTCCTTCCAGCTTCTTTTTATGCATAAATGCTTTTGAGTATGTTTTTTTTTCTGTGTGCAGGGAAAAATCAGCAGAGAATATTTAGGCATATAATGAATCCAGAAGAAACACAAATGGCCAATAAACATATGAAAAGATTCTCAATCTTACCAGTAATCAGAGAAATGGAAATTAAAATTACAATAAGAGAGCATCTTTGACTCATCAGGATAACCATAATTAAAAAGTGTGGCAATTACCAGTACAGAGAAAGGGGATGAGTAAATGGATTATCTCATACTATGCTGTGAGTATGTGAACTAGCAGAGATTCTTGGGAAAGGATCAGAAGAGAAAATCTTCGAGAAATTGTGTAAGGCACTGACCCTGCAGTCCAGGAATTCAGCTTCCTAGTATACAGTCCAGAGAAGCACTTGATTATGTACCCAATAGGACATATGCATAGATATCTATTTATCAAGGTATTATCAGAAATAGGAAGAAAGAGTATAACTTTCTAAAAGACCATCAGCTTCCCAAGGCATTGCTATTTGTGTCTCAGAGAAAGAGATTCAAAAACTTTGTGAAAAGTGATTGGATGATGCACTACATTTTAATTTTCTGTGGCTGGACCATACTGCTTCATATGGTCTCATATGTAACCTCTAGCTAATTACATATATGCCTTATTCTATAAAAATCTCAGTATTATCTGTGGAAATACAGCCATCAAAAACTTAGATGTTTAAGAAAATTAACATCAAAGAGTGGAATTATAAGGAAGTAATTGTTTTAATAAAGATTGGACAAAATAAATTCTCCCTGGGAAGAAAAGCACAGGATATTATAGAATATTTAAGTCACTTGCATTTCATACAATCCCTCTTCCAGCTGAGTAGATTCTAACATATACTGTTTTTGTCCCCATTCACAGAATAATTCTTAGGTCTAGTGCTGATGCTACGTCTGTGACTACAAGCAACATTTCCTTCACAGTTACCACAGACATGAAATAATGCCAGTGTGTTAGACACATGAATCATGGCACAATACCTTTTTATTTTGATGCACTAAATCACTGGTTGTTTCTACAGGCATAGGCTGAATATACACTGAGCTTGCTTTTTTTTTTTTTTTTACTATGCAGTAGAGCTAAGAACATCATTCATTAAATAATGTGTGTTGTTAAAATGGCCTGATACTTATAATGAGAAGGATGGCAGTTGATAATGCTGACCTTTGGACCAGGAGGGATAGATAACTCCTTCCCCATAGGAAAAAAAAAAGGTGTCTTAACACCCATGGCATGATAAATGAAGAAAGACAGCAACAAGGAATAAAAATAACATTGGTAAGGGAGAGAGGGAAAGAAGCTAATATTACATAGAGTGCATAATATTCTATGTAATTGTCCCACCCTATATTACTATTAAAGAAGCAGAGGCATACTCAATAGAAATATACAGAACTTCTCTTTAAATCAAAGTAAACTAGGGTATACCACAATAGCCATTTGTAAGGCTAAGTAGCCTTATCTCACTAGGGACAAATCTAGAAATTCAGCTTCAAGAAAGAAAGACATCACCCTTTTTTGCCATCACCCTCTCTCTGGGATTCAGGCAAATAGAATATGAGTGCTGGACATTGTTACCAGTCTCCATGGTAGAAGGAATAAGTGAACCCCATGTGTATTCCTAAAACTTCTGTAAAATGTGATTTGCATAATTTCTACTAATAACCCTTAAGGCAAAGGATTGGCTAAGCATGGCATCACAATGGGAAAGTGTTTTGATCACCCAGCTTCCAGTTCACTATAATCTTTTCAATGGATTTCATCTTTCTCAAGATTACCAGGTAGCAGGAAAGCAAGGGGAGAGGCAAAATTGTGGGTTTCCAGTAAGGAACATTCAAGCACTTATATATTGAGAATATCTTTTCTTGGTGATGTGAAAGAATTGCAGCCTGGTCCCTAATAAATAAAACAAAGTATATGATCTGAGAAGATGTAACTTTTCAGGAAAATATTTGGAGACATGCCTGATGGAAGAGTGGAACCTTAAAGGGCTTCTTCCAGGTATAATAAGCCATAGACCACCAGATCTATACTTGACTTTCCACACCCCTGAAAGAGATATGGAATTTGAGCCTATTTAAGCAGAACAAGTCTTTAGACATTGTCTTTTAATATATGGACAAGCTGAGTCACAAAAGTGAAGCAAATAATAATACAATGGAGTCACCATAATCTGTACAGATACATTCTCTTAGAAGTTCTAGCCTGTCTATATCCCTTCACTGATGGCTTCCTATCATCTCAGAGAATCAGTATGTTCAAAGTCATCACCTTCTCTCTCCCTCGTTTAGAAAAAGAATGCCCTTTCTATCTAGTCAATTCACTGCTTCAAACCAATGCCCTATAAGTGAAAATTACCATTACATGGTGTGTAATAAAGCCTTAAAACTCACGATGCTCTGGGGACAGTCCATTTGAGTGCTCCAGAAGTTCAATACTAAATGCTTGAAGTAATTTGTGCAGAAGAGTGAAGTTGTGGTCTACATTGTGCACTCATACATGAGAATATTGCAAGGAAAGCAAGAGGTTTGTTGGTGTGGTGTTTAAATGTTACAATAAATCTTTCTGCCAAGACCGCCCGAGCCCTACTACCACGTGGGCGGTCTCTGCCAGTCGCCTGAGTTCTGCCTGCTGCGTGGATGGACAAAATAATACACAGACTTATATTAGGTACAAATGCTGCTTGGCCAATGACTAGGATTCTCATCCATTAAATCAGTCTTATTTATCATAAATCTATATATTTTATAAGACTTATCTTATAGAGAATGCCTTCTGCTGGTGCTGTCTCTTGCCACTGGATCACATGATGCCTCGGGAGGAGGCCAAGGGGGAAAAAGGACCACTTCCTGTTTCTCCTTGTTTAAATATGAGTCTCCTTGCTATGTCACTTCCTGCCTGGATCACCAGTTCCCTACTACATTTCCCAGAATCCTCCTCGACTCCTAGTCCTGCCTAACTTGCTGCCTCATTGGCCAAACAGTACTTTATTTATCATCCAGTAAGAAACACATACACAGAAGCACTTCCCCCATCATTTAAGCACCTTTCTCTTAGCTTTAGATAGTAGTGCTACCACTGTTTCCTCCCGTCATCCTGTAGATTTTTGGGATGAATCTGCAATAGAGTTCTCCAGTTTGTCATGGTAAAGAAACCCTGGAACAGAAGAGTTAGACAGGACACTTGTGCCCTGTCTGCAGTGCCTCTCAAAGATAACTGTAGTTGGCCCTGGTACAGTTTACCTTTATATCTCCCTGGCCCTCCAGATTCACCATTAGTACCTCTTAAGCATAACAGTAGGATAATAAAGCCTGGTGATGCAGACCTCTAATCCGGGATACTTGTGGGGCAAAGGCAGGAAGATAAGGAGTTCAAAGTCTGCCTGAGATAGAGAAAGAGTTCAAGGCCAGCATACACAACTGAGACCCCACTTAAAAATATTTTTTAAAAGAGGCTAAGCATTTTAAAGAGCATGGAGGGCAGCACATGAGAGAGTTTGGAGGTAGGAAAGGGAAGGGAAAATGGGGAAATTATATATATATATTATATATATATATATATATATATATATATAATTTTAAAAGAAGTCTGGAAATATGGTTAGGTGGGTAGAGTGCTTAACTACCATACAAGAAGTACTGGGTTCAGTCCCTAGCACCACAAAATAGAATAGATTAATCAGTAAGGAATATATCAAACTACCTAATTTGGAGAGGGGACAATTTTTGTCCAAGGCTGGGTTAGACATATCCCAATGTCAATAGTTTGTGCTTGATCAGTTCTTCTACAACATAGTAATATTGAACTATTTAGCTTATTCTGATTTCAGTTTAAAGTCACAAATATAGTGGTGATATAGCTAAAGTTTCTTCTTTTGCCGAGCTATAAACACAGGTCTATTCCTTCTCCTAAGGTCCTAATGACAAACCAACCTATGATTCTGCCAAAGTTCACTCTCATGACCCATCCCACCCCACCATAGAGAATGTAAGCAGTCAAGAAGCCCAGCCAGGATGATTTCTTTCTAAGCTGGTGTAACAGCTGAACTCACCAAGATGCTTGGCTCAGGGGATAGTCACACACAACAAGTGGATTGAAGAAAATCAGTGTCTTAGATACTTCACAGGGTTTCTGGATCTTGATAAGTCTCTCCTCTGCTGACCCCCAAAAATTCTTGGGAATGAGTTACAAGTAATAAATGCCAGGAGCCTATTTTATTTACAATAACAATAACAACAAAAATAATACACATTCATAAATAGTGTGTGTGTGTGTCAGACATCATTTCCATTTCCTACATTAATCTAGTTGAAGAGGCATATTATCAGTTTCAGTGATGAGGCAAACATAGGCCCAGAAAATTTAAGGTCACGCATAAGTGCCAAGCCATGGCTTTCCATGGGTCCCTGTTGCTACCAAGATAGATTTTTGTCTTACAGAAGACAAGAAATGACATTGACTTTGCTGATAAATGATAGAATAATTATGATGATGCATACATGCTATTATTATATATAACTATAGCTCTTTCATAATTTTAATTTCATATACCCTGTTCTCCAAGCATTGTCTCTAACTTGATAGTTCACTTCCTTGCATAATTTGAGCCCTACAATACTTCACTCCTAATGAAATTTACAATTCAGTGAATCTGTCATTTTTGTCTCCATTTCTGACCCCTGAGTCTTACTGCTACCCTTGTTATCAAATTCTGAAAGTGGCATTGGCATTCATATCAATGCAAGTTCCCTTTCTCTCATCTAAAATCTTAATTCTCTTATGTTAAAACTGCAACCATACTTAGCTCATGGCTTACCTTCTATATCTGAGTCTGGATGGAATAAAATATACATCCTTGCTGAGTAGTCATTAAATTTATGATTTCTGACATCAGCGGTGTCCTTAATGCTACATGGCACCTTCGTAAGTGTTCTATAAGACATTATCTGCTTTCAATCTACAACACTTTCTTCTCTTTGGTCCTTGCTGACCTTGATTTTTGTTTCAATGATTAAATAGAAAAAATCAATAGAGAATGTCAATGAATTGCCACCAATTCATTTACCTGCCTGTTAACACATATAAAATGCACTCAATATTGCTCCATATTCTCTACTACTGCTAAGAATGTAGTTATTCATGGCTACAGCTAAAACCAAACTTCAATTCATAAAATGGATTCCACTTCTTCACCTTGTTTCAGATCCTCAAAGATATTACTGAATTTTCCCCTTTCCTAGGACATATAATCACTCCCTCTAAATCTGCCTACTCATGTATTGCTTAAAAGTTTTAACATGACTCTATATCCTCTCCATCTATTATCCTGTTTTAACTATCATTAACAGCATATTTATTTCTCCCTTAAAGCACATTGCTCTTAGGTTTTTATACCTACTGACCTACAAAAATTGTTCTGAATATACCTCTAATGAAGGCAATGCTAAATTGCCAGTCTGTCTTACTTGACTTGTATACAGCAGGGCAAAGATCATCACCTCATCATCATCAAAATAATATGTCTTGGCTTTCAGGCTATCACACCCCCCAAGTTTCAGTTCCAATTCATTGATATATCCTTCTGTTTATTTTCATCTGTTATATTCTACTTTTAAATAACATCTCTCCTTTTTATCACTATTTCCTAAAGACCTCTTACATGCTCTAGATTCCTACCTAATATTTTTATTTCTCCTGAACTCCTGATTGTGAAATACAAATACTTGCCTATGGCTTCATTTAGATGTTTTAAAAATATTTCAAATTAACTAATCCTAAATCAGTCTTTTCATCTAATCTCCTGCATTAGACTATTTATTGTTTGCAAATATTTAATCACCAGTTTTAGGAAACATATATTTCCCCATGCCAATGGCACCAAGTAAGCTGACTTTAGGCAAAAGAAGAGTGAATATCAATGTTATTTGTTATTTCTAGACAAAGTCTTACAACTTAGCATGTGGTTTTTCATCACCTATTTCTCCCACAAGACTGAAAATAATCCAGATAGTAGGCAAGTGTCTTATCATCATAGGCTACAGAATAAACACATGAATGGGTTGTGTAGGGATTGAAACTTTTAGTCATGTTGCTGTATGACCTAGCCTATTTAACATTTTGAGAAGTTAATGCAGTGAGTTCTTGTTGCTTAAATAGAAAATAGGGCATTCACTTCAGGGCCTGGTGTTGATGGAGAAAAATGATATCATAATATGAAAAGGTGGTATTCTATAGGATAAAGTGCTGATATTGTGTGATGATTGAAAGAACCATCCAGAGAGAGAGAGAGAGAGAGAGAGAGAGAGAGAGAGAGAGAGAGAGGTGTATTGCATGCAGAAAGGGGTAAAGGAAGAGTCATCAAAGCCCTTTGATAACAGACATTGAACTACATGATTTTGAGTTTGCCTTGCTGGGTTTTCATCTTGATGTGGTCAAGTATTTCCTTGCTGTTCTATGATTCTTCCCTTTTGGAATGGTTATATATATTCTGTAGTACTGTACATTGGAAATATATAATTTTCTTTTGATTTTAAGAGGGGTTACAATTGAAAGCTCACCTTAAGTCTCAGAAAAGACTTTGAACCTTTAAGCAGTGTTGAACTAACTCCATTTTACCTTACAATATGGCCCAGAGACTATGGGGTTAAGAGTGTGGAATGTGGTGGTTTGAAGGAACATGCACCCAATAGGCTCAAATACTTGAATATTTGGTTCCCAATTGGTGGAACTGTTTGAAAAGGATTAGGAGATGTAACTTAATTAATTAACTGAGGGCAGACTTTGAGTTTTCCAAGGATTCATGCCATTCTCATGTGGGTTTTCTCTATCATAGGCTTGCAGATCAAGATGTGAACTCCCAACTATTCCTGCTATCATGACTTTGCTCCAGAATCACAGACTCTAAATTTCAAAAACTGTGAGCCCAATTCAAAATTTTCTTTTATAAAAGTTGCCTTGGCCATGGTTTTTTTTTTCACAGAAATAGAGAAGTAACTAATACAATGAGTGTCTGTATTTATGGTTTAAAATTATGAAAACCAGATGTTACTGGAATGTTTGTCTCTGTTACTAATATTTATATTTCATGATATTACTCAAGAAATATATGATCTCTAAAAACAGCTTTGAATTACGAGCAGGAGGAAATAGAAGGGGTTAATCATTTTAGAAACTCAGAAAATTGCAAGACACATTTGGTGCTCACTCTCAGGTATGAAATATAGAACTGAGAAAACCTTTGAACCTCCAGGCCTTAGAACTTGACCTTGAGGCAAAGACCAAATAAAAAAACTTATCAGTCACATTCTATATGAAAAACTTTGAGATTTTTAAGACTTTTTCTTTAGTAAAGCATTATGTATCCTATACTGACAAATAGGTACATGGAACTTCATGTTATCTTCCTCATTTCAATTAGTAGCAATTCAATAATTCTCATTACTCAGAACAACAAAAAATAAGGCTTGGAATAATCCTTGATGATATTTTTGTTTCTTTAAACAGGAAATTTATTTATTTGTTTATTTATTTACTTATTTATTTATAGTACTCCCAGATCTGCATATTTTAAAAATCATCCTGAAGATCAAGAACATCAGTGATTCAAGAGACTGGTATTTCATTCATTAGTAAATGTTGCAAAATGGACAAACCCCATTGTAAACAGAATCTATCTGCCTACTACTTTTCATCATCTCCACACCTTCACTCACATCTAAATGCCATTGTGGTATTCATGATCATACCCATATTTCGACCTCTTAGATGTGTAAAAATGTGGCATTTTTCAGATGAGTCAAAGAAAACTGTAGCAAAGGGAAAAGGGTCAGCATGTCTAAGATTCAATCCATTTTCACTCATTCTAAGATATAGGATGCTACATGTAAGGATAGAACAGTGGCATTTGGAAATTAAGAGTAGCCCTCAGTTTGAAAGGATCTTATTTCTAAAACCATAAAAATGTATTCATGTAACAACCTGAGGGAATAAGAATTGAATTCTTCCTCACAGCTCCCCCAAAGAAACACACTCTTAAATTAAGATTAATTTTTCCAGTGATATCCGAAACTGAATACTAACCTATAACCTATAATGCATTGCTGATGTTTTTTTCAAGACAGAGTCTCTCTGTAGCTTTGGAGGCTGTCCTGGAACTCATACAGTGGACCAGGCTAGCCTTGAACTCAAAGAGAGTCACCTGTCTCTGCTTCCCAAGTGTTGGAACTAAAGGTGAACATCACCATCACCCAGCCATTTTTGTTGTTTTAAGTCACTAATTTTGTGCTTATTCGTTAGAGCAACAGTAGGAGACCAATGAAGACATCTAGTCCCTAAACCATTACTTTAATCCTTAAGCCCCTGCAATATATTCCTAACAGAGAAGCCAATGTCATCTTTTTACAATGTATCATGTTCTATTATATCTGTGCTCAAAAATATCCAATGGCTTATCATGTCACCTTGAACTACAATCTTTTAAATCTTAAATTACTTCTGTGGTCTCATGTTTTGGACTAATGACCCCAAGCTGATGGTGGTATTTGAGGAAGTACTGGCAACCTCAGGAGATGGAACCTACCAAAAAGAATGGGTTACTATGGGTTGGTACTTGAGGGTATTTAAACAATAGTTATTTTGTGTAGCTCTCTGCCATGATATGATCAACTAACTATCCTTTACTATATTCTCCAGCCCCCATAATGTTCTACTCAAGCACAGGGAACCAAGCAGTCATGAACTGAACCATCTGAAATTGTAGGCCAAAATAAATAATTCCTTCCTTAAGTTTATTCTTGGATATGAGATTGCAGCTATACCAAAATAGTAATAAAAATGCCAGTTGTTCTTATTGTCTCCAATGTCACAATGATTGTCCCTCATTTCTACTATGAACACTTCAGCTATTACATTCTCAATTATATTTCCCCGATAATCCTCTTTAAAACTACAGTATTGGCTGAGGTGGTGGTGGTGCATGCCTTTAATCATGGCACTCGGGAGCCAGAGGCTGGCAGATCTTTGTGAGTTCAAGGCCAGCCTGGTCTACAGAGTGAGTGCCAGGACAGGCTCCAAAGCTACACAGAGAAACCCCGTCTCAAAATAAAATAAAATTGGAGTACCTTTTCAGTACTTTCATGTTTTTATTTTTCTCTTAACAATAAACTATTTTCAAATATTTCCTCTTTTACTTGTTTATGTTCCATTTCTGTATGTGATTATGAGCATCATAGATTAAAATATATTAGGGTATTTTATTTATTCATGGTTTCAATAGTCTGGCACCCAATAGATGCTAAGTAAATAGTTTGAAAATACATGCAAAATAAATACACAAACAAGCAAACTAACAAGGATGTAAGAAATGTGGGGTTTATCAGGATAATCAAAATTTAGTTAAGTATAGAAGACTCAGACAACATCTTGAGACATTCCAAAGTTTGCATATCTATATGTCCAGTGACAGAAAGATTCAGATGAATTATTTCCAAACCCTGTTTGTTTAACCTTCATCTTTTCCTTCAAAGTTTATGAATAAACAGAAAAATCAGACCACAGCTATGCAAGATCACTAAGGTAGAATGGTTAAGGATAAAGTCATATTAGAGTTGGGATCCTATTTGTGTCTAGTAGTTATAAGATTTTAGGCAAAGCATTTATTCTCATATGACCTCAGTTTCATCATATGCACTATGTGATTATTAACACTTATCTCACATAGTTATTGAGGGATGAAATAAGATCATACATGTAACATGACTTGAAAAGTTTGTGTGCACACAGAACTGTTATCATCTCAAGTTTTGCTTTATTTAAATATTATCATATTTTATCTGTAGACTTAATAATTTTCAAAACAGTCATGTTGCCTAGAATTTTTCACCTTTTTGGTGTTTCTGTTTTGATATCTGCACATCTAGGATTACGCCATTGGCTAGACTTTTTAAAAGTCAACTGGATTCTTTTATTGGCAGGCTTTGTAATACTCATGTACTACATTTTGGTAGGGTTGAGAGATCATTTCTTTCAACTAGACTAGGTGTACAGCTCAGTTGCTAAACCCTTAGCCCATGTACTCAGGGTACTAGCCCAGATCTTAACTCTGCTTGAAGAGCAGAATACTCTCAGTATGAATGTACCCACTATGAAAATATAGTACTAGCCAAAAGAATGATAAGAGCCTCGGGGTCTGGGAGATAGCTCAGTGGGTAAAGTGCTTTACAGGCAATCATGGAGGCTGAAATTAAGATTTTCAGCACTCACATAAATGTTGGCAGAACATGGTGGCCCACCCACAATCCCAGCCCTTAGCAGGCTGAGACAGAGGTTCCCCAGAGCAACATGGCAGCTAAATCCACAAATCGTGGTGTTCACCTTGTCTCAATATATATGGTGGAGAGCAATGGAGGAAAACACCCAACATCAATCTCTAACTTCCACACACATTTATATGCACATGCATAAACACCCATACACACATGTATTCATGAGTACACACCACACCCACAGACACAGATCAAAAACTAACAGATAAAAATTGAAAACTACTCTC